>NC_041382.1:586513856-586582084 GCF_002162155.2 Triticum dicoccoides | reverse complement strand
TGGAGTCGGGTACAGTGTTCGGTTTGTAATGTAGTTGGTGGCCCATCGAAGTTGTGTATTCGGGATTTAAACACATCACACACCACCGTACCCATACATATTTTCGGGCCACATGCAGTGTATACGGGGTCTTCTAATCGACCACGTCTCCCTTGTGCGGTTTTTTGTGACGACACACATATCTGTGGGCTCCCCGAGTGTATATATATCATCCCTTTGACCGATAATGAGGGGTATGTGTTGGCCATGAATGGATTCCTCCTAGTTCGTGTTAGGGACGGTCACCGTCACATGTCGCTCAACCAAAGCTCGAGCTCATGCATTGTCAGGATTCCCTCCCACATGCTCGGATTGCTGGGTTCGACCTACATCATACCCTGCGTATCTCATCCTTAACTACCTTGCCTTAATGGTTGTTGTCTATATCGAGAGGTAGAAACCACATCTAAATTGTACATTATTCTATAATGAAAACACACATCACCCCTTCCCAACGTACATCATTTTGGGCCGCATGCAAGAGGTGCCGGTTTTGTGGTCCCTCTCGTGCGATTTTTATGATGGTTCAATCTATTGGCCCAAGCGGTTTATCGACAACAACAGCTGTTGTTTGACCAAACAATAGATTCATTGGTCCTTATTATGGTGGATCATGGCGACATGCATGTATGACCAAAGTATTGATCATTATGTGCATCCACCCTGCTGACACGAAGTGGGAGGTGGTGGGCCAAGCATCCTAGCTAGCTACAACATTATGTCATTATAGATATATCCAAGGGTGCTTTCGGGTTTGCGAGGTAGGTGCCACCAAAGTTATGCATTGTGTATTTAAAGTTTTAAACATCCCCAATATTCCTACATATATTTGGCCACTTCTAGGTGGTTCTTGACTTTTGGCCCCTCTTATCGATCTTCAACGACGCGCCCAACCGTGGGCCCGCGGTCAAAGTTGTGCATTGGAATTTTGAACATCACAGAACACCCTTTTCACTCATATATATATTTGGGCCACATGCTGGTGTGGCTGTCTTCTGACCCTCTCTGAAAGGATCGAGAAGAGGTGTCTAGAGGGGGGGAGGTGAATAGACTCTTAGCAAAGAAAAGTTACAGTTTTTATTTTCTTCAAGTTGAGGTGGAGTTTTAGCACAAGTTTAAACATTCACAATACATTTCAAGCAAGCATGGAAAGAGTATATGAGCAGCGGAAAGTAAAGCATGCAATTTGCAAGAATGTAAAGGGATGCAATTGGGGTGTGCAAACACAATTGGAGACACGGAGATTTTTGGCGTGGTTTTGATAGGTGGTGCTATCGTACATCCACGTTGATGGAGACTTCAACCCACGAAGGGTAACGGTTGCACGAGTCCATAGAGGGCTCCACCCACGAAGGGTCCACGAAGAAGCAACCTTGTCTATCCCACCATGGCCATCACCCACGAAGGACTTGGCTCACTAGGGTAGATCTTCATGAAGTAGGTGATCTCCTTGCCCGTACTAACTGCTTGGTTCAACTCCACAATCTTGACAGAGGCTCCCAAGTGACACCTAACCAATCTAGGAGACACCACTCTCCAAAAGGTAATAGATGGTATGTTGATGATGAACTCCTTGCTCTTGTACTTCAAATGATAGTCTCCCCAACACTCAACCCTCTCTCATGGATTTGGATTTGGTGTAAAGATGATTTGAGTGGAAAGCAACTTGGACAAGGCTAGAGATCAAGATTTATGTGGTTGGAATGGAATATCTTGGTCTCAACACATGAGTAGGTGGTTCTCTCTTAGAAAAAGTATGCTGGAAGTGTAGGCGCGTTCTGACGGCTCTCTCCATGAATGAAGAGTGGGTGGAGGGGTATATATAGCCTCCACACAAAATCTAACTGTTACACACAATTCACCAAACTCGGTGGGACCGAATCAGAAAACTCGGTTAGACCGACTTAGTTCATAATGTGACTATTAGGCTTTTCGGTGGGACCGATATGATCAACTCGGTGGGACCGGTGTGCTAGGGTTAGGGTAAAACCTCATCTTGGTTTGACCGATTACACAAACTCGGTGGGACCGATTTTGGTAATGAGCTAACCAGAGAGTTGGTCAAGCAAACTCGGTGAGACCGATTACAAATCTTGGTTGGACCAAAATTAATGCAACAGGAACCAGAGATTTGCAAGCCCATCTCGGTGAGACCGGGAACCCATCGGTGAGACTAAATTGATTAGGGTTTCTGGCAATGGCTATGTCAAATGAACTCGGTGGCGCCGAATAGATCAAATCGGTGGGACCGAGTTTGACTTTTGGTTTGGGAGATATGTGTGAAAGTGCAACTATCCCTAGGTGGTTTTGGTAATTCATAACAACATATAGCTCATTGAGCTAATGCTATTCCAAGATGACTATTTCAGGAAAGCTCAATGATTGGCATGGCATGGATGTGAAAGTGGAACCCTCAAAATGCTAAGGACAAAGGATTGGCTCAAGCTCAAAAGCTCAAGACTCTTCATTTTATATTTTAGTGATCCAAGATCACATTGAGTCTTTAGGAAAAGCCAATACTATCAAGGAGGGATGAGGTGTTGCTTAATGAGCCTCTTGCTTCATGTGCTTGGTGATATGCTCCAAAACCCTCAACTACTTTCCCATATCCACATATGGCCTAAAACCTAAGCCAAACTCGGTCCTACCGATTCTTTCTATCCGGCGCCACCGAGTTTCACTTGTCATAAGCCACTGCCAAACCCTAGCAATTCGGTTCTACCGATAGGGATCTCGGTCTCACCGAGATGGGATTGCAAACTCTCTGTTTCCCTTTCATAACTTTTCGGTCTCACCGAAAGAGCGAATCGGTCCCACCGAGATTGCAATGTAAACTCTCTATTTCCCTTTTGTAACTTGTCGGTCTCACCGAAAGAGCAAATCGGTCCCACCAAGTTTACCTGACCAACTCTTTGGTTAGCTTATTACCAAACTCGGTCTCACCGAGTTTGTGTAATCGGTCTCACCGAGATTACGTTATGCCCAAACCCTAACCATATCGGTCCTACCGAGTTGCATGTCAGTCCCACCAAAAATCTCTAACGGTCACTAGGTTTACCTTTTCGGTCCGACCGAGTTTGTTGATTCGGTCCCACCGAGATTGGAAAACTGTGTGTAACGGTTGGATTTTGTGTGGAGGCTATATATACCCCTCCACCTCCTCTTCATTCGTAGAGAGAGCCATCAGAACACATACACAACTCCAACTCATATGTTCTGAGAGAGAACCACCTACTCATGTGTTGAGACCAAGATATTCCATTCCTACCATATGAATCTTGATCTCTAGCCTTCCCCAAGTTGCTTTCCACTCAAATCTTCTTTCCACAAAATCCAAATCCTATGAGAGAGAGTTGAGTGTTGGGGAGACTATCATTTGAAGCACAAGAGCAAGGAGTTCATTACCTACACACCATTTGTTACTTCTTGGAGAGTGGTGTCTCCTAGATTGGCTAGGTGTCACTTGGGAGCCTCCGACAAGATTGTGGAGTTGAACCAAGGAGTTTGTAAGGGCAAGGAGATCGCCTACTTCGTGAAGATCTACCGCTAGTGAGGCAAGTCCTTCGTGGGCAATGGCCATGGTGGGATAGACAAGGTTGCTTCTTCGTGGACCCTTCGTGGGTGGTTGCTTCTTCATGGACCCTTCGTGGGTGGAGCCCTCTGTGGACTCGCGCAACCATTACCCTTCGTGGGTGGAGCCCTCCGTGGACTCGCGCAACCGTTACCCTTCGTGGGTTGAAGTCTCCATCAACGTGGATGTAGGATAGCACCACCTATCCGAACCACGGGAAAAACCTCCGTGTCTCCAATTGCGTTTGAATTCTCCAAACCCTTCCCTTTACATTCTTGCAAGTTGCATGCTTTACTTTCCACTGCCAATATACTCTTTGCATGCTTGCTTGAATTGTGTGATGATTGCTTGACTTGTCCTACAATAGCTAAAATCTGCCAAGAACTAAAATTGGGAAAAGGTTAAGTTTTTATTTGGTCAAGTAGTCTAATCACCCCCCTCTAGACATACTTTCGATCCTACATGTGGTATCAGAGCTTTGGTCTCCATTTGCTTTGATCTCCATAGCTTTTGGTGGTCATAGCCTTGGTTTCACAACCTAGGAGAGTATGGCGTCTAGCGAGGGAAATTATCACCGTAGAGGTCCTTACTTTGATGGTACTAATTTTGCTAGTTGGAAGCATAAAATGAAAATGCATATTCTTGGACATAACCCCGCCGTTTGGGATATTGTGTGTGTTGGTTTGCAAGGTGACTTCTTTGATGGGAAAGAACCAAACCGTGAAGCTACCGCGGATGAGTTGAAGATGTTGCAATACAATGCTCAAGCTTGTGATATTCTCTTCAACGGATTGTGCCCCGAAGAATTCAACAAAATCAGCCGTCTTGAGAATGCAAAGGAAATTTGGGATACTTCGATTGATATGCACGAAGGTACCGACTCGTCAAGGAATCCAAGTTGGATGTGCTTCCAAGTCAACTTTACAAGTTCAAAATGAAGGATGGTGAAGGTGTCGCTGAAATGTACTCTAGGCTTGCTCTCCTCACAAATGAGATTGCCGACTTAGGAAGTGAAGAGATGACCGATAGATTCATCATCAAGAAGATTCTAAGAGCCTTGGATGGAAAATATGATACCGTGTGCACATTGATCCAAATGATGCCCAATTACAAAGATTTCAAGCCAACGGAGGTGATTGGAAGAATTGTTGCTCATGAGATGTCACTTAAGGATAAAGAGGAACTTCACAACAAATCAAGTGGTGCCTACAAAGCCTCATGTGAAGCCCCTACATCATCAAGTGAGAAACAAAACTTCAATGAAGAATTGAGCTTAATGGTGAAGAACTTCAACAAGTTCTACAAGAGTAGAAGCAAAGATAGAAGCTTCAAGTCAAGGTCCTACAATGACAAAAGATCTTCCAGTCGAGAGCGAAACTGCTACAGTTGTGGAAGACCCGGACACTATTCCAATGAGTGTACGGCTCCCTACAAGAGAAGAGAAGATTCTCCAAAAAGAAGAAGCAAAGAATCACCACCAAGAGAGAGAAGGAGTAGAGATGATCGTTATGAACGAAGATACTCATGGAGAAGCAAGGATTCGGAAAGGAAGGAAAAATCATCAAGGAGCTACACAAAACGAAGACATCAAGCTCATGTTGGTGAATGGTTATCTGGCTCCGACTCCGACAGCCACTCCGAGAGAAGTTATCACTCCGACTCCGAAGATACTCAAGATGAAGGTGTTGCCGGTCTAGCACTTGTGTCAACCAACTCCTACGACATATTTGACTCACCAAATGAAGGAATTGGAAGATGCTTCATGACCAAAGGTCCTAAGGTAACACACCCCGAGTATGTTGATTTCAATAGTGATGAAGATGACTTGTTAGGTGATGATTTGCTTGTTGACAACTGTAGTGATGAATACTATGATGAAACGTCAATTAATCATGCTAATCAAGATAAAACGAATGACAATGATAAGGAGAAGATTCAGGCTCTAACTAAAGAACTAAACACTCTTAAGTTAGCTCATGAAACTATCTTCGAAGATCATCGAGAACTTTTAAGAGCTCATGAGAAATTACGCTTTGAAAAGCTCAATCTTGAGCAAGAGCATGAGTTCTTAAAAGCAATCAATGATGATCTCCGCAAGAAAAGTTCTTCTTACATTGCCAAGCATTTACTCTTATCCACTTACATGCCTCAAGTTAAGTCTAGTAACAAGAACAAGAAAGATTCTTCCTCTAGCAGTAACAATGATCATGCTAAATCCAATATTGTTGCTTCTAGTAGTTCTCTTGATTCCACTAATGATTCTCTTAGCCAAGTTACACTTGAGCAAGTAAATAGCTTATTGAAGGTAATTATAGAGAAAGGAGTGTACAAAAGCCTTGCCGGGAGTAAGCAATTCGAGGAAATTGTGCGCAAGCAAGGAATGCACCGGAAGAATCAAGGTGTTGGTTTTGAACGAAAATTCAATGCCAATGGAGTTGAGTGGGAAGAAGATCAATACCCCAAGACAAAGTTTGTTCCTCAACAAGAGAAGTATGATACTTCTTTCAAGGGGACACAAGCTCAAGATGATCTTCCACCACAAGACTACAAGCAAAAAGGCAAGGACAAGCTTCAAGAGGAAATTGATGCATTTGAAGAAGCTCCTAAGACCTTAGTCAAGTGGATTCCCAAGACTACTTCAAGTTCCACTTCATCAAGTATGACTACAACTCCAAGGATTCCCATCAAGATGGTGTGGATCCAAAAGAAGAAGAACTAGAGAGTTCTTGAGGATGACTTCGCCAACATACTTCACTCTTATCATTTTGGCAAGAACAAGTGCAATCAACTTCCACATCTTGCACTAGTTCAAGGAGTCACAAACCCTCTTGTTGGTAAGACAAGGGACAAGGTAACCTAAAAGTTTTCATGGACATCATCTTGTGTGTGCATCACTTTATGTCTATGGATATCCTTGTTTGTTCCTTGTGGGACTAACCAATGTAGGTATTGAAAGTGCAATTCACTCAAATGGATAGCTCCAAGTGATCTACATCAACATTGAGCATCCACATCTTCAACATCTACATGAAGTCATCATCGACAAAACTCGAGGTTAGTTCATCCCTCTAAGGGGGGATATCACATCTAGGGGGAGCTTTACTCTAAGACTTGAGCTAAAGCAACTCTAAAGATGTGATCACAACAATGCTTTATGTAAAAGTGGTAACCCCACTTGAGCTTAAACGATGAGTATGACCTATGATCAAGTGTTCTCACTTGACTCCTGAGTCAATATACTCATATATTGATGACCTTGTCATCGCAAATTGCTTGGTAGATGCTAGAATTGGTTGTGCATGCCTTGTCACATATTTCATTTGCCATCTTATTGTCTGAGCATGCTGGTTGCATATTTTACTCATTCGAGGACATCCACTTGTTGTTTTGATTGTTTGGTTTTATTTCCTTTTGCCAAGTGGATGGACAAGAATGCCTAAGAACCTCCTCTAGCTATCTATGCTTTTCTCGTCTCAAACTCTATTCTTGTTACATCACAAAATTTGATCAAGTCAGATTCGAACCACTCTGTGTGAGGAGCGCTCGGAGTCCCCGATTCGTCATAGACTTAAACTTCCAAAACCTCTTTATGATTCTCGGTCTGACCGATACCCTACTTTCGGTCCTACCGAGATCATTAAGTTGATCTAGGTTTTCAATCTCGGTGCAACCGATTTGAACCATTCAGTCACACCGAGTTGCAACAACTGTATACAGTTTTGCATCTCGGTGCCACCGAGTTGTTCCACTCGGTCACACTGACAAGGTCGGGCTATATATAGTCACTGGCAAAAATTTGGAAATTTCTCCGAACCCCTTCGCCCGCGCGATAGCCTGCTCTACCAACTTGGTCTCCGGATCGTCTCCTCGCCGCCAGCTACCTCCAGTCGCTGGTCTCCTTCGCTGTCAACGGAAATTCAACCCCGCCGTTGCCGCCGTAGCGAGTCTCCGCCGAACTAGGGTATGGACTCGATCTTTGTGCTATTCCCCAATCCGATTCTTAGCACATTGTGATCATCATGATTCTTGCCATGTTTGTTAAACTTCTATCCAGTCAATGAACTCGTAGATTAGGTTTAATTCGAAAATTTTAGGGTTAGGTTTCCACCGAAACCATCTCGGACCCACCGAGTTGAAAAACTCGGTCCCACCAATTTGGCTTATGCCATTGCACAAGTGAGACTCGGTCTGACCGAGAATTACTTATCGGTGTGACCGATTTTGGAACTCTGTGAAACCCTAGCAGTCTCGGTGCCACCGAACTGTGACTCGGTCTGACCGAGTTCACTAGTTTAGGTGCCAAAACTGCTTCGGTATCACCAAGTTTAGAAATCGGTAGACCCGAGATGCTTTCAGTGGAAAACTAAAACTAAGTTTTTGAATTATTCTTTTGTGAAAATCTCTGCATTTTGTGATGCTCATCCACTCTATCTCATCTATAACCTATTCACAGGGTCAGCAGTCAGAGTTTGCATCATGTCAGACCAAAGTGATAGCCAGAACTTGTCAGAGCAGCAAGTGCAGATGAGTGAGGGCACTAGTCCCTCAAGTTCCTCAGATGATGGCAGCAGAAGTACTCCTATCAATCTGCCAAAAGCTGCCACCAGACAGAGGAAGAAGAGAATCTCAGAATCAGAGGATGAGGATTATGTGGCAGAAGAGGAAGCAACTTCAAAGAGAGTAGTGCTTGAGAAGGAACATGGCTCAGCTCAAGGCACAAAGACAGGGATGAAAATCAAAAGGCCAGCAGGCAGGCAGCCTATGTCAAAGGCCAGAGCTTCAACTGAGAAACCCACTCCCATAGAGCCAGTTGCTGCTGAAGGCAAGAAAAGGAAGGAAAGGGTCAAGAAGACTGTAGCCAAAGTGCTTGGAAAGGCTTCCATCATGGAAGAAGAGGAAGAAGAAGAGGTTGCTGCACCAGCACCTAAGGCACCTAAGCTTATGGGTGATGCTATCAGGATAGGGGCTGCCACATCTAAGCCCAAAGAAGCACCCAAAGCTGCCTCCAAGCCCAAGTCTGCCCCAAAGAGAAATACGAGGAGCATACCTGCAACTGAGAAGAACAAGGCCCCGGTGCCTGAAGCTGCTGAAGAAGATGATGAAGAGCATGTTCTGAGAAAGCTCAAGCCCAAGATCCCAGACCACAATGATGCTCATCCTGTGGCTGAGGACATGAAGCTCAGAAGAGACTCAGGGCTGAGGAAGTGGAGAGAAGCAGACCCGTATGCTTCAAGGAGAAGAACTGCTGTCGATTACAGGTTTCACACCAAGGAACAGCAAGATTTTTATGAGACAGTGCTGCTTGATAAGAAGCCCATAGTTTGTGACATGAGATGGGTTGATTGGCAATACATTAAGGACAACGAAGAGCACTATCCTGGAGTGCAAGACAGCTTCATAGCTTGTGGAGTAGCAGACTTTGTTGGGCAGAAGCTCACAGAGTGGAATGAAGAGCTGATCATGCAATTCTACTCCACAGCACATTTTTATCCAGATGGCAGGATTGTATGGATGTCAGAAGGAACTAGATATCAGTCAACAGTTGCTGAGTGGGAACAGCTCATTAATGCCCCAGAAGAGCAGGAAGATGACTTGGACATATATGCCAAGAAGAAGATGGACCACAACTCTATGTCCAACATGTACAAGGAAATTCCAAACAAGGCACTTGATACGTTCAAGTTTGGCTCAGTACATTATCTTCTGTCAGGATTGCCAACCATCAATTGGATTTTGAGGCACACCTTATTGCCCAAGTCAGGTGATCACAAGATGATCAGAGGCCATGCAATCAATTTGCTTCATGTATTTGATGTGCCACAGAAATTCAAGGTCATGAGCCTCATAGTAGAGACTATCAAGAGGACTGCAGCAGATCAGAAGAGGAGCTATGGTTATGCCCCTCAGATCCAGGAGCTAATTAACTCCAAGATGGGCACATGCATATACTTATTGGACAAGGAACATTTGCCTATTCATCCAGATTTTGAAGATAATCAGGTTGTCATGAATGAGAATGAACCATCATCAGTTCAAGCACAAGCAAAGAAGGAGCAGGCAAGGAAGGAGAAAGCTGCCAAGATGCCAACTCAAGAGGAGGCATCTGAGTATTTCTTGAAAACCAAACAAGAGCAGCTTGGTTACTTGATTGCATCCACACTAAGGATTGAGCAAGGACTGGCCACCCTCACTCAGAATCAGCAGAGCTTAGAAAGGATCATGGAACAAAAGTTCTATGACTTGGATGTCAAAGTAACAGAGATTCAGTATGTAGTGGAACAACTTCAGGATGACATGCAGGAGAGGAGACGCAAGACTACAGCTGATGCATTTGCCAGAGTGCCAAGAGCTCAGAGATCACATGCAGTGCCAGTTGCTGACACCAGAGCCACCACTTCTGCACCAACTACAGCTTCAGTTTCACCAGCTCCAGCATCTACTTCAGCCTCAACTCCGACCACGTCTACAGAAGGCTTCGTCCTTGGAGTTCTCCGGACTCCACCACCACCTGAAGATCAAGCCTGAGTGTCGACTTAGCACTATGCATTTTCTAGGAACTTTTTGGTAACTTGTTGCCAAAGGGGGATAAAATGTATAGATCATAGGCTTCGAGAGAGAGTGTTGCTTTTATTCTCTCTTGTTTTATTTGGTGGTTTTTTGAACTTTGTCTGCTTTTGTGTGAGATACTATGTCATTGCTCGTGAGACATTGATGATCATGTGTTTGATCATAAGCTACACTTAATGTTTGCTTAATATTATCATCTTATCTATCTTATGTGGTCATTCACTATTCTTGGTGATGAGTGCATGTATTTCATTCTTATCATTTTAAGCGCTCCACCAAGATGTATGTGACATGGAAGAGTAACCCATGACTCTAACTCTTTGTGCATTTGCAGTCCAAAGAAAATTTTAAATATGCACAAATTTAGGGGGAGCTCTTACTTGTCACATACTTCTCAAAGCGACGATATATTTCATGCTTATTATCATTTGTCGAAGCTTTGATCTATATGTTGTCATCAATTACCAAAAAGGGGGAGATTGAAAGTGCAACTATCCCTAGGTGGTTTTGGTAATTCATAACAACATATAGCTCATTGAGCTAATGCTATTCCAAGATGACTATTTTAGGAAAGCTCAATGATTGGCATGGCATGGATGTGAAAGTGGAACCCTCAAAATGCTAAGGACAAAGGATTGGCTCAAGCTCAAAAGCTCAAGACTCTTCATTTTATATTTTAGTGATCCAAGATCACGTTGAGTCTTTAGGAAAAGCCAATACTATCAAGGAGGGATGAGGTGTTGCTTAATGAGCCTCTTGCTTCATGTGCTTAGTGATATGCTCCAAAACCCTCAACTACTTTCCCATATCCACATATGACCTAAACCCTAAGCCAAACTCGGTCCTACCGATTCTTTCTATCCGGCGCCACCGAGTTTCACTTGTCATAAGCCACTGCCAAATCCTAGCAATTCGGTTCTACCGATAGGGATCTCGGTCTCACTGAGATGGGATTGCAAACTCTCTATTTCCCTTTCGTAACTTTTCGGTCTCACCAAAAGAGCGAATCGGTCTCACTGAGATTGCAATGTAAACTCTCTATTTCCCTTTTGTAACTTTTCGGTCTCACCGAAAGAGCAAATCGGTCCCACCGAGTTTACCTGACCAACTCTCTAGTTAGCTTATTACCAAACTCGGTCTCACCGAGTTTGTGTAATCGGTCTCACCGAGATTACGTTATGCCCAAACCCTAACCATATCGGTCCTACCGAGTTGCATGTCAGTCCCACCGAAAATCTCTAACGGTCACTAGGTTTACCTTTTCGGTCCGACCGAGTTTGTTGATTCGGTCCCACCGAGATTGGAAAACTGTGTGTAACGGTTGGATTTTGTGTGGAGGCTATATATACCCCTCCACCTCCTCTTCATTCGTAGAGAGAGCCATCAGAACACATACACAATTCCAACTCATATGTTCTGAGAGAGAACCACCTACTCATGTGTTGAGACCAAGATATTCCATTCCTACCATATGAATCTTGATCTGTAGCCTTCCCCAAGTTGCTTTCCACTCAAATCTTCTTTCCACAAAATCCAAATCCTATGAGAGAGAGTTGAGTGTTGGGGAGACTATCATTTGAAGCACAAGAGCAAGGAGTTCATTACCTACACACCATTTGTTACTTCTTGGAGAGTGGTGTCTCCTAGATTGGCTAGGTGTCACTTGGGAGCCTCCGACAAGATTGTGGAGTTGAACCAAGGAGTTTGTAAGGGCAAGGAGATCGCCTACTTCATGAAGATCTACCGCTAGTGAGGCAAGTCCTTCGTGGACGATGGTGATGGTGGGATAGACAAGGTTGCTTCTTCGTGGACCCTTCGTGGGTGGTTGCTTCTTCGTGGACCCTTCATGGGTGGAGCCCTCCGTGGACTCGCGCAACCATTACCCTTCGTGGGTGGAGCCCTCCGTGGACTCGCGCAACCATTACCCTTCGTGGGTTGAAGTCTCCATCAACGTGGATGTAGGATAGCACCACCTATCTGAACCACGGGAAAAACATCCGTGTCTCCAATTGCGTTTGAATTCTCCAAACCCTTCCCTTTACATTCTTGCAAGTTGCATGCTTTACTTTCCACTGCCAATATACTCTTTGCATGCTTGCTTGAATTGTGTGATGATTGCTTGACTTGTCCTACAATAGCTAAAATCTGCCAAGAACTAAAATTGGGAAAAGGTTAAGTTTTTATTTGGTCAAGTAGTCTAATCACCCCCCTCTAGACATACTTTCGATCCTACAATGTGGATATGAGAAAGTGGTTGAGGGTTTTTGGAGCATATCACTAAGCACTTTGAGCAAGCAAGCCATTAAGCAACACCTCATCCCCTTTTAACAGTATTGGCTTTTCCTATGGACTCAATGTGATCTTGGATCACCGAAAATGAAAATGTAGTGTCTTGAGCTTTGTGCTTTTGCCATTCTTCTCTACTTAGCATCTAGAAGGGGTTCCACATCCTCTTGTCCACGCCACTCCACGGTTGAACTCATCTGAAATATACTAGATAAAAGTATTAGTCCAACAAGAGATATGTTGACATTAATTACCAAAATCACCCAGGGAGCACTTGTGCTTTCAATCTCCCCCCTTTTTGGTAATTGATGACAACATACATCAAAGCTTTAGATAAAGATATAGAGAATAGCAAGTAAAGCTTTGGAAAGACATGTAACATGTATAGGCTCCCCCTACATGTATGCAATCATGTCAATATGGAATGCAAGAGCAAGTGACTGCATAAACATGACAGAGCAAGCAATGTGTTACATGTATCTTGTCTATATGCATCAGAGCAGATGATATGAATATAGGAAATGTACCTCATGTTCGTGAGTCCTTCTTGCAAACAATATGTACATCAGCAAGAGATCATCATGCACATGGGTGTGATGCATATACTTACCTCATGGTCTTGAGCTGGCTTGGGAAGAGATGAACCTGAGTAAACAAGGTTAGATAACACAGATACATCTACTAGACAGAGCAAACAAAAGAGCCACAAGAGTACCAAGATTGGGATGACATGTAGAGAGTGAGTACTAGTACTCCTATTGGATATAGACATGTCCCCAAAGGTAAAAGATATGCAATGAATTCGAAGATTTCCTTCCCTTAGAGATCTTTCTCCCCCTGAATCTTATGTTAGATAATGGGAGAATATAGGGAAAGGAAATCAGAGCAAGACAAATCAGAGCACAAAATAAAACACAAACTAACATTAAAAGATACATGTCTTTCCCCTCTCTAAAGACATGTGTCTTCTCTCCTCTTGAACACCAAGCATCTGAGGCCTTTGATGTGATTACCTCTCCCCCTTTCGATGTGATCAAGCTTTGATGTGAGCTCTCTCTCCCCTTTAACATCAATTTCCAAGAAGGGATCTTCTGGAGTGTGAGTGAAAATGGGTTTGGTCCTTGAGTCACAGAGCAAAGCAGCATGTAGAGTGTGATGCAGGTAGAGGACAAGAATCATCGAGTGGAGCTGGAGTAAAAATGCAGGATGTAAATGGAAAATTGTCTTCTCTGCAGTGAAATCGGTAACACCGAGTTGTTTTCTTCGGTGGCACCGAATTGGTTTGGTTTGACCGAAAGCGACAGACCAGTGTGACCGAGTTCAATCACCTCAGCTCACTAGGCAAATAAGATCTCACAAAGATTTGCAAGGAATTAACTAAAAGATTTGCAAGGAATTGAATGCAGGAAATGCAAAACAAAATAGAGAATAGAAAAGAAATCTAGATGATGTTTTTTCGATTAAAAATAAGGGGAACAAATATGCAAGGAACAAATGCAAGAACTTAGAGAAACACTAGAGAACTTCATCTAGAATTGGGCAGCGACAAAGTCACCTATGTTAGAGTATATTGACTGAGGAGTCAAGTGAGAACACTTGATCATAAGTCATACTCATCGTTTAAGCTCAAAATGCGGTTACCATTTTTTGTTTAAGCATTTTGATGTATTCACATCTTGTTGAGCTGCTTTGACCCATAACTTGGGGTAAAGCTTTTCTAAGATGGAATATCGTACCTTGGGTGGTGGTGTTGAACTTGGTCATGTAGTTGAACTTGTGTGGGATGCTCAAGGTTGATGTAGCGCATCATTGGCTTGGAGCACCTCTTGTAGTTTGAGTTCATCTACCTACATGGGTTAGTCTTGCAAGGAATAGCACTTGTGTATCCAAAATGACAATCATGAAATTTGATATATATAATTTGTCAAAGGATATGTTGAAAGGTTTCAAGCTTCCTTGTCTTCAACCACCATGGTGTAGTGACTTGGTGATGTAGAGATTGCTCAAGATGTGAGTGAGTTGCAATCCCATGGATTTAGATTCATCCAAGTTCCTACAAGGGTTAGATAGCATGCAAGGGTACAAATATATCCAAGACATATGATAATCATAAGAGAAAAGTCAAGGATTAGTCATAGGATCATGCCTTGCATGTATCCAAATGGAGTTTCTACTCCAAGTTTGAAGCATCAATGATGTTCAATTCACCTCTCAAACGGCAAAATACTTTCTCATCAAGCGGTTTGGTGAATATATCCGCCAATTGATTATTGGTACGAACATGCTTAAGATCAATGTCCCCTTTAGCAACATGATCTCGAATGAAATGGTGACGAACTTCAATATGCTTTGTTCAAGAATGTTGCACGGGATTATGAGCAATCTTAATAGCACTTTCATTGTCACAGAGCAATGGAACATGTTTCACATTGATCCCATAATCCTTAAGAGTTTGGGTCATCCATAGTAATTGAACACAACATGAACCAGCGGCAATGTATTCCGCTTCGGCGGTGGATAAGGATACTGAGTTTTGTTTCTTGTTGGACCAAGACAAAAGAGATCTACCAAGAAATTGACAAGTTCCCAAACTGGACTTTCTATCAACCTTGTCACCGGCATAGTCCGATTCGGAGTAGCCAACAAGATCAAAAGAAGACCTCTTAGGATACCAAATGCCAAAATTTGGTGTATGTATTAAGTATCTCACTATCCATTTCGCAGCCTTAAGATGACATTCTTTGGGGGCCGCTTGATATCGTGCACACATGCACACACTCAACATAATATCAGGACGGGGGGCACATAGGTATAACAATGAACCAATTATAGAGCGATAAACCTTTTGGTCAACCGATTTGCCATCCTTGGTCATGTCAAGATGTCCACTAGTAGGCATGGGTGTTTTCATACCTTTGCTTTCTTGCATGTTTAACTTCTTGAATAAGTCCTTGGTGTACTTTGTTTGAGAAACAAAGGTGCCTTCCTTAGTTTGCTTGATTTGCAAACCAAGAAAGAACTTGAGTTCACTCATCATCGACATGTCAAACTTCTTCGACATTAGCTTCCCAAACTTTTCACTAAAATGAGGGTTAGTCAAACCAAATATGATATTATCAACATAAATTTGGCAGACAAATAATTCACCATTAACCCTTTTTGTAAAAAGAGTAGAATCTATCTTCCCAATCTCAAAGCCTTTCTCAATAAGGAACTTTGTCAAGCATTTATACCATGCTCTAGGAGCTTGTTTAAGACCATAAAGAGCTTTGTGAAGTTTGTAAACATGGTCAGGTTTCTTATGATTGACAAAGCCGGGAGGTTGTTTAACATAAACTTCCTCCTCGATTTCACCATCTAGAAAAGCACTTTTAATGTCCATTTGGTACAAGGTGACATCATGGTGATTAGCATAGGCAAGTAAGATGCAGATGCACTCAAGTCTAGCAACGGGAGCATATGTCTCACCATAGTCCATACCTTCGACTTCAGTGTAGCCTTGGGCGATGAGACCTGCTTTGGTGCGAACGACTTGTCCATCTTTGTCTTGCTTGTTGGGAAACACTTGTCGGATGTGGGGTTCCGGCAAAACCCTTAAGGTTCGAACTCTGGGGTGCGCGGAGATTTCCTCCCTATCGGTCTACGTCCTGGCTCGCTAAGATCTCACGGACGAACTCGACGAGCTCGCAACACAAAGACACAAGATTTATACTAGTTCGGGCCACCATTGTGGTGTAATACCCTACTCCAGTGTGTGGTGGTGGATTGCCTCTTGGGCTGATGAAGAATAGTACAAGGGGGAGATCGGCCTCCTGAGGGTGAGGCGCTCTTGTGCTCGATGAACTTGTGTGGGTGAGGATGGAGTGGTTCCAGTCCCAGATGATCTCTCTTCCCTACGGTGGTGGCTAGCTCTACTTATATAGGCCCTGGTCCTCTCCGCAAATATCGAGCGGGAAGGGAGCCAACATTAGCGGCCAATTTGAAAGGGGACAGCTAGTACAAGTTATCCTGACAAAAGTGGTCTTCGCCTGCGAAAGCACTATGGTGATGACTTCGTCTTGAGCTCCACGGTGACCTCTGTCCTGCTGGCCGGCCGGTCTTGGTCTTGTTGCATGGATATGGCAACCTTTACCTGATGCCTTGGTACTCTGCTTGTAGGATCGAAAGTATGTCTAGAGGGGGGGGGTGATTAGACTACTTGACCAAATAAAAACTTAACCTTTTCCCAATTTTAGTTCTTGGCAGATTTTAGCTATTTTAGGACAAGTCAAGCAATTATCACACAATTCAAGCAAGCATGCAAAGAGTATATTGGCAGCGGAAAGTAAAGCATGCAACTTGCAAGAATATAAAGGGAAGGCTTTGGAGAATTCAAACGCTATTGGAGACACGGATGTTTTTCCCGTGGTTCGGATAGGTGGTGCTATCCTACATCCACGTTGATGGAGACTTCAACCCACGAAGGGTAACGGTTGCGCGAGTCCACACAGGGCTCCATCCAAGGGCAATGGTTGCGCGAGTCCACGAAGGGATCCACCCACGAAGGGTCCACGAAGAAGCAACCACCCACAAAGGATCCACGAAGAAGCAACCTTGTCTATCCCACCATGGCCATCGCCCACGAAGGACTTGCCTCACTAGCGGTAGATCTTCACGAAGTAGGCGATCTCCTTGCCCTTACAAACTCCTTGTTTCAACTCCACAATCTTGACGGAGGCTCCCAAGTGACACCTAGCCAATCTAGGAGACACCACTCTCCAAGAAGTAACAAATGGTGTGTAGGTAATGAACTCCTTGCTCTTGTGCTTCAAATGATAGTCTCCCCAACACTCAACTCTCTCTCATAGGATTTGGATTTGGTGGAAAGAAGATTTGAGTGGAAAGCAACTTGGGAAGGCTAGAGATCAAGATTCATATGGTAGGAATGGAATGTCTTGGTCTCAACACATGAGTAGGTGGTTCTCTCTCAGAACATATGAGTTGGAATGATGTGTGTGTTCTGATGGCTCTCTCACTGAATGAGAAAGAGGTGGAGGGGTATATATAGCCTCCACACAAAATCCAACCGTTACACACAATTTACCAATCTCGGTGGGACCGAATCAGAAAACTCGGTCTGACCGAAATAGTAAACCTAGTGACCGTTAGGAATTTCGGTGGGACTGACATGCAACTCGGTAGGACCGATTCGGTTAGGGTTTGGGCATAACGTAATCTCGGTGAGACCGATTACACAAACTCGGTGAGACCGAATTTGGTAATTAGCTAATGAGAGAGTTGGTCAGGCAAACTCGGTGGGACCGATTTGCTCTTTCGGTGAGACCGAGTGGAACTCGGTGAGACCGAAAAGTTACAAAGGGGAAACACTGAGTTTACATTGCAATCTCGGTGGGACCAATTCGCTCTTTCAGTGGGACCGAAAAGTTACGAAAGGGAAACAGAGAGTTTGCAAACCCATCTCGGTGGGACCGAGATCCTTATCGGTAGAACCGAATTGCTAGGGTTTGGCAGTGGCTAATGACAAGTGAAACTCGGTGGCGCCGGATAGGAAGAATCGGTAGGACCGAGTTTGGCTTAGAGTTTTGGTCATATGTGGATATGGGAAAGTAGTTGAGGGTTTTGGAGCATATCACTAAGCACATGAAGCAAGAGGCTCATTAAGCAACACCTCATCCCTCCTTAATAGTATTGGCTTTTCCTATGGACTCAATGTGATCCTGGATCACTAAAATATAAAATGAAGAGTCTTGAGCTTTTGTGCTTGAGCCAATCCATTGTCCTTAGCATTTTGAGGGTTCCACTTTCACATCCATGCCATGCCAATCATTGAGCTTTCCTGAAATAATCATCTTAGAATAGCATTAGCTCAATGAGCTATATGTTGTTATGAATTACCAAAACCACCTAGGGATAGTTGCACTTTCAATCTCCCCCTTTTTGGTAATTGATGACAACATATATATCAAAGCTTCGACAAATGATAATAAGCATGAAATATATCGTCACTTTGAGAGGTATGTGATAAGTAAGAGCTCCCCCTAAATTTGTGCATATTTAAAATTTGCTTTGGACTGCAAATGCACAAAGAGTTAGAATCATGGGTTACTCTTCCATATCACATACATCTTGGTGGAGCGCTCAAAAAATGATAAGATTGAAATACATGCACTCATCACCAAGAATAGTGAATGATCACAAACGATGGATAGAATGATAATATTTAAGCAAGCATCAAGCAAACATTAAGTGTAGCTTATGATCGAACACATGATCATCGATGTCTCACAGGCATAAGGACGTAGTATCTCACACACAAGCAAACAAAGTTCAAAAAACCACCAAATAAAGCAAGAGAGAAAAGCAACACTCTCTCTCGAAGCCTATGATCTATACATCCTCTCCCCCTTTGGCAACAAGTTACCAAAAAGTTCCTAGAAAATGCATTGCACTAGATCGACGCTCAGGCTTGATCTTTAGGTGGTGGTGGAGTCCGGATCACTCCAAGGACGAAGCCTTCGGTAGACGTGGTCGGAGTGGAAGCTGAAGTGGATGCTAGAGCTGGTGGACCTGAGGCTGTGGCTGGTGCAGACGTTGTAGCTCTGGTGTCAGCAACTGGCAGTGCAGACGACCTCGGACCTCGTGGCACCCTCGCAAACGCATGAGTCGTGGTCCTGCCTCTCCTCTCATTCATGTCCTCCTGGAGCTGCTCCACTGCAGACTGAACTTCTGTTACCTTAATGTCCAAGTCATAGAACTTATGTTCCATGATTCTCTCTAGGCTCTGCTGATTCTGAGTGAGAGTGGCCAGACTTTGCTCAATCCTCAGCGTGGATGCAATCAAGTAACTGAGCTGCTCTTGTTTGGTCTTCAAGAAGTATTCAGATGCCTCCGCTTGAGTAGGCATCCTGGCAGCTTTCTCCTTCTTGGCCTTCTCCTTCTTTGCAAATGCTTGGGCAGATGATGGCTCATTCTCTGTCATCACAACTTCATTGTTGTCAGGACCCCGACTCGATGTCACATCGATCTAGCCGGTAACACCTCATATCACTTTGCGGCCTCCCGCACGGTATCCCCACGGGTGTCGCCTTACCTTTGCCCGGGACCGTTTGTGCCTTTTGGCTCACGTATATGATAGTGTCGCTAGCATCCATATGATAAGGAGCCCGGGCTGACATGACTAGTCGTAAACCCAAAGTGGCACAGACTTACAAGGACAGGCATCCATGACCCAGCTTCGAACGTGTCGGTCATCAGCAAGTGGGTCCGGGCTGTAGCACTGGGCTAGCAGGACTCCGGTAAACCGGGCTGTAGCGGGCTAACAGGACTCCGGTACTCAATGCGTGACATTTCCCCGAAGGGACAGACACCGGAACGAAGAAGGACACATGCCGGCCAGCCTAAGTGTTCCAGAGCAGTAGCAAGCTACCATGGCTCAGCGGTAACACTAGGAGACATTTCCCGGTAAGAGAGGCTACTAAAGATAAACAACTAGATAGTCAGATCCCACACATACCAAGCATTTCAATCATACACACAATATGCTCGATATGTGCAAATACAACAAGGCATCACAACATGACTCTACGACACAAGTACTTTATTTAAGGCTCAGAGAGCCATACATAACATACACAAAGGTACGGGTCTCATGACCCAGCATTCAAGTCATACAGTCATACAAACCAGCAGCGGAAGTAACTTGTCTGAGTACAGACAACTAGAAAGATAAAAGAGGCTTGGAAAGCCTAGCTATACTACGTGGTCCTTCACAAGCTCAGGATCACCACCTGGGCCTTTAGCCTACTCATTGATGTCAACGTCTACGTAGAACCCATCAGAAGGGGTTGCAGCGTCTTCTGTAAAAATGTAAATTATAGCAACATGAGTACAAAGGTACTCAGCAAGACTTACATCAGAACCTACATACATGCATATTATCAAGAAGGGTTGGTGGAGTTATTGCAGCAAGCCAGCTTTGACTCTTGGCTAGGCTAACCTACGAGACTCCAACTTGAAATGGTTTTGCGCACACGAGTCCAGTACTCACCACTTCAATACACTACCGAGGATCCACCTCCGTCTCCCTACGGAAGAGCCATCCTCGGCACTCACACTTATCTTGAGGCTTTTAGTAGTTTCCATTTACTTGTCTATGAACTGTATAGGCAACCAAGTAGTCCTTTACCGCGGACGCGGCTATTCGAATAGATCATGATAACCCTGCAGGGGTGTACTTCTTCATACACGCTCTCACCTCTTACCGTCGTTTACACGACATGTACTCGGCAACCTTCAAGCGGGAGCCCAACGTGGGTGTCGGCCACGACCTACCTAATCACCTAAGCCTCCAGTCCAGGTTTATCGCCTATCCAGGTTCCATCCGCAGGGAGTCCGGCCGAGGTTTCCCATACGGCCCGAACGATGTGAACAGGGTTCCCGAGATACCTAACGGGTATTCGGTACACCCGGCCACGTACCTACCGCATCACAGCCCACCCCTACGGTCAGCGCTGTCCACGGCCTCGAGTAGGCTACAAACACCAGAAACTACTTGCAACTCCTGGACGGAGAACTAGGGTGAATAAGAAGCCGAGAGGGTCCATTGGTTTCGGGCCCAATGCATGGTAGTAGCTGATTCTTAAATCACACATACAGATCTCAGTGCTTAAGGTCGGCTTCAATGAAACAACCCACCATGTACTCCTACATGGCCTCTCATCGATACCTTTACCAAATCGTGTTCACCACACCACTCTCATTACCGACATAATCATTTCACTCTAGCCCATCACCCAGATGAACCAGACCTGACACGACTCTAAGCATAGCAGGCATAGCAAGGTAGGAACAACACATACATATGGCTCAATCAACTCCTACACATGCTAGTGGGTTTCATCTATTTACTGTGGCAATGACAGGTCATGCAGAGGAAGTGGGTTCAACTACCGTAGCACACAGCAGTTTGAAACGCGTTGTCTTAATGCAGTAAAAGAGAGCAGGAGCGAGAACATGGGATTGTATCGATATGATCAAATGGTTGGTTGCTTGCCTGATGGTTCGATGCACTGGTACGGTTCTTCGTTAGGGAAATCACGGTACTCCTCGGAGGCAGATCCTGCCGCAAAGAACACCGATACACAACCATCACCAAACAATGTGCAACAATATGATGCATGCATGAAACATGGCAATATGAGTGTGTTGGGCTAATGCAACTAAGACCAGAAGGGTTTGCACCAATTTGAATCAAAGATTCAAATTTCAAACTCAAACATGGCCTTTTAAAGTGCTTTTCCTTGTTCTGCATTAAACATCAAGTTAACTTGTTTAGTCATGCATGAAAATAGTACAAATGGATAGATTGGATTTTTCTGATCATTTTTTTCATATATAATTTGTCTGATTTGGAGTTACAGAATAAAAGTTATGAATTTTTGAAGTTTAAATTATATTCTGGAATTTCCTATATTAGAATAATTCCAGAAATTCAATTATTGCGTCAGCCTGACGTCAGTGTGACGTCAGCAGGTCAACGGAACACGTCCGGGTCAATCCTAACAGTGGGTCCCGCATGTCAGGGTGATTAAATTAATTAAAGTTTAATTAAAACTAAACCTGTTTAATTAACAGGGCTGGGCCCCACCTGTCATTGACTCAGGGGAGTCAACCAGGGCCCACCCGTGGTCAAACCCGGGTCGGCTGCACCGGCGTTTAGCCGCCGGCGAGCCCGACGCGGCGGCGAAAGTGATTTTTGCCGTTCCGGCAACCAAACGAGCCGCGGAGGGCACCGGAGCGGAGCTGAGGTCGAGCCGCAGCTCTTGGTGGAGTCCGTTGGGGTCGGGGTGGCCGGAGTTGGCGCCGGCGACGACTTTGGCGGCCACCGGAGTTCGGCCAAAGTCGAACTTGTCGCTAGGGGGATCGGTGAGGTGCGGGGAGTGCACGGTTGGGCCCAACGCAGCGTGGTGAGTGCGTTGGACACCGCGGGTTGGCCGAAGGATGGCCGGGAGCACGTCGGCGACGAGATCCATGGCGGTGCGTGCGTGTGATCTTCGTGGGGTGGCTACACGGCTCGGGAATGAGAGAGAGAGGGTCGGAGGGGTAGCTAGGCTCACAGCGCTCCTGTAGAGGCCACCGGCGGGGTCGGGGACGAGCTGAGGAGGCGACGGCGTTGAAGGGGATCTCCGGCGACGGCGAGCTCGGGCGAGGTCGGTGCGGTGGTCTCGGGCCGCTCGAGCACACGGGGCTCGGCTAGCTCGATGAAGTGGACGGCGGCGAAGCTCCTGGACACGGCGGCACGGCGTGGGGTTGACGGAGGGCGTGGCTACGGCGAGGGGGTGGCGGCGATGGCGTCGGCCATGGCGTGGGGGAGCGAGGGAGAGGAGCTGGAGAGGAGAGGGGGTGTCTGGGGGGTTCGGGGGAGAGAGGGAGGCCGATTCACGGCGTTAGCCGAGCGAGGGAGGCGGGGAGGCGGCGAGCAGGTGCGTGGCACCCATGCGGTGCTCGCCGTCGAGCACCTGCCTGCCTGCCTGGCCGGCAAGCAGCTCGCTGGCGCGGTGCTGGGCTGGGCCGGCAGGTGGGCCGGGCGCTGGGCGACAGGTAAGCTTTTCCCATTTTCTTTCTGTTTCTGTTTTTTAATACTTCTGCAACTTTGTTGAATTAAATAAAATACTTAAGCAACCCCAAAAATCACCAAACTACTCCTGGTCCATAGTTGGATTATTTCCAACATGAAACATTTCAGTTTGGAGTTATTTGAGCATTTAAATATTTTATATAATTTTAAATGCCCAAATTCAAATACTTAAGATTTAATTCAAAAACCCTAGGATGGCCTAGGAAAATGTGCACCACTTTTGGCAGAGGTTCTGAACCAAGACAAAAATGATGGGCATTTTAGAAGGGCATTTCAGGTTCATTGAAAAAGTTTTTAGTAAATCCTAGTTGGTTTCAGAGGGGACTGGGGGTTCTGTCATCCCCATTTCAGGTTTCTGGTGAAAGAATAAACATGATGCAACACTCTAATGCATGACTAGCTAGGGTGTGACAACTCACCCCCACTCAAAAGAATCTCGTCCCGAGATTTGGGTTCCTCCGGGAAGAAGGCGGGATACTCGAGTCGAAGACGATCCTCCCTTTCCCAAGTTGCTTCATCCTCAGAATGGTGCGACCATTGAACTTTGAGAAACTTGATATTATGACGTCGAGTGGTACGCTCGGCCTGATCGAGGATACGAATGGGGTACTCTCGATATGTAAGATTATCTTGGAGATCAAGCATTTCGTGGTCCACTCCACGGATAGGATCCGAGAAGCAACGCCTGAGTTGAGAAACGTGGAAGACATCGTGGACTCTGGAGAGGTGCGGAGGTAGTTCCAACTGGTAGGCAACTTCTCCTCATTTGGCGAGAATGCGAAAAGGTCCAATGTAACGAGGAGCCAATTTGCCTTTAATACCGAAACGATGGGTTCCCTTCAGAGGGGTGACCCGAAGATAAGCCTTCTCGTCAACCTCGAAAGTCATAGCCTTATGTTTTCGGTCATATTGACTCTTTTGACGAGATTGGGCTGTTTTCAACTTTTCACGAACGATGCGAACTTGTTCTTCTGCTTCCTGAATCATATCCGGGCCAAAGAATTGTCTTTCCCCGGTCTCTGACCAGTTAAGGGGTGTTCGACACCGTCGTCCATAGAGAACTTCAAAAGGGGCTTTACCCAAGCTAGATTGATAGCTGTTGTTGTAAGCGAATTCGGCAAATGGAAGGCACTTTTCCCAATCCATTCCGAATGAGATAACAGAGGCTCGAAGCATGTCTTCTAGAATCTGGTTGACGCGTTCCACTTGACCACTCGACTGAGGGTGGAAAGCGGTGCTAAAGGAGAGACGGGTTCCCATAGCATTTTGGAAGCTTTCCCAAAATCGAGAGGTGAAAATACTTCCTCGATCCGAGTTAATTTCCAAAGGAACACCATGGAGAGACACTATCTGGGAGATGTATAAGTCTGCCAATTGACTAGCGGTTATACTCTCACGAACAGGTAGGAAATGGGCTACTTTGGAAAGACGATCGACAACGACGAAGATAGCATTATTCCCTCTCTTGGTCCTGGGAAAACCGGTAATGAAATCCATACCAATTTTATCCCCTTTCCATTCAGGAATAGCTAAAGGTTGAAGGGTGCCAGCAGGCCGTTGATGCTCTACTTTTACACGACGACAGATGTCGCAATTAGCAATATACTGAGCAATTTCTCTCTTCATCCTAGTCCACCAGAACCTCTGGCGTAGGTCCTGATACATCTTAGTACTACCGGGATGAATGGTGAGAGGAGATTCATGAGCCTCCTTAAGGATCAATCGCCTCAGGTTTCGCACCTTGGGAACCACTAATCGATTCCCGAAGTATACGACCCCTTGATCAGTAATGGAGAAACAATTCGCAATTCCTTTCTTGATGTTTCTCTTGATGCGGGAAATTCCCGGATCTACCTTCTGTGCTTTGATGATCTGATCCGTAAGGGTAGGTTTTGCCACCAAGGTGGAAAGAAAACCTTGAGGAACAATGTGAAGGTTAAGCTTCTGAAATTCCTCATGGAGAAGCGGTTGACTTTGTTGTAACATCAGGTTGTTACAATAAGATTTACGACTTAGCGCATCAGCCATGACGTTGGCTTTCCCTGGGGTGTAAGTTATTCCTAAGTCGAAATCTATGATCAACTCAACCCAACGTCTTTGCCTGAGATTCAAATCCGGTTGGGTGAAAATGTACTTCAGACTTTGGTGATCAGTGAATATTTCGCAACGGTTACCGAGGAGGTAATGTCGCCAGGTCTTAAGTGCATAGACTACGGCTGCAAGCTCTAGATCATGAGTAGGATAATTCTCCTCATGTGGGTGCAATTGCCGTGAAGCGTAGGCAATTACGTGTCGATCTTGCATGAGAATGCAACCTAGTCCTTGTCGCGAGGCGTCGCAGTAGATAACAAAGTCCTTGGAGAAGTCTGGCGGTACCAGTACGGGAGCAGAAGTCAGGCGTCTTTTCAGTTCCTGAAAGCTGTGCTCACATTGTGGAGTCCATTCGAATTTCTTATCTTTCTTGAGGAGTTCGGTTAGAGGTTTAGCAACTTTGGAGAAGTTCTCGACAAAGCAACGACAATAGCTCGCTAAGCCCAGAAAACTCCGAACTTGCTTGACCGATTCAGGTGGAGTCCAATTAAGGAAGGCTTGAACTCGCTCAGGGTTAACAGCAATACCTTTACCAGATATTACATGACCCAGATAGGTCACTTCTGACAACCAGAATTCACATTTAGAAAATTTGGCATAAAGGCGATTCTCTCGAAGTTTCTTCAACACTAGCCTTAGATGTTCGACATGTTCTTCCTCGTTCTTGGAGTAGATGAGTATATCATCGAGGTAAACCACGACGAATTTATCCAAATACTCCATGAAGATTGAGTTCATTAACCGAGAAAAGGTGGCTGGAGCGTTGGTTAAACCGAAGGACATGACGGTGTACTCGTATTGGCCATAACGAGTAACAAAGGCCGTTTTAGGAATGTCCCCGTTTCTGATTTTGATTTGATGGTAGCCCAACCTCAAATCCATCTTGGAGAAGATTGAGGATCCAGTGAGCTGATCGTACAGGTCGTTGATCCTAGGGAGCGGATATTTGTTCTTGATTGTGACCAAATTGACAGGTCGATAATCTACAACCATCCGGTCCGTACCATCCTTCTTCTTGACGAAGAGGACGGGGCAAGCCCACGGAGATGAACTAGGTCGGATGAAACCCTTTTTCAAGGACTCATCGAGTTGTTTCTTAAGCTCGGCTAGTTCTAGTGGTGCCATCTTATAGGGTCTTCTAGTAATCGGAACGGTTCCTGGAATGAGGTCTATTACGAACTCAACATCCCTGTCAGGTGGAACACCTGGCAATTCCTCTGGGAAGACATCCGGGAAGTCACGGACTACCGGAACGTCCTCAAGGTCTGGCAAAGGGCTGGCGTTAAGAGAATATAATTGTCGCTTGGCTAATCGGGTCAAAACATTGACTATCTTGCCCGAAGGGTGAGTGAGTTGAACAGTCCTAGAGAAGCAATCAATTTTGGCATGATGAGCTGACATCCAGTCCATACCCAAAATGATATTAATATCTGAAAATTTGAGAGCTATCAAAGATGCAAGGAAAACAAGTCTGTCGACTTGGATTTCATTTCCATAACTTACCCTGGAGGTCTGCCATCTAGAACCGGGAGTAGAAATTTCCATAGTGGATGGCATGTCACAGAATGCGGTGTTATGCAAACGAGCATAGTTCTCGGATATAAATGAATGAGAGGCTCCTGTATCGAAAAGAACAGATGCCGGGTGGCAATTAACAAGGAGCGTACCGAGAACGACGTTGGGATCTTCTTGAGCTTCTTCGGCAGAGATACAGTTGACATGGCCACGTGTAGCGGTGGCCGGCTTGGCGTGGAACACTTTCCCTGTCGGCTTGCCACGGCCAACAGCTTTAGCAGATTGGTTGGGGTTGGTCTGGGGACACTCACGCATATAGTGGCCAGATTCCCCACACTTGAAACAAGTCACGGAACTGGTACGTGGAGGAGCATTGTTGGTTGGACCCCCATAGGGCTTGGCTGGTGCAGACTGTTGAACAGGGCGAGGCTCCTGGAAAGATGGCCTCGGTGTGAACCTGGGTGGCAGGGCGGTGTTGGGCACCCACACGCGGCGCTCCTGAGGACCAGCACCGGATGAGGAACCCATGTCACGGCCATGCTTGCGTGTTGCGTCATAATCAGTCTGACCAGTCTCAGCACTGATGGCCTTGTTAACAAGCTTCTGAAAAGATGTGCACTCATGCAGACGGAGGTCGCGGCGAAGCTCAGGACTAAGTCCCTTACGGAACCTTGCTTGCTTCTTAGCATCAGTAGAAACTTCCTCAGTTGCATATCGTGCGAGGTTACCAAACTCCCTGCTGTAAGCATCCACAGAGAGTCGGCCTTGGGTGAAATTGCAAAATTCCTCACGTTTACGGTCCATGAGACCCTCCGGAATGTGATGTTCACAGAAAGCCTCACTGAATTCAGCCCAAGTAGTGACATGGCCCGCTGGGCGCATAGCTCCATAATTCTCCCACCATAGACTGGCGGGGCCTTCAAGATGATATGCAGCAAAGGTGACCTTGTCAGCCTCAGCTACTAGCGCGGAACGCAGCTTGTGAGAGATACTGCGAAGCCAGTCATCAGCGTCGAGAGGCTCGACGGAGTGGTGGAACGTGGGTGGATGTAATTTGATAAAATCACTGAGTGACACCACGTTAGTCCTCTGATGGTGTGATGTGTTCTGTTCAATACGTTCCAACAAACGGTTGGTCTCCCGCTTGTTTCTCTCAGCTTCCATCATAACCTCGGCTAGGGAAGGAGGATGAGGCAGATTTGCATCCCTGACTTCACTGCCTTCGGCCTGCTCTTGAGGAGCAGGGTTAGTGCGCGTGTTGACCATCCTAGGTAAACAAGACAATGATTTAGTCAGAATGATAAAATTCCGACATAGGATACAAAATGTAAGGAATAACTCGAAATGCAAGATGATCATCCGTATGACATGGTAGATACAGAAACTGCTTCTTTATTCCATCGTCATACACACCATACAGGGTTTAGTACAAGACCAAACAAAGTACTATTACGGTGAAAAGAGGATTACATCTCATCGGAGGCATCCCAAGCTCCTATACATTATTTTTCTACACCTCCGGAAAGAGTACAAACTAGGTCATATCCCACGAGTCACGCGGGACGATAGACGACACAGATAGTGCGGACTAGTGATACTACCACTAACTCAGACCGATCCGTAGTAGTCCTCGTAGAAGTCACCTCCATAGCCTGGAAGCTCAACATGATCATCCGGAAAGAGACGATCTCGCGGAGCTTGTGGACCATAGGGACTAGGATGAGGTCTTGGACCAACAGACGGTGGCCTGCGGGGACCGCGAGGTGGGGTGATGCCTCCTACATCACGCCAACCCATCACGTCTGGCAGAGCAGATCTCACAGGATAGAGATCGCGCATATCCGAATATCCGGCTTGCACCGCCGGTGCAAACCGAGTCAATGTGGCCCAGTGGTCAGCACGGGTATTGAAGAGCTCTAACCTCAAGGCCCGATTTTCACGGTCCTTATCCTCGAGCATCTCAGCAGTAGTGCGAGTCCGTGAATCCTCCTGGGTGGGGTCAGCATAGATAGCCTGGAGATACCCTTGTGCTCCCGGAAGTGATCCTGGCATATACCGGAAATCAGAGTCCCGAAATAGACCAGATTTGACTCGCATGATGGTCATCATAGAGTAGGCGGCGTCCTGCACAGCCATCTCAATAGTAACCCCGAGTCCATAGGAGCAGTGAAGGGGCTCGGTGGACCCAGGATAAGATGGAAATATCCTGACAGTGCAGAGATACTGGCTTTGATTAAAGTCTCGGAATTGCTCTTCGACCGTGTACTCAGGATACCAACGGTATCCAGCCTCAGTCATTACCCTGACCAACATGGCAGTATGGCCGGGTACATCTAGGCATCGAGTCAGGCGAACCACTTGATTGAGGTCGCGAGTGGCCATCTGAAAGCACAATCATAATGCAAAGGCATTAAAATTTCTAGCAAAATTTCGGCAGCATAACAGCTGTAAATGCTCAAGAAGGATTTTGAGACATTTGACAAAGGATTACATACACACTCATCATCATCATATCAAGTTCTGAGTCCATCCTAGCAACATAATGTGGTAGTAGAATTGAACTAGGCTTGTATTCATCAAACTTATAAGGTACTACTGATTAGTAACACGTGATCCTGATAGAGAGAATAGATCCTAATTCCTTAACCCCCGGTGGAAGAATAGACTGACTCAGATCAGAATGTCATTAGATAAAGGAGTAAAAAGAGCCTTACGTTCCAACCCACAAACAATTCCCCTACATATAACTAAAGAATTTCTAGACTCAACATCGACCAGTTTGGCTTGGAGAACCTACAGGCAGTCCGGCTCTGATGCCAACGCTGTCAGGACCCTGACTCGATGTCACATCGATCTAGCCGGTAACACCTCATATCACTTTGCAGCCTCACGCACGGTATCCCCACGGGTGTCGCCTTACCTTTGCCCGGGACCGTTTGCGCCTTTTGGCTCACGTATATGATAGTGTCGCTAGCATCCATATGATAAGGAGCCCGGGCTGACATGACTAGTCGTAAACCCAAAGTGGCACAGACTTACAGGGACAGGCATCCATGACCCAGCTTCGAACGTGTCGGTCATCAGCAAGTGGGTCCGGGCTGTAGCACTGGGCTAGCAGGACTCCGGTAAACCGGGCTGTAGCGGGCTAACAGGACTCCGGTACTCAATGCGTGACATTTCCCCGAAGGGACAGACACCGGAACAAAGAAGGACACATGCCGGCCAGCCTAAGTGTTCCAGAGCAGTAGCAAGCTACCATGGCTCAGCGGTAACACTAGGAGACATTTCCCGGTAAGAGAGGCTACTAAAGATAAACAACTAGATAGTCAGATCCCACACATACCAAGCATTTCAATCATACACACAATATGCTCGATATGTGCAAATACAACAAGGCATCACAACATGACTCTACGACACAAGTACTTTATTTAAGGCTCAGAGAGCCATACATAACATACACAAAGGTACGGGTCTCACGACCCAGCATTCAAGTCATACAGTCATACAAACCAGCAGCGGAAGTAACTTGTCTGAGTACAGACAACTAGAAAGATAAAAGAGGCTTGGAAAGCCTAGCTATACTACGTGGTCCTTCACAAGCTCGGGATCACCACCTGGGCCTTTAGCCTACTCATTGATGTCAACGTCTATGTAGAACCCATCAGAAGGGGTTGCAGCGTCTTCTGTAAAAATGTAAATTATAGCAACATGAGTACAAAGGTACTCAGCAAGACTTACATCAGAACCTACATACATGCATATTATCAAGAAGGGTTGGTGGAGTTATTGCAGCAAGCCAGCTTTGACTCTTGGCTAGGCTAACCTACGAGACTCCAACTTGAAATGGTTTTGCGCACACGAGTCCAGTACTCACCACTTCAATACACTACCGAGGATCCACCTCCGTCTCCCTAAGGAAGAGCCATCCTCGGCACTCACACTTATCTTGAGGCTTTTAGTAGTTTCCATTTACTTGTCTATGAACCGTATAGGCAACCAAGTAGTCCTTTACCGCGGACGCGGCTATTCGAATAGATCATGATAACCCTGCAGGGGTGTACTTCTTCATACACGCTCTCACCTCTTACCGTCGTTTACACGACATGTACTCGGCAACCTTCAAGCGGAAGCCCAACGTGGGTGTCGGCCACGACCTACCTAATCACCTAAGCCTCCAGTCCAGGTTTATTGCCTATCCAGGTTCCATCCGCAGGGAGTCCGCCCGAGGTTTCCCATACGGCCCCGAACGATGTGAACAGGGTTCCCGAGATACCTAACGGGTATTCGGTACACCCGGCCACGTACCTACCACATCACAGGCCACCCCTACGGTCAGCGCTGTCCACGGCCTCCAATAGGCTACAAACACCAGAAACTACTTGCAACTCCTGGACGGAGAACTAGGGTGAATAAGAAGCCGAGAGGGTCCATTGGTTTCGGGCCCAATGCATGGTAGTAGCTGATTCTTAAATCACACATACAAATCTCAGTGCTTAAGGTCGGCTTCAATGAAACAACCCACCATGTACTCCTACATGGCCTCTCATCGATACCTTTACCAAATCGTGTTCACCACACCACTCTCATTACCGACATAATCATTTCACTCTAGCCCATCACCCAGATGAACCAGACCTGACACGACTCTAAGCATAGCAGGCATAGCAAGGTAGGAACAACACATACATATGGCTCAATCAACTCCTACACATGCTAGTGGGTTTCATCTATTTACTGTGGCAATGACAGGTCATGCAGAGGAAGTGGGTTCAACTACCGTAGCACACAGCAGTTTGAAACGCGTTGTCTTAATGCAGTAAAAGAGAGCAGGAGCGAGAACATGGGATTGTATCGATATGATCAAATGGTTGGTTGCTTGCCTGATGGTTCGATGCACTGATACGGTTCTTCGTTAGGGAAATCACGGTACTCCTCGGAGGCAGATCCTGCCGCAAAGAACACCGATACACAACCATCACCAAACAATGTGCAACAATATGATGCATGCATGAAACATGGCAATATGAGTGTGTTGGGCTATGCAACTAAGACCAGAAGGGTTTGCACCAATTTGAATCAAAGATTCAAATTTCAAACTCAAATATGGCCTTTTAAAGTGCTTTTCCTTGTTCTGCATTAAACATCAAGTTAACTTGTTTAGTCATGCATGAAAATAGTACAGATGGATAGATTGGATTTTTCTGATCATTTTTCATATATAATTTGTCTGATTTGGAGTTACAGAATAAAAGTTATGAATTTTTGAAGTTTAAATTATATTCTGGAATTTCCTATATTAGAATAATTCCAGAAATTCAATTATTGCGTCAGCCTGACGTCAGTGTGACATCAGCAGGTCAACGGAACACGTCCGGGTCAATCCTGACAGTGGGTCCCGCATGTCAGGGTGATTAAATTAATTAAAGTTTAATTACAACTAAACCTGTTTAATTAATAGGGCTGGGCCCCACCTGTCATTGACTCAGGGGAGTCAACCAGGGCCCACCCGTGGTCAAACCCGGGTCGGCTGCACCGGCGTTTAGCCGCCGGCGAGCCCGACGCGGCGGCGAAAGTGATTTTTGCCGTTCCGGCAACCAAACGAGCCGCGGAGGGCACCAGAGCGGAGCTGAGGTCGAGCCGCAGCTCTTGGTGGAGTCCGTTGGGGTCGGGGTGGCCGGAGTTGGCGCCGGCGACGACTTTGGCGGCCACCGGAGTTCGGCCAAAGTCGAACTTGTCGCTAGGGGGATCGGTGAGGTGCGGGGAGTGCACGGTTGGGCCCAACGCAGCGTGGTGAGTGCGTTGGACACCGCGGGTTGACCGAAGGATGGCCGGGAGCACGTCGGCGACGAGATCCGCGGCGGTGCGTGCGTGTGATCTTCGTGGGGTGGCTACACGGCTCGGGAATGAGAGAGAGAGAGGGTCGGAGGGGTAGCTAGGCTCACAGCGCTCCCGTAGAGGCCACCGGCGGGGTCGGGGACGAGCTGAGGCGGCGACGGCGTTGAAGGGGATCTCCGGCGACGGCGAGCTCGGGCGAGGTCGGTGCGGTGGTCTCGGGCCGCTCGAGCACACGGGGCTCGGCTAGCTCGATGAAGTGGACGGCGGCGAAGCTCCTGGACACGGCGGCACGGCGTGGGGTTGACGGAGGGCGTGGCTACGGCGAGGGGGTGGCGGCGATGGCGTCGGCCATGGCGTGGGGGAGCGAGGGAGAGGAGCTGGAGAGGAGAGGGTTTGTCTGGGGGGTTCGGGGGAGAGAGGGAGGCCGATTCACGGCGTTAGCCGAGCGATGGAGGCGGCGAGGCAGCGAGCAGGTGCGTGGCACCCATGCGGTGCTCGCCGTCGAGCACCTGCCTGCCTGCCTGGCCGGCAAGCAGCTCGCTGGCGCGGTGCTGGGCTGGGCCGGCAGGTGGGCCGGGCGCTGGGCGACAGGTAAGCTTTTCCCATTTTCTTTCTGTTTCTGTTTTTTAATACTTCTGCAACTTTGTTGAATTAAATAAAATACTTAAGCAACCCCAAAAATCACCAAACTACTCCTGGTCCATAGTTGGATTATTTCCAACATGAAACATTTTAGTTTGGAGTTATTTGAGCATTTAAATATTTTATATAATTTTAAATGCCCAAATTCAAATACTTAAGATTTAATTCAAAAACCCTAGGATGGCCTAGGAAAATGTGCACCACTTTTGGCAGAGGTTCTGAACCAAGACAAAAATGATGGGCATTTTAGAAGGGCATTTCAGGTTCATTGAAAAAGTTTTTAGTAAACCCTAGTTGGTTTCAGAGGGGACTGGGGGTTCTGTCATCCCCATTTCAGGTTTCTGGTGAAAGAATAAACATGATGCAACACTCTAATGCATGACTAGCTAGGGTGTGACAATTGTCCTCAAAATCTGGACAGATGGGCAGGTGTTCCTTATCCAACAAATATACGCCCGTGCCCATCTTGGAGTTGATGAGCTCCTGAATCTGAGGGGCATATCCACAGCTCCTCTTCTGATCTGCCGCAGTCCTTTTGATTGTTTCCACTATAAGGCTCATGACTTTGAATTTTTGAGGCACGTCAAAAACATGAAGCAAATTGATGGCGTGACCTCTGATCATCTTGTGATCTCCAGACTTGGGCAGAAGGGTGTGCCTAAGGATCCAGTTGATCGTAGGCAATCCTGAGAGCAGATAATGCACTGAGCCAAACTTGAACGTGTCAAGTGCTTCATTCGGAATCTCCTTGTACATGTTGGACATGGAGTTGTGGTCCATCTTTTTCTTGGCATAAATGTCCAAGTCATCTGCTTGCTCCTCTGGGGCATTGATCAGCTTCGCCCATTCCTCAACAGTAGAATGGTACCTCGTACCCTCAGACATCCATGTAATCCTCCCATCTGGATAAAAGTGAGCTGTGGAGTAGAACTGCATGATGAGTTCCTCGTTCCACTTTGTGAGCTTTTGCCCAACAAAGTCCTCTACTCCACACGCCTTAAAGTTGTCCTGAACTCCTGGGTAGTACTCTTCATTATCCTTGATATAGGTCCAGTCGACCCATCTCATGTCACATACAATTGGCTTCTTGTCAAGTAGCACTGTCTCATAGAAATCCTGTTGCTCCTTTGTATGAAACCTGTAGTCCACTGCAATCCTTCTCCTAGAAGCATATGGATCTGCTTCTCTCCATTTCCTGAGCCCTGAGTCTCTCCTTAGCTTCATGTCCTCAGCCACAGGATGAGCATCGTTGTGGTCTGGGATCTTGGGCTTGAGCTTCCGAAGGACACTCTCTTCTTCTTCCTCTGCAACAGTCTCAGGCACTGGGGCCTTGTTCTTCTTAGTGGCTGGGATGCTTCTTGTGTTTCTCTTTGGTGCACTTTTAGGCTTAGATGCAGCCTTAGGTGCTTCCTTGGGCTTGGATGCAGCTCCCCCTGACCTTATGGCATCTCCCATAAGTTTGGCTGCCTTGGGCGCTGGTGCAGCTGCCTCTTCTTCCTCCTCCTCTTCTACCATGATGGAGGCCTTCCCAAGCACTTTAGCCACAGTCTTCTTCACTCTCTCTTTCCTCTTCTTGCCCTCAGCTGCAACGGGCTCAATGGGAGCAGGCTTCTCAGTTGAGGCTCTAGCCTTTGACATGGGCTGCCTGCCTGCTGGCCTTTAGATTTTCAGGCCTGGCTTTGAGCCTTGAGCTGGCTCAACTCTCTTGGAAGTGGCCTCTTCCTCTGCCACATAGTCCTCATCTTCAGAATCTGAGGTTTTCTTCTTCCTTTGTCTCGTGGCAGCTTTAGGCAGGTTGCTGGGTGTGCTCCTGCTGCCATCATCTAAGGAACTTGAGGGGCTAGTGCCCTCACTCAACTGCACTTGCTGCTCTGACAAGTTTTGGCTGTCACTCTGGTCTGACATGTTGCAAACTGACTGCTGACCCTGTGAATAGATTATAGAGGAGATAGAGTGGATGAGCATCACAAAATGCAGAGATTTTTGCAAAAAGAATGATTCAAAAACTTAGTTTTAGTTTCCCACTGAAATCATCTCGGATCTACCGATTTTCAAACTCGGTGATACCGAAGCATTTTTGGAACCTAAACTAGTGAACTCGGTAGGACCGAGTCACAGTTCGGTGGCACCGAGACTGCTAGGGTTTCACTGAGTTCAAAAATCGGTCACACCGATAAGTAATTCTCGGTCAGACCGAGTCTCACTTGTGCAATGGCATAAGCCAAATCGGTGGGACCGAGTTTTTCAACTCGGTGGGTCCGAGATGGTTTCGGCGGAAACCTAAACCTAGAATTTTCGAATCAAACCTAATCTATGAGCGTTTTGACTGGATAGAAGTTTATCAAACGTGGCCAGAAACAATATGATCACAATGTGCTAGGAATCAGATTGAGGAATAGCACAAAGATCAAGTCCATACCCTAGTTCGGCGGGGACTTGCTACGGCGGAAACGGCGGGGCAGAAATCCCGTTGACGGCGACGGAGACCAGCGACTGGAGGCTGCTGGTGGCGAGAAGATGATCCGGAGACCTCGGGGGCAGAGCAGGCTATCGCGCGGGCGAAGGGGTTCGGAGAAATTTCCAAATTTTGCCCGTGACTATATATAGCCCGACCCTATCGGTGTGACCGAGTTGAACAACTCGGTGGCACCGAGATTCATAACTGCGTGCAGTTACTGAAACTCGGTGAGACCGAAAGGTTCAAATCGGTTGCACCGAGATCGAAAACCTAGATCAACTAAATGATCTCGGTAGGACTGAAAGTGGAGTATCGGTCAGACCGAGAATCATAAAGAGGTTTTGGAAGTTTAAGTCTATGACGAATCGGGGACTCCGAGCGCTCCTCACACAGAGTGGTTCGAATCTGACTTGATCAAATTTTGCGATGCAGCATGAATAGAGTTTGAGACGAGAAAAGCATAGATAGCTAGAGGAGGTTCTTAGGCATTCTTGTCCATCCACTTGGCAAAAATAAATAAAACCGAACAATCAAAGCAACAAGTGGATGTCCTCGAATGAGTAAAATATGCAATCAGCATGCTCACACAATAAGATGGCAAATGAACTATGTGGCAAGGCATGCACAACCAATTCTAGCATCTATCAAGCAATTTGTGATGACTAGGTCATCTATATATGAGTATATTGACTTAGGAGTCAAGTGAGAACACTTGATCGTAGGTCATACTCATCGTTTAAGCTCAAGTGGGGTTACCACTTTTACATAAAGCATTGTTTTGTTCACATCTTTAGAGTTGCTTTAGCTCAGTCTTAGAGTAAAGCTCCCCCTAGATGTGATATCCCCCCTAAGAGGGATGAACTAACCTTGGGTTTTGTCGATGATGACTTCATGTAGATATTGAAGATGTGGATGCTCAATGTTGATGTAGATCTCTTGGAACTATCCATTTGAGTGAATTGCACTTTCAATACCTACATGGGTTAGTCCCACAAGGAACAAACAAGGATATCCATAGACATAGAGTGATGCACACAAAAGATGATGTCCATGAAAACTCTTAGGTTACCTTGTCCCTTGTCTTACCAACAAGAGGGTTTGTGACTCCTTGAACTAGTGCAAGATGTGGAAGTTGATTGCACTTGTTCTTGCCAAAATGATAAGAGTGAAGTATGTTGGCGGAGTCACCCTCAAGAACTCTCTAGTTCTTCTTCTTTTGGATCCACATCATCTTGATGGGAATCCTTGGAGTTGTAGTCATACTTGATGAAGTGGAACTTGAAGAAGTCTTGGGAATCCACTTGACTAAGGTCTTAGGAGCTTCTTCAAATGCATCAATTTCCTCTTGAAGCTTGTCCTTGCCTTTTTGCTCGTAGTCTTGTGGTGGAAGATCATCTTGAGCTTGTGTCCCCTTGAAAGAAGTATACTTCTCTTGTTGAGGGACAAACTTTGTATTGGGGTATTGATCTTCTTCCCATTCAACTCCATTGGCATTGAACTTTCGTTCAAAACCAACACCTTGATTCTTCCGGTGCATTCCTTGCTTGCGCACAATTTCCTCGAATTGCTTACTCCCGGCAAGGCTTTTGTACACTCCTTTCTCTATAATTCCCTTCAATAAGCTATTTTCTTGCTCAAGTGTAACTTGGCTAAGAGAATCATTAGTGGAATCAAGAGAACTACTAGAAGCAACAATATTGAATTTAGCACGATCATTGTTACAACTAGAGGAAGAATCTTTCTTGTTAGACTTGACTTGAGGCATGTAAGTGGATAAGAGTAAACGCTTGGCAATGTAAGAAGAACTTTTCTTGCGGAGATCATCATTGATTGCCTTTAAGAACTCATGCTCTTGCTCAAGATTGAGCTTTTCAAAGCGTAGTTTCTCATGAGCTCTTAAAAGTTCTCGATGATCTTCGAAGATAGTGTCATGAGCCAACTTAAGAGTTTTTAGTTCTTTAGTTAGAGCCTCAATCTTCTCCTTATCATTGTCACTCGTTTTATCTTGATTAGCATGATTAATTGGTCTTTCATCATAGTATTCATCACTAGAGTTGTCACCAAGCAAATCATCACCTAACAAGTCATCTTCATCACTATTGAAATCAACATACTCGGGGTGTGTTACCTTAGGACCTTTAGCCATGAAGCATCTCCCAATTCCTTCATTTTGTGAGTCAAATATGTCGTAGGAGTTGGTTGACACAAGTGCTAGACCGGCAACACCTTCATCTTGAGTATCTTCGGAGTCGGAGTGATAACTTCTCTCGGAGTGGCTGTCGGAGTCGGAGCCGGATACCCATTCACCAACATGAGCTTGATGTCTTCGTCTTGTGTAGCTCCTTGATGATTTTTCCTTCCTTTCTGAATCCTTGCTTCTCCGTGAGTATCTTCATTCATAACGATCATCTCTACTCCTTCTCTCTCTTGGTGGTGATCCTTTGCTTCTTCTTTTTGGAGAATCTTCTCTTCTCTTGTAGGGAGCCGTACACTCATTGGAGTAGTGTCCGGGTCTTCCACAATTGTAACAGTTTCGCTCTCGACTAGAAGATCTTTTGTCATTGTAGGACCTTGACTTGGAGCTTCTATCTTCGCTTCTACTCTTGTAGAACTTGTTGAAGTTCTTCACCATTAAGCTCAATTCTTCATTGAAGTCTTGTTTCTCACTTGATGATGTAGGGGCTTCACATGAGGCTTTATAGGCACCACTTGATTTGTTGTGAAGTTCCTCTTTATCCTTAAGTGACATCTCATGAGCAACAATTCTTCCAATCACCTCCGTTGGCTTGAGATCTTTGTAATTGGGCATCATTTGGATCAATGTGCACACGGTATCATATTTTCCATCCAAGGCTCTTAGGATCTTCTTGATGATGAATTTATCGGTCATCTCTTCACTTCCTAAGCCGGCAATCTCATTTGTGATGAGAGCAAGCCTAGAGTACATTTCAGCGACACCTTCACCATCCTTCATCTTGAACTTGTCAAGTTGGCTTTGAAGCACATCCAACTTGGATTCCTTGACGGAGTCGGTACCTTCGTGCATATCAATCAAAGTGTCCCAAATTTCCTTTGCATTCTCAAGGCGGCTGATTTTGTTGAATTCTTCGGGGCACAATCCGTTGAAGAGAATATCACAAGCTTGAGCATTGTATTGCAACATCTTCAACTCATTCGCGGTAGCTTCACGGTTTGGTTCTCTCCCATCAAAGAAGTCACCTTGCAAACCAACACACACAATAGCCCAAACAGCGGGGTTATGTCCAAGAATATGCATTTTCATTTTATGCTTCCAACTAGCAAAATTAGTACCATCAAAGTAAGGACCTCTACGGTGATAATTTCCCTCGCTAGATGCCATACTTCTCCTAGGTTGTGAAACCAAGGCTATGACCACCAAGCTGTGGAGATCAAGCAAATGGAGACCAAAGCTCTGATACCACTTGTAGGATCGAAAGTATGTCTAGAGGGGGGTGATTAGACTACTTGACCAAATAAAAACTTAACCTTTTCCCAATTTTAGTTCTTGGCAGATTTTAGCTATTTTAGGACAAGTCAAGCAATTATCACACAATTCAAGCAAGCATGCAAAGAGTATATTGGCAGCGGAAAGTAAAGCATGCAACTTGCAAGAATATAAAGGGAAGGGTTTGGAGAATTCAAACGCTATTGGAGACACGGATGTTTTTCCCGTGGTTCGGATAGGTGGTGCTATCCTACATCCACGTTGATGGAGACTTCAACCCACGAAGGGTAACGGTTGCGCGAGTCCACACAGGGCTCCATCCAAGGGCAATGGTTGCGCGAGTCCACGAAGGGCTCCACCCACGAAGGGTCCACGAAGAAGCAACCACCCACAAAGGGTCCACGAAGAAGCAACCTTGTCTATCCCACCATGGCCATCGCCCACGAAGGACTTGCCTCACTAGCGGTAGATCTTCACAAAGTAGGCGATCTCCTTGCCCTTACAAACTCCTTGGTTCAACTCCACAATCTTGATGGAGGCTCCCAAGTGACACCTAGCCAATCTAGGAGACACCACTCTCCAAGAAGTAACAAATGGTGTGTAGGTAATGAACTCCTTGCTCTTGTGCTTCAAATGATAGTCTCTCCAACACTCAACTCTCTCTCATAGGATTTGGATTTGGTGGAAAGAAGATTTGAGTGGAAAGCAACTTGGGAAGGCTAGAGATCAAGATTCATATGGTAGGAATGGAATGTCTTGGTCTCAACACATGAGTAGGTGGTTCTCTCTCAGAACATATGAGTTGGAATGATGTGTGTGTTCTGATGGCTCTCTCACTGAATGAGAAAGAGGTGGAGGGGTATATATAGCCTCCACACAAAATCCAACCGTTACACACAATTTACCAATCTCGGTGGGACCGAATCAGAAAACTCGGTCTGACCGAAATAGTAAACCTAGTGACCGTTAGGAATTTCGGTGGGACTGACATGCAACTCGGTAGGACCGATTTGGTTAGGGTTTGGGCATAACGTAATCTCGGTGAGACCGATTACACAAACTCGGTGAGACCGAATTTGGTAATTAGCTAACCAGAGAGTTGGTCAGGCAAACTCGGTGGGACCGATTTGCTCTTTTGGTGAGACCGAGTGGAACTCGGTGAGACCGAAAAGTTACAAAGGGGAAACACTGAGTTTACATTGCAATCTCGATGGGACCGATTCGCTCTTTCGGTGGGACCGAAAAGTTACGAAAGGGAAACAGAGAGTTTGCAACCCCATCTCGGTGGGACCGAGATCCTTATCGGTAGAACCGAATTGCTAGGGTTTGGCAGTGGCTAATGATAAGTGAAACTCGGTGGCGCCGGATAGGAAGAATCGGTAGGACCGAGTTTGTCTTAGAGTTTTGGTCATATGTGGATATGGGAAAGTAGTTGAGGGTTTTGGAGCATATCACTAAGCACATGAAGCAAGAGGCTCATTAAGCAACACCTCATCCCTCCTTAATAGTATTGGCTTTTCCTATGGACTCAATGTGATCTTGGATCACTAAAATATAAAATGAAGAGTCTTGAGCTTTTGAGCTTGAGCCAATCCATTGTCCTTAGCATTTTGAGGGTTCCACTTTCACATCCATGCCATGCCAATCATTGAGCTTTCTTGAAATAGTCATCTTAGAATAGCATTAGCTCAATGAGCTATATGTTGTTATGAATTACCAAAACCACCTAGGGATAGTTGCACTTTCACCTACGCTTGCCCCCTTTGCACCAAAGAGGAAACAAGGATGCTGCGTGCGCTGGCGCCCGCCTGGTGCCGATCGTCATGGCTCACGTCACGAGAGCCTCACGAGGTTTGCCCTGCCTTGATATCTCCGCTCCTTGCGAGCCTGCCTGGGAGGCTGCTCCTAAAGAGGTCTTGTGCCGTTCGCCTCGCGAGGCTTGGCCCCTCGTGAGGGTCTTGGATGCCTTGTTGATGAAGATGGGTCGTACAGGCCTGCCAACCTAGCCACGCTCTGGGCCGCAGGCAGGCAAGTCTGGGGACCCCCGTTCCCAGAACGCCGACAGTAGCCCCAGGGCCCAAGGCGCGCTCGGGCTTGGCTTTGAGGCGAAGCCAAAGGTCAAGTGCGGAGCGCCGTGGGCCCCAAAAGCCTGCGGCCTTGGCCGACGCGTGGCGGTTTGATTGGATGTGGGCTTTTCCGCTTCCCCATGCTGCCTCGACAACTGCCCGACTTGACAAAAGGCCGACGCAAGCAGCAGTTTCCCTTACTGTTCCCTTTTGCCTTGCCTCAGATCCCCTTTCTTACTCCTTGCCGCCGAGACCTCCAGATCCGTTCAATCCTTCTCCGCATCCAAGATAAATGCCGCCGCGCAAGGTCAAGCCGTCCTCGGCGCCCGCCTAGTACGCGCCCGCACTTGAGGCGCCCAATGTCTCGGAGAAGAGCCTCGCTTCCACGCGCTTGCTCACAGCGGGGGAGAGCAATGAATGGGGGAAGACGGAACTCCGGCTAGCCTCCAGCATACCGGAGCCTAAGGGAAGCACCTTCTTCCCCTTCTTCTCAAGCAGCATCGCCGCCGGGTTGGTCCCCCCTTTCTCCGATTTCTTCTATGAAGTCCTCGACCATTACGGGCTGCAAGCGCTGCATATCCATCCAAACTCCATCCTCCTCCTATCTATCTTTGCCTACTATTGTGAGGCATACCTGGGTGCGATGTCGTTCGTGGCTCTCCTGCGCCACTTCTTCTTTCTTCGCGTCGATGAGCGACAAGCCTCCGGATGCGCTAATTTTGTTGCAGCTCGCAAGGCTAACTCGATCTCGAGCACAGGGAAGAGGGTCGACAACATCAGGACCAAGTTGGTCATGATGGATGCTGAGTGTGTTTACCCGTGCTTGGTGCTGCCGATGGAGGCACCCCAGTCCCTGAAGAGGTGGTCTCGTGCTGAGCTTGTTGATGAGCGTGCATCGCCGGTGTTGGAGCAGATGGTGACCGACCTGAAGCCTGGCAATGCGAAGGCGGCCAAGGTGACGGGGGCCTTGCTCCTGAGGGAGTTCCTGACGCTGTGCGTGGCGCCGCTCCAAGAGCACGCACGCCCCTTGTGGAGGCTTGGAGATGTGAAGAATGATGCTCGCCTGAGGCCGGAGGCCCTTCCTGGCGATGAATTGACCACCGTCTTGTGCCTCCTAGTCGGGGAAAACCAGGAGTACCCGCTGTGCGTCTTCACCCCTTTGTTCCGCCGCGAGGACTAGGAGACAATCGTGGCCTCCAGGCCGACCTTCGATGCGCGTGGGCTGGTGCCGCCCACGTCCTCCGGAGGCCCTGCGGTGCCGAACCCGGTGATGCTTTCTTCTGACGAGTCCCGCGGGAGGGAGGAAGAAGAGGTGGACTCGGAGGCGACCCCCGAGGGGATGGCGGATGCCTCCCCCTCGAGCAAGGCCGACACCCTCCGCAGCATGCCGGACGATGCTGAGATCGACGTCCGTCAGGAGGAGGGGGAGCTGTCCACCGTCTCGACGAGAGGTAGATCATCACTGATCTCCCGGAATGCCGCCCCTGCCTTGACGCCGCCCGGAACCGACTCCAGTTCTTCTATTGCGCCGCTTTCTGGCTTCAAGCTTCCCAAGCGGAAGGTGGAAGTCGTCGCGGTGGACCGGTAAGTGTTTCGAGATTCGTCCTGTCTCTGCTTATGCTTGCTATTTCCTGACGTCTGCTCTTGGTTGGTTAGGCCGGTGCCCCCGGCAAAGAAGAAGAAGGAGGATGTCGCGGCCGCGCCCCCTTCTGCGGAGAAGGGGGACGGCAATGATCGCACCTCGCCACCTCGTCCGCCCTCGCGAGGCCAAGGGGGGCGTCGCCAGGATGAGTTAGCCCCAGTGGCGCCGCTGGCTCCGGGGGTGCCGGCGCCTGGGTTTGCTAACGAGGTCCCGAGGGCTCGGGAGCCCTCGATGTCCCAAGCTCTGGGGACGGCACCGCTCCCTCCTCCTGCTGCGCTTCCGGCCCCAGGTTACTCTACTTCCTCTGCTGTGATTGAATGCATTCTTTCGGAGGTGGCCCAGCTGCGGGAGGATCTCCTGAGCGTGGACTCGCGCCTGGCAGCCGGCCGTCCGGAGCTGGCTTCAGGTTGGCTTCATTCTGACTTGGTGATCCGAGAGTCACTAAGCCAGACCACAGTCGCTTCCGAGAAGGAGAAACGAGCTACCACCAAGGCTGTGACCGACCGTGATGCGGCACTGAAGGATGCCGAGACCGCTTGCGACCGATGCTGAGAACTGGAGGACAAGCCGAAGAGCCTGCACGACAAGCTCGCCAAGGAAGCACGCGGCCGCCAATCGAAGGAGGAGGAGATGAAAGCCTGGGAGGACACCATCCGGAGCCGTGATGCCGAACTGGAGGAGTTGGCGAAGGCGCAAGCTATGGAGCGCGGTCGGCTGGAGGAGCTGGAGCGGAAGGCGAAGGCGAGGGGAGCCGGTCTTGACGCCACGACAAAGCTCCTGGCTGAAGACCGCGTGGCCTTCGCTGACCTTGAGAAAAGGTCTCGCGTGGCGCTGAAGGCGCTTTACGAGCATGGCCTGGAGAAGCCGCTGTCCGCGAATGAGAACGGCCCCGCCCAGCTGCTTCCTCACTTGGTGAAGGCGCTCGAGGAAGTTGTGGAGGGCGTTGGTCCCATGGCGGAGGCAGAGGCTCGTGTCCTTTCTTCAGCTGCGTTGACTCGTGTCTTCAGTCATTTGCACCTTCGCGACCCCAACACCCGTCTGGACGAGCTGCTGGAGCCTGTGGCCGATGAAGACTGCACAACTGCCGCCGCAGCCGTGCAAAGTCACGTGGAGGCCCTGCTGAAGAGGTTCCGCAGCTTTGCTTCCGCACCCTTGGCCGAAGGCGATGCCGCTCTTGTAGCCCTGGCCGGCGACGAAGGCAAGGACGACGTTGCCGAGGAAGGAGTGTCGCCTATGGGCGTCGATGGCGTTCAAGGGTGACCTGCAGCTTCTTCCTGTTTCATTCCTGCAGCATGCATCAGGCCTTGTGGAGGCGTTAAACTTTCGTTTGCTATTGTGAGAACAATATGTATTGTAATGTTTGCTTCGGGATTTTGCGATTTTCTTCCTATTCTCTTGCGTTCTACGTCGGCAGAGCCCGGCCCCGCACATACCTCAACCGCCATTGGGCCGACTAGAGACCAGGACGGTCCAAGGACTGAGGGGCTATGTGACCAGTTAGGCTCCTGAGTCGCGATGCTCAGGAGTCCCCCTTGACGTGCAAACAGCTTATAGGGAGAGTCTGCGAGGATAAACTAGTGTTCTACGTCGGCAGGGCCCGGCCCCGCGCATACCTCAACCGCCATTGGGCCGACCGGAGACCAGGACAAACCAAGGAGTGAGGGGTTACGTGACCAGTTAGGCTCCTGAGTCGCCATGCTCAGGAGTCCCCCTTGACATGCAAACAACTTCATACCTGCCCTCGCTGAGGCCTCGGGAGGGGCATGCGATGACCAGGACCGGCAGACCTGTTGGGTGGCGTGCGCTTGGGCATGACCCAAGCACAGCCCCCATGCCTAGCCCTCTCGTGCGGCGCTCCCGAGGGGAGGCGTTGCGGTGAGGCCGGTCGCTGAGCTCTGGGGCTCCCTGAGGTTGGTACGACCGTGAGGCCGCCCTCAGTTGTTTATCACCAGCGCGGAGCATAGTGCTTCCGCTTGTGCACAGGCATAGCCCCTCCTCGGCAGTGTCGACGGCCAGCACGGAGCATGGTGCTTCCACTTGTGCGTGGGAGGGGGGACCCGTCCAGGGGGAGCCCCTTGGGCGTGTACAGCCCCGCCCTGACACGTGGCTTGCACGGCAGGGCTGCGAGGTGTATCTAGGCACTCGTGAGCCAGCGCGGGACTCACGAGGCCCTACGTCAAGGCGGGTTGCGCCCAGTCTTGGGTCTTGATGGATGTACGTTCCTGCGAGGTGGTTAGATGCAAGTGCTCTACGTCCTCAGGTCCCGACCCTCGAGCGAGCTCATCTGCCACTGGTATGCCAGGTCACGATGCCGTGGACAAGGCCAGGGGGTGAGGGCTGGAGCGCCTGTAAGAGCTCCTAAGTCGCGATGCTCAGGAGGCCCCATTTTAACGCACAAGCGAATTGCATGACGAATGGATGGACCCGTGGCGGGTGGCAATCAAGCAGGCGATAATCATAGGCAGATTAAGCATGCAGGGCAAATCAACTTGGATAAATGCGGGGGGATACGTGCCACTGGGTCAGGCCCGAGCGACTTAGGGATGATGCAGCCCGAGGGGCGCCCCCAGCAAGGTAAGTTGAAGACATAAGTAAATGGATACATGCCACGGGGACGGGCCCACGTGGCCTGGGAATGATGCAGCTCGAGGGGCACTCCCAGCTAAACGAACTTGGAAGATGTCACCTGGTCATGGCACGTGCTGAAGTAGTTGTTCCTTAGGCGTCATCCGGTGGCCGGTTCCCAGGGGAGCCTGGAGGTTCAGGCTCCTCCTCCCTTAGGACCGCCTGGCGCCTGGCCTCATGAGCTGCTAGGGCGCCCTGCATGAGCCTGTGGTAGGGAGCAGCCATGCTCGGCACGCTGAATGGCATGCGAACATAGCTGTGCGGTGGACCCTCGCAGCGGCCCACGCGCGAAGGCCAGAGAGGCTCCAGAGATGCGGCTCTGTTGAGCCCTGGGACGTCGATGCAGACACGCAGCCCAGCATCCTTGCCTGGATGGGGAGCTGCGCCTCGTGAGCGGCGGTCGCCGCGCAGGGCCCTTGCGTCTTGCAGTTCCTGAGTGATCTTGGCGATGAACTCCTGAGTGGTGAGCATTTCTTGTCTTGTGTCCTCCTCAGGGAAACGTGCCTTGAAGCACGCCACCAAGTGGTGCTCGAGAGCCTCCCTCGTGACGTTGGCAAGGTCCGAGGCCCTCTAGAGGAGAGCCCCCGAGCCCTGCCCGAGGAGGGCGCTGGGCGCGCCTTCCTATGCGATGGAGGGAGGTGCCCCTGGAGTAGGCGCTGATCCTGGCTAGGGTCCGACTGCGTCACCGTAGTCCTGTGGTCCAGCGCGGCGCAGCTTCTTCTTCTTAGGGAGGGCCTCAGGAGAGCCCTCGCCTTTGCCGTTGGGGTCGTCGATTGTGGCAGCTTGGAAGGCGCGCTCGAGGGAGCACACCGCATCTCTTTCTTCGCATGGGACCATGATGATCCCGCCGCTCCCTGGCATCTTGAGGACGTTTTAGCCGTCGTGCGTCACTGCCATGAACTTGGCCAGGGCTGGGTACCCGAGGATGGTGTTGTAGGGCAGAGGATGTGCGCGACATCGAAGTCGATGAGCTTGGTGCGGTAGTTGTCGGATGTTCCGAAGGTGACAGCGAGGCGGACCTGCCCTATCGGCGTGGTGGAACCGTCGGTGACTCCTGAGAAAGGCTTGGTGGGCTGGAGCTGGTCATACGGCACTTGAAGGTTGTCGAACGTGTCGACGGACAGGACGTTGAGCCTTGCGCCGCTGTCGATGAGGGTCTTGGTAACTTGGACATTGCTGATGACAGGTGAACAAAGCATAGGCAGCGCGCCAGCGGTGGCTGCGCACTTGAGCTGGTCTGCTGAGTTGAAGGTGATGGCGCACTGGGACCATCTGAGCGGGTGCGTGGCCTCAAGCCTGGGGAGGACTGCATTCACCTCGCGGGCAAACTGCTTGAAGATACGTTGCGAGGCCGGGGCTTGAGCACCGCCCAAGATGCAGGCGACTGCTCGCGGCTCCTGGAAGCCCCCAGCCCCCTCATCTTGATGGTGCTCGTCATTTATTCTTGGCGGCGGCAGCAGCAGGGGAAGACCGGCGTTGCCCTGAGGACGATCCTCACGAGGCTGATCCCTTCATGCGCCCTCACGAGGACGATCCTGCTAGTGATCATCACGAGGCCAGTCGCGCCACTCCTGGCGCGGGCCATGGTCATCCCAGCATCTGCTTCCGCGTCCTCCTCCTCGTCCATAGCCCCGGTCACTGCGCTCGGGGCGTCGACCAAAGCATCCCTCGTGAATGGCTCTGAGCTCTTGACAGTCACTGGTGTTGTGGGTGTTCAGGTTGTGGAAGGCGCAGAAGGGTCGGCCGCCCTTAGACGACTCAGACTGGTCTCTGCCTCGCTTGGTGTTCGGTGCGAGCACGGTTGCTTCCTTGCGCTTCACGTCTTTGGCCTTGGCTTTCTTCTCCTCTGGACCCGCAGCTGGCAGCTCGAGGAGGGAGAGGCTCCCCTCCTCAGCTCTTGCGCACGTGGTCGCCAGGTTGAATAGCTCCTGAGAGGTGCACAGCTCCTCATGGATAGCCAACTCCTCCTTCATCTTGCCGTTGCGGACATCGTCGGAGAACGCGGAGATGATGGCCTCGTCCGCCACCTTGGGGATCTTGAGGCGGGTGTTGTTGAAGCGCTGGATGTACTTCTGGAGAGTCTCTCCTGGTTGTTGCTTGATGCGGCGTAGGTCGCCCGCGGCCGGCGGGCGGTCGCGAGTGCCCTAGAAGTTGGCGATGAAACGGTCGCGCATCTCGTCCCAGGAGGAGATCGAGCCTTGAGGCAGGTTCAGGAGCCACGAGCGAGCTCCATCCTTGAGGGCCATAGGAAACCATTTCGCCATGACCTTCTCGTCCCCGTTGGCTGCCTCGATGCTCAGCTCATAGAGCTGTAGGAACTCTGCGGGGTCTGGTGTGCTGTCGTAGCGAGGAGGCAGATCTGGCTTGAACCTACCCGACCAGGCAATGCTGCGCAGCTCGGGGGTGAAGGCGCGACAGCCGGCCGTGGTTGCCGGGGCACATCTTGGGGGTGGAGCTTGGCCTTGGTGCTCACGCGCTGCAACAGTGAGCGGCGCGGGGGCCTACCGCGGCAGGCATTCCTGACGTGGTGGTGCGGGGAGTGGTGGAGCGTTCTCTTGGGGTCGAGGGATCTCTTGACAGCTTCCTTCTTCATGTGCTGGTGCCGGACGTGGCGGTTCACGCCGCGGAACTGCACGTCTTGGCGCCAAGGCGCCGTCTTGAGGCAGAGGCGCTCCCTGGGCCGCGCCGTCCGAAGCAGGAGGAGCACCCGGCGGGGAAAGGGACGGTGCTAGAGAGCCCCCTGCGGCATGAACAAGCTCGGCGATGTGGTCAAGCCAGTCTTCGTAGAGGTCGTTGACCGGACGGTACCGCAGGAGCTCGTGCGCCATGAGGAGCGCAGCCCGCGCGTCCATGGGAGGGAGACGAGCGTGTGACGATGAACCAGCTGCAGTCAGTGACGGAGTGGCGGTGCGGCCGTCCCGCCGCACCGAGGGGTGCAGCGAGGAAGCTTGCTACTCGTTCCCCGCCGGGCCGGTGGCAGCGTTGATGGCGGGTGATGGCGAACGATGAGGAGGCCCACCGACGGGAGCCGTCTGGGCGACGCGGGCGGCAAGGGCAGCCCGGCGCTCAGTGCGAGCACGACGAGCGTCCGCCATGGAGCGGAGCAACTGGACGCAAAAACGACGGAAAGGAAGATCCGGCGCACCCCTACCTGGCACGCCAAATGTCGGATGTGGGGTTCCGGAAAAACCCTTAAGGTTCAAACTCTGGGGTGCACGCGGAGATTTCCTCCCTATCGATCTACGTCCTGGCTCGCTAAGATCTCACGGACGAACTCGATGAGCTCGCAACACAAAGAGACGAGATTTATACTGGTTCGGGCCACCGTTGTGGTGTAATACCCTACTCCAGTGTGTGGTGGTGGACTGCCTGTTGGCCTGATGAAGAACAGTACAAGGGGAAGAGCGGCCTCCTGAGGGTGAGGCGCTCTTGTGCTCGATGAACTTGTGTGGGTGAGGATGGAGTGGTTCCAGTCCCAGATGATCTCTCTTCCCTGCGGTGGTGGCTAGCTCTACTTATATAGGCCCTGGTCCTCTCCTCAAATATCAAGCGGGAAGGGAGCCAACATTGGCGGCCAATTTGAAAGGGGACAACTAGTACAAGTTATCCTGACAAAAGTGGTCTTTGCCTGTGAAAGCGCTCTGCTGATGACGCCGTCTTGGGATCCACTGTGACCTCCGTCCTGCTGGCCGGCCGGTCTTGGTCTTGTTGCATGGATATGGCAACCTGTCCTGATGCCTTAGTACTCTGCTCCTGCGCTTGCCCCCTTTGCACCAAAGAGGAAAAAAGGACGCTGCGCGCGCTGGCGTCCGCCTGGCGCCCGCCTGGTGCCGATCTCATGGCTCACGTCACGAGAGCCTTGCAAGGTTTGCCCTGCCTTGATATCTCCGCTCCTCTCGAGCCTGCCTGGGGAGGCTGCTCCTGAAGAGGTCTTGTGTCGTCTTCCTCATGAGGCTTCGCCCCTCGCGAGGGTCTTGGATGCCTTGTTGATGAAGATCGGACGTACAAGCCTGCCAACCTAGCCACGCTCTGGGCTGCATGCAGGCAAGTCTAGGGACCCCCGTTCCCAGAACACCGACAACACCCATTTGGTACCGATGATGTTGTGGTTGTTGTCGGGCTTCTCGACTAACGTCCACACTTGGTTTCTCTCAAAGTTGTGTAGCTCTTCATGCATGGTTTATCCAATCCGGATCTTCCGATGCTTCCTCAACCTTCATAGGTTCAATGCTAGAGATGAATGAGTAATATTCACAAAAATTAGCCAAATGATTTTTAGAGCGAGTGATTCTCCCGGTTTGAATATCTTCGAAGATTTGTTCAATGGGATGGTCTCTTGAGACTCTTGCTCGAACTCAGGAGAGCTTTTGCTTGTGTCGGGGTGGAACATCTTCTTCATCATCTTGGCCTTCTTCATTGTTGACGTTGTTGATCTCTTGTCGTGGTGGAGAAGGAGGTTGATGAGGTTCATCTTGGTGTACTTCCTCATTTTCTTCATTTTAGTGTGTCCCACTGGTGGATGCTTCCATGTCAACTCTTGGTTCACCTTGTCGTGAGGTAGAAGCTTCCAATTGGACGGACGAGGTACTCTCCTTCACCTCCGTAGGACGAATCTTGCCAATAGACAAGTCTTGGATTGCTTTCGAAGGGTCTTTGTCTCCTACATCAATTGGCAATTTCTCTACTTGCGAGCCGTTAGATTCATCAAACTTCACATCTACTGTCTCTTCAACCTTTCGGGTGAAATTGTTGTGGACACGGTAAGTATGAGAGTTTGAGCCATAACCAAGTAGGAAACCCTCATGAGATTTAGGAGCAAATTTAGACTGGCGATGCTTATGAAGAATGTAACACTTTGAGCCGAATACTCGAAAGTATCCAACTTGGGGTTTGTTACCTGTGAGGAGCTCGTATGCCGGCTTGCCGAGTAGCTTATGAAGATACAAGCGATTTGTTGCATGACAAGCCGTCTCAACCGCTTCTGCCCAAAAGTGTTTTGGAGTCTTGTACTCATCAAGAATCGTTCTTGCCATCTCAATAACAGTCCGGTTCTTCCTCTCAACAACTCCATTTTGTTGAGGTGTGTACGTAGCCGAGAACTCATGTGAAATCCCCTCTTCGTCAAGAAAGGCATCGACATTTGCGTTCTTGAACTCCGTTTCGTTGTCGCTGCAAACCTTCTTGATCTTCACTTAAAAATCATTTTGGGCTTTCCTAGCAAAGTTCTTGAAGATCTTTTGGACCTATGATTTATCATCAAGAAAGAACACCCACGTAAATCTTGAAAAATCAACGACTATGACTAAACCAAATGAGTTTCCACCAAGACTCTTGTAGGCATTGGGACTGAAGAGATCCATATGAAGTAGCTCGAGTGGTCTTCTCGTGGTCATAATGTTCTTCACGGGGTGGCTTCCTCCAACTTGTTTTCCTGCTTGACAAGCACTGCACAATCTATCCTTGTCAAATATAACATCTTTCACTCCAAGGATATTATTACCTTTAATAAGCTTATCAAGATTTTGCATGCCCACATGACCTAACCTTCTATGCCACAACCAGCCTTTAGAAGATTTAGCAATAAAGCAAGTTCTAGGTTGAGCCTTTTTAGTGAAATCAACAATGTAAAGATCACCTCTGCGTATACCGGTAAAGACCATATTATGATTATCTCTATGAAACACTTGGCTATCTACTTCAGTGAATAGGACATTGAAACCAAAGTCAGCAAGTCTAGATACGGAAAGTAGATTATAGCCAAGAGATTCAACGAGCATAACATTTTGTATGGAGCTATCATGTGAGATGGCCACCTTACCAAGGCCAACCACCTTACCCTTTGAGTTATCACCAATAGTGACATACTTTCAAGGGTCGTCGGTTTCAGCAAGCTCATGAAACATATCCTTGTCTCTGGTCATATGATCAGTACATCCACTATCTAGGACCCATTCCTTTCCTCCATCCATGTAGCCGCGAAGATTAGCCATAAGACCAATTTGTCTCATAGACTCATCAAGGTTGAAGTCACTATCATCATCCTCATCATAGTATCCGTGTTCAACATCGTCTTGTGATGGGTCAATTCCTAGAGAGAGTGATTCATTAGATTTATGACCATGACAATGTGCATCTTTATGGATTCTAATGACTTCGGAGATGACATTGCTAATGATTCGAACATCTCCTTTGGCACGCATAAGGTCACGAAGCTCAAACAAACAATCACCATACTTGGGATCATTAGGACTCATCTTAGTCAAACCAATAGACTTGTGAAGAATCTCATCTAAGTTTTTCAAGGAATAGTTTGGAAATCGTTCCTCAAGAAATCTCCATATAGTGTAGGCACAATCAAGAGTAGGCAAACAACCAATCAAGTTTCTAGTCAAACCTCTAGTGATAAGATTAACAGTTCTAAGGTTGCGGATCATGTCAATAGACTCATTAAGGGTAGGATGAAAAGGATCAACATGAGGTGCACAAGGGCTAGTAATATACTTGATCAAATGATATTCATTGAAAATCACAAGCATCTCATTTTTCCACTCATGAAAGTACTCTCCATCAAGCATAGGCACTCTACGTCTAAGACACCCAACGTCGACTCATCCATCTTCCTCCAAAGGTATTTAAACCAAAGCAATGGATACAATGATCTGATACCAATTGAAAGGATCGAGAAGAGGTGTCTAGAGGGGGGGGGGGTGAATAGACTCTTAGCAAAGAAAAGTTACAGTTTTTATTTTCTTCAAGTTGAGGTGGAGTTTTAGCACAAGTTTAAACATTCACAATACATTTCAAGCAAGCATGGCAAGAGTATATGAGCAGCGGAAAGTAAAGCATGCAATTTGCAAGAATGTAAAGGGATGGGATTGGAGTGTGCAAACGCAATTGGAGACACGGAGATTTTTGGTGTGGTTCCGATAGGTGGTGCTATCGTACATCCACATTGATGGAGACTTCAACCCACGAAGGGTAACGGTTGTGCGAGTCCATAGAGGGCTCCACCCACGAAGGGTACACGAAGAAGCAACCTTTTCTATCCCACCAGGGCCATCACCCACGAAGGACTTGCCTCACTATGGTAGATCTTCACGAAGTAGGCGATCTCCTTGCCCGTACAAACTCCTTGGTTCAACTCCACAATCTTGACGGAGGCTCCCAAGTGACACCTAACCAATATAGGAGACACCACTCTCCAAAAGGTAATAGATGGTATGTTGATGATGAACTCCTTGCTCTTGTGCTTCAAATGATAGTCTCCCCAACACTCAAATCTTCCTCACGGATTTGGATTTGGTGCAAAGATGATTTGAGTGCAAAGCAACTTGGAGAAGGCTAGAGATCAAGATTTATGTGGTTGGAATGGAATATCTTGGTCTCAACACATGAGTAGGTGGTTCTCTCTCAGAAAATGTATGCTAGAAGTGTAGGCACGTTCTGATGGCTCGCTCCATGAATGAAGAGTGGGTGGAGGGGTATATATAGCCTCCCCCAAAAATCTAACCATTACACACAATTCACCAAACTCGGTTAGACCAATTTAGTTCATAATGTGACCATTAGGCTTTTCGGTGGGACCGATATGATCAACTCGGTGGGACCGATGTGCTAGGGTTAGGGTAAAACCTCATCTCGGTTTGACCGATTACATAAACTCGATGGGACCTATTTTGGCAATGAGCTAACCAGAGAGTTGGCCAAGCAAACTCGGTGAGACCGATTACAAATCTCGGTTGGACCGAAATTATTGCAACAGGAACCAGAGAGTTTGTAAGAATTGATTAGGGTTTCTGGCAGTGGCTATGTCAAATGAACTCGGTGGCGCCGGATAGATCAAATCGGTGGGGCCGAGTTTGACTTTTCGTTTGGGACATATGTGGATATGAGAAAGTGGTTGAGCGTTTTTGAAGCATATCACTAAGCACTTTGAGCAAGCAAGCCCTTAAGCAACACCTCATCCCCTTTTAATAGTATTGGCTTTTCCTATGGACTCAATGTGATCTTGGATCATCGAAAATGAAAATGTAGAGTCTTGAGCTTTAAGCTTTTGCCAATCTTCTCTCCTTAGCATCTAGAAGGGGTTCCACATCCTGTTTTCCACGCCACTCGACTGTTGAACTCATCTGAAATATACTAGATAAACGTATTAGTCCAACAAGAGATATGTTGATATTAATTACCAAAATCACCCAGGGAGCACTTGTGCTTTCACTCTTTAACGATTTTTTGCTGCAAAGACTCTTATGACGCTCAACGGACACAGGTATAAAATCTTAACCGTGTGCGGTACAAGTGCGCTGTGAATCACCACTCCTACGCAAGCGCGAGCAGAGGTGGAGGTACTGGCTCAACCGTGTGCGATGCAAGTGTGCTGTAAAATCACCATGACCGCGCAAGCGCGAGCAAAGGGTGGAGGTACTGGCTTAACCGTGTGCGGTGCAAGTGCGCTGTAAAATCACCACCTGTGCAAAGGTCAAGGTAGGTAAGTTTATTTGGAAATTGGGACGAACCGTGTGCAATAGACCAGCTAGCTAGAAATATAAAAACCAACTACCCGCCTTGAGCGTTGCAAAAATCGGCGGTTCCGCCACTTTTCCTTATTATCATACACGCATATTGTTATTGGACCGTGCGTGATCTTGGGCACTCCCGCCCCGCATCAATTTCTTTACCCAAATTTTAGTAGTTGTCGTACTTCAACCGTCGCCCATACTCCTCCAGCACCGACCTTATAGTAAAATTGCAGTAGCCGAGGCATTTGAACCGTCGCTCTCCCTCATCCACCACCATTTCCACCCACCATTACTAAAAATTTCAGTAGCCATGGCGTATCCTCAAACACCCCCTCCACAGTCCCCCACCCGGCCCCTACCCCCTCGAACCCTAGCTCGCGGTTGCCGCCGGCACCGCCGCCAACCCCTGCCTGTGTGCCCTTCCTCCTAGCTTAGATAATGAAGTTCAGGTTACCCAACGATTCCCATACCGTCGCTCCACTCCCCTGAGTTTTTAGATGAGGCTTGCGGTGTCCCTCCCTACCAGATCCACATCCCCTGCTCCAGAACGTCGCAACCTAAGATCGACCACGTATCCCAGGGAGCCCGATGAGCGTTCGGCCAAGAAGAGGTTTATCATGGCCTCTCCGGCGGGCGTTGGCGAGGTGGACGCCGTTCGCCCCAACCTGTCGATCCCGGAGCAACACGTCGCCACGGAAGCCGGTGAAGATGTTGACTATGTTGCCATGCTGAAGGCTTCATGTTAGCGGGCTTGCGTATTACTGTATCTCAGGAAAGCTGGCTACGACATCATGCTTGTCCACAACGACGGCTTCACGCGGGCCATGTCACAGGTTAAGTGGTCCATCCCCAACCCCTCTGGTTCAACGGCTGTCGATCACTTCGACGGCCCTACCGCTGATCTCCTTCGCCAAGCGGTCAAGGATTTGTTGGGTTCTACAGTAGGGTGCATCGACTGCAAATTAAAAATTCCTACTCGCAGAACAACCAAGAACATGCTACGGGAGATGGATCACAGTTCGTTACCACTAGACGAGCAGTGCTGTGCAACAGAAGAAGAGTTGGGGCAGCGTGTCTACGTGGATCGTCTCCTCCTTGTCTGATCTCCCTCGAATAGCCGGTCGTCGAATCCCTCGTACAGGTTCGCAGGAGCGGCACAAGTGCACCGCCTCTAACGGTATCTGCGCGTGCAGGAGGAACACCATGCGGTGGACTGCTAGGTCCGATCACACAGTCGGCGGCTAGTGGAGGTGTCCATTCACAACACATGCAAACCCTAGTGACAGCGCCAAAGCAATCAACTGCATGAGTGTGCTACACCTCCACTATATATAGGCATCTATCGCGGGCTCAACTCTTGGGCCTTGCACATATCCTAAAGCCCACAAGTCTACTCGGCCACAATCCGAATACAGCTCGGATCACATCCGACCAGTGTCCTCAGATCCGACCTCGTAGGTTCCTTCCCTTAAGCGCGTGACCCCTTAGGTTCAAGCCGGCTTGGTCGCAGTTCGGATCACCTCCGAACTGCATGGTTGGTAGCGGCCTCTAGCAAGGCATGTTGAACACCAAGCAGACTATGAAGCTGGTTAGGCGAACCTGTACATCATACTTTCATTCCTTTTGCCACACAATATATGTTGTCGGGCTCAAGGCGAGTCTATCATCCTTGTGCTAACCCGACCTCTTTCTCGTTCCAGTGATGCCGACCACAAACCGGATTATCTCATAATCCTTGTCGCATGGCCATGCTTATCCTGGTCGGATCACACGAGGGGCCCAGAGTATATCTCTCCTGGTCGGAGGGGCAAATCCCATCTTGCTCGACCATGTCTCGTAGCATGGGTCTGGACAAGCCCGAAACCTACCTTTGTAACTACCCAGTCATGGAGTAGCATTTGGTCGGCCCAAAGCAAGTCTGTCACCATCCCGAGTACATGCGTCAGCTCAGGTCTTAGGACATAGAACGTATGTTGTACTAGAGACTCACAGATGACATATCGCTGCGTCTCATGGTTGGGTCTGTCCGACTCAGATCCGACTACGTCGAATCCGACCAGATCCTTCCAAGTCCATACTATCCGGTTAGCATCCAATGCTCCATGGCTAGTGAGACCAAGCCATCGTCCGTGTCATATGCTAGTCTAGTCGGCTGCGCGTCCACATAGCCCTTTCAACTAGGGACCTTTTAGGACAGTCATCATACAATGCATAGTCCCACAAACAAGTCATGTACTTGCTGATACACATCATTGATAATGTCCAAGGACTATCTTAATTCATAAACACATAGGAAATATCATCATACATGATTGCCTCTAGGGCATATCTCCAACAGTCTCCCACTTGCACTAGAGTCAATCAGATAGACATCGAATGCCCATAGCTCTAACGTGCCCCTCATGCTTTGGTTGTGGAAGCGGCTTAGTCAACGGATCTATAACATTTGCATCCGTGTGAATTTTGCATAACTCTACATCACCATTCTTTACGATCTTTCATATCAGGTGATATTTCTGATCTATGTATCTGACCTTATGGTGATTCCTCGGCTCCATGGCTTGTGCGATGGCACCAGAATTATCACAATAAAGGTCCAACAGTTTTACCGAGGCTGGGAAAATACCAAGATCATCCAGAAAGTTCCGGATCCAAACGACACCTTCCTTTGCAGCTTCACAAGCCGCAACGTATTCGGCTTCTGTGGTATAATCGGCCACCGTATCTTGCTTGGAACTCATCCAGCTCACTGCTCCTCCGTTCATGACGTACACGAATCCGGACTGTGATTGACAATCATCTCTGTCGGTTTGGAAACTAGCATCGGCGTAACCCTTTACGACGAGCTTTTCCTCACCTCCATAAACTAGGAACATCTGTTTAGTCCTTTTCAAGTACTTCAAAATAGTCTTTACCGCTGCCCAGTGACTCTCACCTGGGTTGGCCTGGTATCTGCTTGTTAGGCTTATTGCAAAAGCAACATCGGGCCGCATACATATCATGGCATACATGATGGATCCAATTGCTGAGGCATACGGAATCCTACTCATCCTGCTTCGCTCATCAGATGTCGAAGGACTCTGAGTCTCGCTTAGCCTTATACCATGTGAGAGTGGAAAGAACCCTTTCTTTGCCTCACTCATGTTGAACCACTTCAATACTTTATCTATGTACGTGCTCTGGCTTAAGCCGAGCAGCCTCCTCGATCTATCTCTATAGATCTTAATGCCTAAAATATACATTGCCTCACCAAGGTCCTTCATCGAAAACTTGCCATTCAATGACTCCTTGACCGAGTTCAGCATCGAAACATCATTTCCGATCAGTAGTATGTCATCCACATACAATATCAAAAACACTATCGAGCTCCCACTTAACTTCTTGTATAAACAAGAGTCCTCTTCGCTTTTGATGAAGCCGAAACCAGTGACGACCTCATCAAAACGAATGCTCCAGCTCCGAGATGCTTGCCTCAACCCATAAATGGATCTCTTGAGCTTGCATACCTTACTAGTGCTAGTCGGATCGACAAAACCCTCGGGCTGTATCATATACATATCCTCGGTTAAATTTCCGTGCAGGAAAGCCGTCTTGACATCCATCTGCCATATCTCGTAATCGAAATATGCAGCTATAGCTAGTATGATCCTCACCGACTTCAGCATCACTACCGGTGAGTAAGTCTCGTTGTAGTCAATTCCTTGAACTTGTCCATAACCTTTAGCGACAAGCCGAGCTTTGTGGACCTGAACATTTCCATCCACATCGGTTTTCTTCTTAAAGACCTATTTGCAACCAATGGCCATTATGCCAGGCGGCGAATCAACCAAGTCCCAGACTTGATTTTCATCCATGGACTTTAACTCGGATCTCATGGCTTCTAGCCATGCCTCGGAATCTTGGCTCACCATCGCTTCTGCATATGTGAATGGCTCGTTGCTTTCTAGCAACAATACATCACGCACTCTGCGCAATCTTTTCGACCTCCGTGGTTCCAGTGCCGCTTCCACTACGGGTTCCCTGACTGACTCCGGTATGATCTCATCACCAGCCGAGCCGTCCCCGAGTGGTTCTCGAATTTCTTCGAGTCGGACCGTCCTCCCACTGGCCTCCCGACTAAGAAACTCTTTCTCAAGGAAAACCTGTTCCGAGCAACAAACACTTTGTTCTCTTCCCGGTTGTAGAAGCTGTATCCCAAGGTTTCCCTCGGATATCCCACGAATATGCATTTATCCGACTTGGGTGTGAGCTTGTCTGACATAAGTCGCTTGACAAATGCTTCACAACCCCAAATCTTTAGAAAAGACAAACCGGGACTCTTCCCTGTCCACATGTCATGTGGTGTCTTGTCTACGGATTTTGATGGTACCCTGTTAAGTGTGAAAGCTGCAGTTTCTAGAGCGTATCCCCAGGATGACAAGGGTAAATCCGATTTGCTCATCATAGACTGAACCATGTCCAACAAGGTCCTATTCCTCCGTTCCGACACGCCGTTTCTCTGTGGCGTACCCGGAGGTGTGAGCAGAGGTACTATACCTCGGCTTTTCAGATGATCATCAAACTCCTGGCTCATGTACTCACCTCCACGATCAGATCGTAGAAGCTTTATAGTCTTGTCGAGATGATTCTCAACCTTGCTGAAACTCTTTGAACTTTTCAAAAGTTTCTGACTTGTGCCTCATCAAATAGATATATCCATATCTACTCAAGTCATCGGTAAAAGTCACGAAGTACTGATAGCCACCTCTGGCAGTTGTGCTCATTGGTCCACACACATCACTGTGTATCAGTTCCAATAGCTCGGACGCCCTCTCACAACTCTTTGCGAAAGGAGACTTAGTCATCTTGCCGAGCAAGCATGATTCGCATGTCTTGAACGACCCGAAGTCGGACAAAGTTAGGAGCCCATCATCATGGAGCTTCTTCATGCGTTTCAGACTAATGTGTCCAAGACGGCAATGCCAGAAGTATGTCGGATTTAACTCATTAGGCTTATGCCTCTTGACATTCATGTTATAGACCGGTTCCTGTTCTAGATTCAATATAAATAGCCCATCAATGATGGGTGCATAGCCGTGGAACATACCATTCAAATAAAACGAACAACCATTGTCCTTTAAATTGAATTCATAACCCTCACTCATCAAGCATGAGGTACAAATAATGTTCCGATTAAGTGCAGTAATGTAATAACAATTATTCAATTCCAAAATAAATCCAGAAGGAAGCTGGAGCTGCATCGTGCCGACATCCAACGCAGCAACTCTTGCTTTGTTGCCGACCCTGATGTCAATCTCCCCTTGTGCCACACACCTAGTTCTTACTAGACGCTAGATCGAGTTGCAAATATGAACAACCGATCCGGTATCAAATACCCAAGAGCTACTAGGTATGTCAGCAAGGTAAATGTCTATAACATATGCAACAAGTGTACCTTTGCCTGAAGCAGCATTCTCGGCCTTCTTGCCATGCTCTGCAAGCCACTTGCTACAGTTCCTCTTCCAGTGACCAGTTTCCTTGCAGTGATAGCAAATGGTCTTCGAGTCCGGTCCAGACTTTAACGCAACGACGGAGGTTACCATATCCGTGCCCTTTGCCTTAGCCTTTCTCTTGGACCAACTCTTCTTGAGCTTAGCCGATTTCTGCACCATCAACACTTGATGCGTGCCTTTCTTAATATCTTGCTCTGCCACTTTGAGCATCCCATGCAATTCAGTGAGCTTCTTATCCATGCCATGCATATGATAGTTCTAGATGAACGTCCCATAGCTGGGCGGAAGAGAACCCAGAACAGCATCAATAGCCAGCTCATCCAAGAGCGGGAAGCCAACCGATCCAAAGCTTGCACATATCCGATCATCTTGATCACATGTGGGCTCAGTGGATCACCTTCCTTCAGCTTGCAATCCATCAAGGATCGCCAGATGTTGAACCTTTTGGTTCTAGCCTGTGTCTGAAACATGCTCTTGAGACTCTCAATCATATCGTAAGCCTCAACATTTTCGAAGTGCTATTGCAAATCGGGCTCCATACAAGCTAGCATCAGACAGCTGATCTCCGTTGATTCATCAACGAGTTTCTGGTAGGCATTCTTAGTTGTGGCACTAGCATTATCGGCAGGTTCCTCTGGAAGTGGATCCTCTAGAACATGTTCCTTTTTATCATGCTTGACAACAATTCTCAGATTTCAATACCAGGTGGTAAAGTTTGTTCCATTTAGTTTATCCCTTTCCAGAATTGATTTCAATGCAAAGTTGGGTTGAGCAGGTGGTGCCATTGATCTACAATAGAAAATATGCAATCACTAAGCAAAGTGTTTATGTAGATTAATTCTAGCCTTATACAGAAATACTTCCACTAAAGTCAGCATCCCTCCGCAAACTCTCAGTGATTCAGGATCCGACTAGCACATGCGAATAGTGAGCTTTAGCATCACTTCTAGACAACATGCCTATCCGGTAAGCAACTCCTTGCTAATCGTATCTCTATACGACTCCTGTCGGTTGGGTGGGTATCTTATACCCTGGCTCCTAACCTTCTTTGCCACAAGGCCCAAAACCATTTTGATAGCCTTCTCAAGTTAACCTGATGCAGTGCATGTCCGTGTCCGACACGAACCCTTCAGTTCAAGGACACCCAGCAGCACCTCAATTTTATGAGCCCACTACTAGACGTACTTGACGTGAGAAGGTGCAACATTGGGGATGGCAATTCACTTGATATTCATGAGGGATCTTTCTACCATTCTAACATGCATAGAAAACAAGGAAGCATAACAATCACAAATAAACACATATTGTGAAATAGTATGGCTCCTTCATGGATGTTCTTCCAGGTTGGCTTCGACTCCGATGACCATCTAGGAACTCCATCTTGTTCATCACGCCGGGACGCCAAACCAGCAACCTGGTCTCTATTATCCAACTACTACAACTAGTAATGAATTTTACATAGAGTCACAAGTCAACACGCAGGTCGTTATACAATATAATGACAGCACTTTGGCTCCTGCCGACTGACAAACATGACACGTAGGCCATGTATAAATTACACACATGCATCACATACACATGAGCCGTACAATTCACATCAAACCTGCAAAACAAAGTTATGCATAGAATCGCATTCTACTGATTTAAGTAATCGTGTACGAAATACAAGGCGCTATGCTCACGGCGGTCCCGCTAGCTAGTTAGCGGGCGGGGTTCGAAGGGGTAGTGCCCGACATTTTCGGAAATCACAGATGACATCTGAACTCCGATCACGCCGAATTCTCTGATCTGACCGATCTCATCGATCATCGCGAATCCGATTCAGATTTAAGTTTCACTGTTAACCCCGATGGCGGATAACCGACCGGTAGGGGTAGATCGTGTCACGACCTCCTCGATCCCGATTGAAAGAAAACATAGCCGCATCGATCCCCATGTGCAGTTGATCTCATCAACCATACACATAGCCAATCTCATAAACAACGGCAGATCTCATCTACCGCCTCCACATATCTAATATGCATACGATCTGTATCCAAATCCTATAGCAGAGGCTCTGATACCACTATTGGGCTCTACAGTAGGGTGCGTCGACTGCAAATTAAAAATTCCTACTCGCAGAACAACCAAGAACATGCTACGGGAGATGGATCACAGTTCGTTACCACTAGACGCGCAGTGTCGTGCAGCGGAAGAAGAGTTGGGGTAGCGTGTCTGCATGGATCGTCTCCTCCTCATCCGATCTCCCTCGAATAGCCGGTCGTCGGATCCCTCGTACAGGTTCGCAGGAGCGGCACAAGTGCACCGCCTCTAGCGGTATCCGCGCGTGCAGGAGGAACACCGTGCGGCGGACTACTAGGTCCGATCACACAGTCGGCGGCTAGTGGAGGTGTCTATTCGCAACACATGTAAACCCTAGTGACAGCGCCGAAGAATCAACCGCATGAGTGTGCCGCACCTCCACTATATATAGGCATCTGTCGCGGCCACAATCCCAATACAGCTCGGATCACATCCGACCAGTGTCCTCGGATCCGACCTCATAGGTTCCTCCCTTAAGCGCGTGACCCCTTAGGTTCAAGCCGGCTTGGACGCAGTTCGGATCACCCCCGAACTGCATGGTTGGTAGCGGCCTCTAGCAAGGCATGCCGAACACCAAGCAGACTATGAAGCTGGTTAGGCGAACCTGTACATCATACTCTCATTCCTTTTGCCACACGATATATGTTGTCGGGCTCAAGGCGAGTCTATCATCCTTGTGCTAGCCCGACCTCTTTCTCGTTCCAGTGATGCCGACCACAAACCGGATTATCTCATAATCCTTGTCGCATGGCCATGCTTATCCTGGTCGGATCACACGAGGGGCCCAGAGTATATCTCTCCTGGTCAAAGGGGCAAATCCCATCTTGCTCGACCATGTCTCACAGCATGGGTCTGGACAAGCCCGAAACCTACCTTTGTAACTACCCAGTCACGGAGTAGCGTTTGGTCGGCCCAAAGCAAGTCTTTCACCATCCCGAGTACATGCGTCAGCTCAGGTCTTTGGACATAGAACGTATGTTGTACTAGAGACTCATAGATGACATATCGCTGCATCTCATAGTTGGGTCTGTCCGACTCGGATCCGACTACGTCGAATCTGACCAGATCCTTCTAAGTCCATATTATCCAGTTAGCATCCAATGCTCCATGGCTAGTGAGACCAAGCCATCGACTGTGTGATATGCTAGTCTAGTCGGCTGCACGTCCATACAGCCCTTTCGACTAGGGACCATTTAGGACAGTCATCATACAATGCATAGTCCCACAAACAAGTCACATACTTGCTGATACACATCATTGATAATGTCCAAGGACTATCTTAATTCATGAACACATAGGAAATATCATCATACATGATTGGCTCTAGGGCATATCTCCAATAGGATTTGCGATCTTTATACGCCATCGAGCCCATTTTGTCATTTTTGAAGGACACGTTCTATGACGGCGGCTTGGGATCCTCAATTGCAAAGTCAAATCTCATAGACCACAACCACGACCACGAGGAGGGCACCCATGAAGGTTCTTCCAAGGTCAAACAACCCATCTATGATATTAGAGAGTGCACCATGGGTCTGTGCTCTTCCAATTGGAAGGATCCCGTCCATGAAATGTGAGGCAACATCCTATTGATGTCTGCTAGGACTACGTCGGTATTTCCCCAAAGAGGAAGGGATGATGCAGCACAGCGACGGTAGGTATTTCCATCAGTGAAGAAACCAAGGTTATCAAACCAGTAGGAGAACCAAGCAACACAACGTAAACAGCCCCTGCACACAAATAACAACCACTCGCAACCCGACATGTTAAAGGGGTTGTCAATCCCTTTCGAGTAACGGCGCCAGAGATGGTGCATGGACGGTAATAGGTTGTAATAGATTGAATAAATATATTGCAAATAAAATAAAACGCAGCCAGGTATTTTTGTATTTTTGGTTTAATAGATCTGAAAATAAATGCAAAGGAAAAATAGATCGCAAAGGCAAATATATGAGAAAGAGACCGGGGGGGCGTAGGTTTCACTAGTGGCTTCTCTCGAGAAAAATAGTTGTCGTTCTGGGAACGGGGGTCCCCAGACTTGCCTGCCTGCTGCCCAGAGCGTGGCTAGGCTGGCAGGCCTGCACGGCCCATCTTCATCAACAAGGCATCCAAGACCCTCACGAGGGGCCAAGCCTCGCGAGGCGGACGACACAAGACCTCTTCAGGAGCAGCCTCCCCAGGCAAGCTCGCGAGGAGCGGAGATATAAAGGTAGGGCAAACCTTGCGAGGCTCTCATGACGTGAGCCATGACGATCGGCACCAGGCGGGCGCCAGCTCGCACAGCGTCTGTGTTTCCTCTTTGGTGCAAAGGGGGCAAGCGCAGGGGCGGAGTACCAAGGCATCAGGCAAAGGTTTCCTTATCCATGCAACAAGACCAAGACTGGCCGGCCAGTAGGACGGAGGTCATCGTGGAGCCCAACACATCGTCATCACCAGAGCCCTTTCGCAAGCGAAGACCACTTTTGTCAGGATAGCTTGTACTAGCTGTCCCCTTTCAAATTGGCCGCCAATGTTGGCTCCCTTCCCGCTCGATATTTGGGGAGAGGACCAGGGCCTATATAAGTAGAGATAGCCACCATAGTGGAGGGGGAGAGAGACTTCACCTGGATCGAGCCCTTAGCCGATTCTAGCCACACACAAACACAAGAGCGCCTCACCCTCAGGAGGCCGCTCTTCCCCTTGTACTGTTCTTCATCAGCCCAAGAGGCAATCCACCACCACACATTGGAGTAGGGTATTACACCACAATGGTGGCCCGAACCAGTATAAATCTCATGTCTTTGTGTTGTGAGTTTGTCAAGTTCGTCTGTGAGATCTTAGCGAGCCAGGACGTAGATCGGTAGGGAGGAAATCTCCGCGCACACCCCAGAGTTTGAACCTTAAGGGTTTTGCCGGAACCCCACATCCGACATTTGGCGCGCCAGGTAGGGGTGCGCCAGATCTTCCTTTCCGTCGTTTTTGCGTCTAGTTGCTCCCTCATCTCCATGGTGGATGCTGGCCGTGCTCGCGCTGAGCGCCGGGCTGCCCTTGCCACCCGCGTTGCCCAGACGGCTACCGTCGTTGGGCCGCCTCGTTGTTCGCCATCGCCCGCCATCAACGCCGCCACTGGTCCGGCGGGGAACGAGCAGCAAGCTTCCTCGCTGCACCCCTCGGTGCGGCAGGACGGCCGCACCGCCACTCCGTCAGTGACTGCAGCTGGTTCATCGTCACACGCTCGTCGCCCTCCCATGGACGCGCGGGACGCGCCCCTCATGGCGCATGAGCTCCTGCGCTACCGTCTGGTCGACGACCTCTATGAAGACTGGCTCAACCGCATCACCGAGATTGTCCGTGCCGTAGGGGGCTCTCCAGAACCGTCCCTTTCTCTGCTAGGCGCTCCGCCTGCTTCGGGCGGCGCAGCCCAGGGAGCGCCTTTGCCTCAAGACGGCACCTTGGCGCCAAGACGTGCAGTTCCGTGCCGTGAACCGCCGCGTCCGGCACTAGCAGGTGAAGAAGGAAGCTGTCAAGATATCCCTCGACCGCAAGAGAACGCTCCACCACTCCCCGCACCACCACGTCAGGAACGCCTGCCACGGCAGGCTCCCGCGCCGCTCACAGTTGCAGCGCGTGAGCACCAAGGCCAGGCTCCACCCCCAAGACATGCCCCGACAGCCACGGCTGGCTGTCGCACCTTCACTCCCGAGCTGCGCAGTGTTGCCTGGCCGGGCAAGTTCAAGCCAGATCTGCCTCCTCGCTATGATGGCACACCAGCCCTCGCAGAGTTCCTGCAGCTCTATGAGCTGAGCATCGAGGCAGCCAACGGAGACGAGAAGGTCATGGCGAACTGGTTTCCTATGGCCCTTAAGGATGGCGCCCGCTCGTGGCTCCTGAACCTGCCTCAAAGCTCGATCTCCTCCTGGGACGAGATGCGCGACCGTTTCATCGCCAACTTCTAGGGCACTCGCGACCGCCCACCGGCCGCGGGCGACCTGCGCCGCATCAAGCAACAACCAGGAGAGACTCTCCAGAAGTACATCCATCGCTTCAACAACACCTGCCTCAAGATCCCCAAGGTTACGTACGAGGCCATCATCTCCGTGTTCTCCAACGGCGTCTGCGACGTCAAGATGAAGGAGGAGTTGGCTATCCATGAGGAGTTGTGCACCTCTCGTGAGCTATTCAACCTGGCAACCAAGTGCGCAAGAGCTGAGGAGGGGCGCCTCTCCATCCTGGAGCTGCCAGCTGCGGGTCCGAAGGAGAAGAAAGCCAAGGCCAAAGACGTGAAGCGCAAGGAAGCAACCATGCTCGCAGCGGAGCCGGACACCAAGCGAGGCAGAGACCAGCCCGAGTCGTCCAAGGGCGGCTGACCCTTCTGCGCCTTCCACAACCTGCACACCCACAACACTAGCAACTGTCAAGAGCTCAGAGCCATTCGCGAGGGACGCTTCGGTCGACGCCCCGAGCGCAGTGACCGGGGCTATGGACGAGGAGGAGGACGCGGAAGCGGATGCTGGGACGACCATGGCCCGCGCCAGGAGTGGCGCGACCGGCCTCGTGATGATCACTAGCAGGATCGTCCTCGTGAGGGCACATGGAGGGATCAGCCTCGTGAGGATCGTCCTCAGGGCAATGCCGGTCTTCCCCTGCTGCTGCCGCCGCCAAGAAGAAATGACGAGCACCATCAAGACGAGGGGGCTGGGGGCTTCCAGGAGCCGCGAGCAGTCGCCTGCATCTTGGGCGGTGCTCAAGCCCCAGCCTCGCAATGTATCTTCAAGCAGTTTGCCCGCGAGGTGAATGCAGTCTTCCCCAGGATTGAGGCCACGCGCTCGCTCAGATGGTCCCAGTGCGCCATCACCTTCAACTCAGCAGACCAGCTCAAGTGCGCATCCACTGCTGGCGCTCTGCCTATGCTTTGTTCACTGTCATCAGCAACGCCCAAGTTACCAAGACCCTCATCAACGGCGGCGCAAGGCTCAACATCCTGTCCGTCGACACGTTCGACAACCTTCAAGTGCCGCATGACCAGCTCCAGCCCACAAGGCCTTTCTCAGGAGTCACCGACGGTTCCACCACACCGATAGGGCAGGTCCGCCTCCCTGTCACCTTCGGAACACGCGACAACTACCACACGGAGCTCATCGACTTCGACATCGCGCACATCCGCCTGCCCTACAACGCCATCCTCGGGTACCCAGCCCTGGCCAAGTTCATGGCAGTGATGCACCACGGCTACAACGTCCTCAAGATGCCAAGGAGCGGCGGGATCATCACGGTCCCGTGTGAAGAAAGAGATGCGTGTGCTCCCTCAAGCGCGCCTTCCAAGCTGCCCCAATCGACGACCCCAACAACAAAGGTGAGGGCCCTCCCGAGGCCCTCCCTAAGAAGAATAAGCTGTGCCGCGCTGGACCTCAGGAGGATGGTGATGTGGTCGGAGCCTTGCCAGGATCAGCGCCCGCTCCAGGGGCGCCTCCCTCCATCGCGTAGGAAGGCGCGCCAGCGCCCTCTTTGGGCAGGGCTCGGGGGCTCTCCTCTAGAGGGCCTCCGACCTTGCCAACGTCACGAGGGAGGCGCTCGGGCACCACTTGGAAGCGTGCTTCAAGGAACATTTCTCTCAGGAGAACACAGGACAAGGAACGCTCACCGCTCAGTAGTTCATCACCAAGATCACTCAGGAACTGCAAGGCGAAAGGGCCATGCTCGGCGACCGTCGCTCACGAGGCGCAGCTCCCCATCCAGGCGAGGATGCCGGGCTGCTGTAATGCCCTCGATGCGTCTATATCTCCCACGTGTCGAAGCACGACTTAGAGGCATAACCGCATTGAAAGCAATGTCGCAAGTGAGGTAATCTTCACACAACCCATGTAATACATACAGGAAAAAGATACATAGATGGCTTACAATCGCCACTTCACACAATACATGAATAAAGCATTACATCATCCAGATACAATCAAGGTCCGTCCACGGAACCAAAATAAAAGAAGACTACCCCAAATGCTACACGGATCCCCGATAGACCCCAACTGGGCTCCACTACTGATCAACTAGAGCGAAACAACACAAAGGACAAGATCTTCATTGAGCTCCTCCTGAGCTTGGTTGCGTCACCTGCACGATATCATCGGCACCTGCAAACTGGTTTTGGAAGTATCTGTGAGTCACGGGGACTCAACAATCTTACACCCTCGCGATCAAGACTATTTAAGCTTATAGGTAGGGAAAAGGTATGAGGTGGAGCTGCAGCAAGCGACTAGCATATTTGGTGGCTGACATATTCGCAAAAGAGAGCGAGAAGAGAAGGCAAAAGCACGGTCGAGAAACTATGATCAAGAAGTGATCCTAGAACAACCTACGTCAAGCATAACTCCAACACCGTGTTCACTTCCCGGACTCCGCCGGAAAGAGACCATCACGGTTACACACGCGGTTGATGTATTTTAATTAAGGTCAACTTCAAGTTTTCTACAATCGGACATTAACAAATTCCCATCTGCCCATAACCGCGGGCACGGCTTTCGAAAGTTCAAATCCCTGCAGGGGTGTCCCAACTTAGCCCATCACAAGCTCTCATGGTCAACGAAGGATATTCCTTCTAGCGGGAAGACCCGATCAGACTCGGAATCCCGGTTACAAGACATTTCGACAATGGTAAAACAAGACCAGCAAAGCCACCCGAATGTGCCGACAAATCCTGATAGGAGCTGCACATATCTC
>NC_041382.1:586511135-586513492 GCF_002162155.2 Triticum dicoccoides | reverse complement strand
GAGAGCGCGACTGCCAAGGGAAAAGAAAAGGATAGGTGGCGAATGGTAAAACCAAGGTTGGGCCTTGCTGGAGGAGTTTTATTCAAAGCAAACTGTCAAGGGGTTCCCATTATAACCCAACTGGGGTGAGGAACGCAAAATCGGGGAACATAACACCGATATGACGGAAACTAGGGCGGCAAGAGTGGAACAAAACACCAGGCATAAGGCCGAGCCTTCCACCCTTTACCAAGTATATATGCATTAATTAAATAAGAGGTATTGTGATATCCCAACAAAATATCCATGTTCCAAACATGGAACAGGCTCCAATCTTCACATGCAACTAAAAACGCTATAAGAGGGGCTGAGCAAAGCGGTAACATAGCCAAACAACGGTTTGCTAGGACAAGGTGGGTTAGAGGCTTGGCTTAAACAAAATGGGAGGCATGATAAGAAAGTGATAGGTATCGTAGCATAGGCATAGCAAAAGAGCGAGCATCTAGCAAGCAAAGATAGAAGTGATTTCGAGGGTATGGTCATCTTGCCTGAGATCCCGCAAGGAAGAAGAACGAGTCCATGAAGAAGACAAACGGATGTAGTCAAACGGGTCCTCAAAAACGCGACGTTACCGGAACCAACCCAAAGAAGCAAACACTGGAAAGAAGCACACAATATAGTAAACAAACCACACATGATCATGGTATGATATGCGGGATACGGTATGCGGTGCATATGCATGATTTGCAAGGGAATGAATGAACCTGGCCTCAACTTGGGAGTCCAAGAGTGCCACTGGAAAGGTGAGATGATTTCGGTTGAAATCAATATAAAGATCACCGAAATCGGATGCACGGTTTGGAAATGGCAAGCAAAACAAATATGGTACCGGTCTGCGATAATCAGCAAGTAGTCATCTAAATGCATCAAGATAAATATGCTACAGCACTCGAACATGGCAACAAAATACATGGCAGGGATCCACTCAAGATGCTTAACAAAAGATGAACACTGAGCTATGGCTAAATCACTCATTAACAGGTTCAAACAAGCATGGAAAAAGAGCAAATGATAACAGGTTTCAGACTTAGTGAAATTAACACAAGTCTGGGATTTATCATCAGGAAGCACACTTTAGAGCATGAAAACTACATTCTACAGGAACTTAACATGGCAAAGAAAGGCATGTCATGAAGCTACTCAAAGCACTTAACAAAAGTCCCTTAGTGACCATAAGCCAAAAGGGATCAGAAAATACAATTGCAAGCATGTGAACATGGCAAATACATAAACAGATCTCAGACTTGGTGAAAAACTGGAGCACGCAAATCAGTTAATGAGTAGGCATGTTTACGAGCTCGATGCACTCACTACAGAGCATGGCATGACAAACTAAGCATACACCCATCAAGAATACATGGCATAGAAGCTAGACATGGCAAGAACAACAACATAGCATGCACGGATCAATAGCAACATCCTCGACAAAATCGCTAACAAGTCAACAATCTGCCAGGAATCACGGAATAGCAAAAGTAGAGCTCGATTGACTCAAGCTAGGTTGCTCCATAAATGCAAAAAAAGACATGGATGGATAGAGCACCACAATGTTAACAAAACATCCTTACTGATCATCCTCAAAAGAGGCACGAATCACTAGGAAACAACATGAACATATGGCATAACGACAAAAACAGGACAAGGACTTAGTGAAATTCTAAGTCCCTGAAATCAGCATTACCGATTATGCTACTTTGCAAGCTTGTTCTAGTCACCACAAACATCACAAAAATACATGGCATACACCACTGTAAAGATGGCACGTCATATAACAAAACACATGTAGAGCTCAGGGTCATATCATGCACACATAATCATGGCAAAAATGACAAATAGCTATTTGCTGAAACAGATCTGACAAAATACTCACATAGCCCTCTTCCAACAACATTTCAGGCATCAAGATGAGCTCAAATGAAAATGATGCAATGAGATGAAATGATGTACTCGCCGAGACGAACATTTTGATATGCTACACGCAAAAATCGGAGTAACGGGTGATGAGTTATGATACGATGAATATGCCAAAAAATACTGGATATCTGGGGGACTTGGTGGATTTTCACCTCACGAGAAAGTCAACTAGACGAGATGATCCCGGGACGGAGGGATCCAGGCGGGCGGGGCTGTTTGGTTCATGGGACGGGTGGATCTCATCCACCCTCCTAGATCCGGTGGGGAATGACCTCCGGCGAGGTCGGGGCGGTGCCAGAGATGGACGCATGCGAGGATCGGCGCGGGTAGCCGGCGAAGGGCGGCGCGGGCAGCCGGGTGCGGCGGCGAGCAACGAAGCAGCGCAGCAGCGAGGCAAGGCGCGC
>NC_041382.1:586472016-586510794 GCF_002162155.2 Triticum dicoccoides | reverse complement strand
GCGCGAGGCGGCGCGCGGCAGGGAGGCGGGCGAGCCGCGATCGCGGGCTGGCGGCGGCGACCGACTGGGCCAGGAGGGCCGCGGCTGGGCCCGGTGGGTCTGTCGGCGGGGCACGGACGGCGGGACAGGTGGCGGCATGCGATTAGCGGCGGCGATGCGTCCGGCCGGAGTCGGACATGTCCGGCGCGGCGCGGAGGGAAAATTTAGGGTTAGGGATGGAGGAGACCCGGAATTTCGGGGAGGAGGCCTATTTATAGAGGTAGAGGGAGCTATGAAGCTCCAAATGAGGTGCGGTTTGCGGCCACGCGATCGTGATCGAACGACCGAGATGATGGAGAGGTCTTAGGTGGGTTTTTGGGACACTTTGGAGGGGTGTTGGGCTGCAACACGCACGAGGCCTTCTCGGTCCCTCGGTTAACTGTTGGAGTATCAAACGAAGTCCAAATGGTACGAAACTTGATAGGCGGTCTACCGGTAGTAAACCAAGGCCGCATGACAAGTCTCGGTCCAATCTGGAAACGTTTAACACCCGCCCACGAAATGAGGTAGAAAGGGACACCGGGTGACATAGGAGCGCCGGATTGCAAAACGGACAACGGGGAAAATGCTCGGATGCATGAGACAAACATGTATGCAAATGAAAAACACATGATGACATGATATGAGATGCATGACACGCAAGCAAAGACATGGCAACGTCGGCGAATAACTGGAAGACACCTGGCACATCGGTCTCGGGGCGTTATAGCTGCGCGTCTGCATAAACGTCCTAGGGCTCAACAGAGCCGCATCTCAGGAGCCTCTCTGGCCTTCGCACGTGGGCCGCTGCGGGGGCCCACTGCATAGCTATGTTTGCATGCCATTCGGCTTGCCGAGCATGGCTGCTCCCTACCACAGGCTTATGCAGGGCGCCCTGGCAGCTCCTTAGGCCAGGCGCCAGGCGGTCCTAAGGGAGGAGGAGCCTGAACCTTTAGGCTCCCATGGGAACCGGCCACCGGATGACGCCTAAGGAACGACTACTTCAGCACGTGCCTTCAGCTGCACCAACATCTCTTCATCGACATGACCAGGTGACATCTTCCAAGTTCGTTTAGCTAGGAGCGCCCCTCGGGATGCATCATTCCCAGGCCACGTGGGCCCATCCCCGTGGCATGTATCCATTTACTTATGTCTTTAGCTTACCTTGTTGGGGGCGCCCCTCGGGCTGCATCATCAACAAGCCGCTCGGGCCTGACCCAGTGGCACGTATCCTCCCGCATTTATCCAAGTTGATTTGCGCTTCATGCTTAATCTTCCTATGATTATCGCCTGCTTGATTGCCACCCGCCACGGGTCCATCCATTTGTCATGCAATTTGCTTGAGCGTTAAAAGGGTGGCTCCTGAGCATCGCGACTCAGGAGCTCTTACTGGCTCTCCAACCCTCACCCCCTGGCCTTGTCCACGGCATCGCGACCTGGCATACCAGCGGCGGCTGAGCTCGCTCGAGGGCCGGGACCTGAGGACGTAGAGCACTTGCATCTAACCGCCTTGCAGGAACATACATCCATCAAGACCCAAGACCAGGCGCAACCCGCCTTGAGGTAGGGCCTCGTGAGTCCCACGTTGTCTCACGAGTGCCAAGATACACCTCACAGCCCTGCCGTGCAAGCCACGTGTCAGGGCGGGGCTATACACACCCCGGGGGCTCCTCCCGGAGGGGGGACCCCCTCCCACGCACAAGTGGAAGCACCATGCTCCGTGCTGGCCATCAACACTGCCGAGGAGCGGCTATGCCCGTGCACAAGCGGAAGCACTATGCTCTGCGCTAGTGATAAACAACTGAGGGCGGCCTCACGGTCGTACCAACGTCAGGGAGCGACAGAGCTTAACGTCCGGCCTCACCGCAACGCCTCCCCTCGGGAGCGCCGCACGAGGGGGCTGGGCATGGGGGCTGCGCTTGGGTCACGCCCAAGGACACGCCACCCAACAGGTCTCCTGGACTTGGTCATCGCACGCCCCTCTCGAGGCCTTGGCTAGGGCAGGTATGAAGTTGTTTGCACGTCAAGGGGGACTCCTGAGAATCGCGACTCAAGAGCCTAACTGGTCACGTAGCCCCTCACTCATTGGCCCGTCCTGGTCTCCGGTCGGCCCAATGGCGGTTGTGGTATGCGCGGGGCCGGGCCCTGCCGACGTAGAACACCAGTCTATCCTCGCGGACTCTCCCTATAAGCTGTTTGCACGTCAAGGGGGACTCCTGAGCATCGCGACTCAGCAGCCTAACTGATCACGTAGCCCCTCACTCCTTGGACCGTCCTAGTCTTCGGTTGGCCCAATGGCGGTTGAGGTATGCGCGGGGCCGGGCTCTGCCGACGTAGAACACAAGCGAATAGGAAGAAAATCGCAAAATCCCAAAGCAAACATTACAATACATATTTTTCTCACAATATCAAACAAAAGTTTAATGCCTCCACGAGGCCTGATGCATGCTGCAGGAATGGAACAGGAAGAAGCCACAGGTCACCCTTGAACGCCATCGACGCCCGTTGGCGACGCTCCTTCCTCGGCGGTGTCATCCTTGCCTTCTCGCTGGCCAGGGCTACAAGAGCGGCATCGCCTTCGGCCAAGTGTGCAGAAGCAAAGCTACGGAACCTCTTCAGCAGGGCCTCCACGTGACCTTGCACGGCTGCGGCAACAGTTGTGCAGTCTTCATCGGCCACAGGCTCCAGCAGCTCGTCCAGACGGGTGTTGGGGTCGCGAAGGTGCAAATAACTGAAGACACGAGTCAGCGCAGCTGAAGAATGGACACGAGCCTCTGCCTCCGCCATGGGACCAACACCCTCCACAACTTCCTCGAGCGCCTTCACCAAGTGAGGAAGCAGCTGGGCGGGGCCGTTGTCATTCGCGGACAACGACTTCTCCAAGACATGCTCATAAAGCGCCTTCAGCACCACGTGAGACCTTTTCTCAAGGTCAGGGAAGGCCACGCGGTCTTCAGTCGAGAGCTTCGCCTTGGCGTCAAGATCGGCTCCCCTCGCCTTCGCCTTCCGCTCCAGCTCCTCCAGCCAACCGCGCTCCGTAGCTTGCGCCTTCGCCAACTCCTCCAGTTTGACATCACAGTTCTTGATGGTGTCCTCCCAGGCTTTCATCTCCTCCTCCTTCGCTTGGCGCTCGCGTGCTTCCTCGGCGAGCTTGTCGTGAAGGCCCTTCAGCTCGTCCTCCAGCTCTCGGCACCGGTCGCGGGCGGTCTCGCCATCCTTCAGTGCCGTGTCGCGGTCGGCCACAGCCTTGGTGGCAGCTCGCTTCTCCTTCTCGGAAGCGGCTGCGGCCTGGCTTAGTGACTCTCGGATCGCCAAGTCAGAATGAAGCCAACCTAAAGCCAGCTCCAGACGGTCGGCTGCCAGGCGCGGGTCCGCGCTCAGGAGATCCTCCTGTAGCTGGGCCACCTCCGAAAGAATGCGTTCAATAACAGCAGAGGAAGTAGAGGAACCTGGGGCTGGAAGCGCAGTAGGAGGAGGGAGCGGTGTCGTCAACAGAGCTTGGGAAACCGAGGGCTCCCGAGCCCTCGGGACCTCGTCAGCAGACCCAGGCGCCGGCACCCCCGGAGCCAGCGGCGCCACGGGGGCTGACTCGTCCTGACGACGCCCCCCTTGGCCTCGCGAGGCCGGACGGGGTGGCGAGGTGTGAGTGCTGCCGTCCCCTTTCTCCGCAGAAGGGGGCGCGGCCGCGGCATCCTCCTTCTTCTTCTTCGCCGGGGCGTCGGCCTAACCAACCAAGAGCAGACGTCAGGAAAAAGCAAGCATAAGCAGAGACAGGACGAATCTCGAAGCACTTACTGGTCCACTGCGACGACTTCCACATTCCGCTTGGGAAGCTTGAAGCCAGAAAGCGGCACAGTAGAAGAACTGCAGGCGGTTCTGGGCGGCGTCAAGGCAGGGGTGGCGTTCCGGGGGACCACTGATGATCTACCTCCCGTCGGGACGGCAGACAACTCCCCCTCCTCCCGACGGATGTTGATCTCAGCATCGTCCGGCATGCTGTGGAGGATGTCGGCCTTGCTCGAGGGGGAGGCATCCCCCGTCCCCTCAGGGGTCGCCTCCGAGTCCACCTCTTCTTCCTTCCTCCCGCGGGACTCTTCAGAAGATAGCATCACCGGGTTCGGCACCGTAGGGCCTCCGGAGGGCATGGGCGGCACCAGCCCACTCGCATCGAAGGTCGGCCTGGAGGCCACGATTGGCTCCCAGTCCTCGCGATGGAACAAAGGAGTGAAGACGCACGGTGGGTACTCCTGGTTTCCCCCGACTAGGAGGCGCAAGACGGTGGTCAATTCATCATTAGGAAGGGCCTCCGGCCTCAGGCGAGCATCATCCTTCACATCTCCAAGCCTCCACAAGGGGCGTGCGTGCGCTTGGAGCGGCGCCACGCGCAGCGTCAGGAACTCCCTCAGGAGCGAGGCCCGCGTCACCTTGGCCGCCTTTGCGTTGCCAGGCTTCAGGTCGGTCACCATCTGCTCCAACACCGGCGACGCGCGCTCATCGACAAGCTTAGCACGAGACCACCTCTTGAGGGACTGCGGCACCTCCGTCGGTAGCACCAAGCGCGGGTGAACACACTTAGCATCCATCATGACCCACTTGGTCCTGATGTTGTCGGCCCTCTTCCTTGTGCTCGAGATCGAGTTAGCCTTGCCAGCTGCGATGAAATTGGCGCATCCGGAGGCTTGTCGCTCATCGACGCGAAGAAAGAAGAAGTGGCGCAGGAGAGCCACAGACGGCATCAGACCCAGGTATGCCTTGCAATAGTAGGCAAAGATAGATAGGAGAAGGATGGAGTTGGGATGGATATGCAGCGCCTGCAGCTCGTAATGGTCGAGGACTTCATAGAAGAAATCAGAGAAAGGGGGGACCAACCCGGCGGCGATGCTGCTTGAGAAGAAGGGGAAGAAGGTGCTTACCTCAGGCTCCGTTACGCTGGAGGCTAGCCGAAGTTCCGTCTTCCCCCATTCATTGCTCTCCCTCGCTGTGAGCAAGCGCGTGGAAGCGAGGCTCTTCTCCGAGACATTGGGAGCCTCAACTGCGGGCGTGTACCAGGCAGGCGCCGAGGAGAGCTTGACCATGCATGGCGGCATTGATCTTGGATGCGGAGAAGGATTGAACGGATCTGGAGGTCACGGCGGCAAGGAGCAAGAAAGGGGATCCGAGGCAAGGCGAAAGGGAATAGTAAGGGCAAGTGTTGCCCGCGTCGGCCTTTTGTCAAGTCGAGCAGTTGCCGAGGCAGCGTGGGAAAGTGGAGACGCCCACATCTAATCAAACCGCCACACATCGACCAAGGCGGCAGGCTTTTGGGGCCCACAGCGCTCCGCACTTGACCTTTGGCTTCGCCTCGAAGCCAAGCCCGAGCGCACCTTGGGCCCAGTGGCTACTGTCGGTGTTCTGGGAACGGGGGTCCCCAGACTTGCCTGCCTGCGGCCCAGAGCGTGGCTAGGCTGGCAGGCCTGCACGGCCCATCTTCATCAACAAGGCATCCAAGACCCTCGCGAGGGGCCAAGCCTCGCGAGGCGGACGACACAAGACCTCTTCAGGAGCAGCCTCCCCAGGTAGGCTTGCGAGGAGCGGAGATATCAAGGCAGGGAAAACCACGCGAGGCTCTCGTGACGTGAGCCATGACGATCGGCACCAGGCGGGCGCCAGCGCGCACATCGTCCTTGTTTCCTCTTTGGTGCAAAGGGGGCAAGCGCAGGGGCGGAGTACCAATGCATCAAGAAAAGGTTTCCCTATCCATGCAACAAGATCAAGACCGGCCGACCAGTAGGACGGAGGTCATCGTGGAGCCCAAGAGGGCTTCATCACAAGAGCCCTTTCGCAGGCGAAGACCACTTTTGTCAGGATAGCTTGTACTAGCTGTCCCCTTTCAAATTGGCCGCCAATGTTGGCTCCCTTCCCGCTCGATATTTGGGGAGAGGACCAGGGCCTATATAAGTAGAGCTAGCCACCACAGTGGAGGGGGAGAGCGACTTCACCTGGATCGAGCCCTTAGCCGATTCCAGCCACACACAAACACAAGAGCGCCTCACCCTAAGGAGGCCGCTCTTCCCCTTGTACTGTTCTTCATCAGCCCAAGAGGCAATCCACCACCACGCACTGGAGTAGGGTATTATACCACAACGATGTCCTGAACCAGTATAAATCTCGTGCCTTTGTGTTGTGAGTTCGTCGAGTTCGTCCGCGAGATCTTAGCGAGCCAGGACGTAGATCGGTAGGGAGGAAATATCCGCGCGCACCCCAGAGTTCGAACCTTAAGGGTTTTGCTGGAACCCCACATCCGACAATAGCAAATGGTGGGTAAACAAATTACTATTGGGCAATTGATAGAACTTCAAATAATCATGAAAATATCCAGGCAATGATCATTATATGGGCATCACGTCCAGGATTAGTAGACCGACTCCTGCCTGCATCTACTACTATTACTTCACACATCGAACGCTATCCAGCATGCATCTAGTGTATTAAGTTCATGGAGAAACGGAGTAATGCAATAAGATCGATGACATGATGTAGACAAGATCTATCTATGTAGAGATAGACCCCATCGTTTTATCCTTAGTAGCAACGATACATACGTGCCGGTTCCCCTTCTGTCATTGGGATCAAGAACCGTAAGATCGAACCCAGTACAAAGCACCTCTTCCCATTAAAAGATAAATAGATCAAGCTGGCCAAACAAAACCCAAATATCGGAGAAGAAATATGAGGCTATAAGCAATCATGCATAAAAGAGATCAAAGAAACTCAAATACTTTCATGGATATAAAAAGATATAACTGATCATAAAGTCAAAGTTCATCAGATCCCAACAAACACACCGCAAAAAGAGTTAGATCATATGGATCTCCAAGAGACCATTGTATTGAGAATTCAGTGAGAGAGAGGAAGCCATCTAGCTAGTAACTACGGACCCGATGGTCTACAAAGAACTACTCATGCATCATTGGAGAGGCACCAATGGAGGTGGTGAACCCTATCTGTGATGGTGTCTAGATTGGATCTGGCGGTTCTGGACTCTATGGTCACTGGAATTGATTTTCATGGACTCCCCTAGCGTTTTGGGAATATTGGGGTATTTATAAAGCAAAGAGGCGGCCCGGGGGGCACCCGAGGTGGGCAAAACCCACCAGGGCGCGCCTGGGCCTCATGGCGCGCCCTGGTGGGTTGTGCTCTCCTCGGAGCACCCCTAGGTGTAGCCTTGGCCTATTAGGTGTCTTCTGGTCCAAAAAATCTCCGTGAAGTTTTGTTGCATTTGGACTCTGTTTGATATTGATTTCATGTGACGTAAAAAACATGCAGAAAACAACAACTGGCACTTGGCACTATGTCAATAGGTTAGTACCAAAAAATGATATAAAATGACTATAAAATGATTATAAAACATCCAAGATTGATAATATAACAGCATGGAACAATAAAAAATTATAGATATGTTGGAGACGTATCAGCATCCCCAAGCTTAACTCATGCTCGTCCTCGAGTAGGTAAGTGATAAGATTTTTTTTTTGATGTGGAATGCTGCCTAACATGTTATATCATATTCTTTTCTTTATAGCATGGACATTTGGACTTTTATGTGATTCAAAGCAATAGTCTAGTTTTGACATGATAATTTAAATACTCAAGCATATCAACAAGCAACCATGTCTTTCAAATATCAACGCTAAAATAAGTTATCCCTAGCCCATCATGCTCAATCATTGATCCATTCATGAAACACACTCGCATATTAGATACACCCAATACTCAAGTACGATCATATTGCCTCTTAGTTAGTGCTTTTATAAGAGAAGTTGAAGAGTCAAATTCAAAATAAAAATTGCATAAAGTAACAGAAATGCCCTTCGTCGAGTGAAGTAGGGATTTGTAGAGGTGCCAGAGCTCAAAGCAAAAAACTTAGAGATAAAAACATTTTGGGTGGTGTATCCTTCCCACCAACAAAAATGACTTAGAGTTCCCAACACTTTCCATGCTAGATATATCATAGGCGGTTCCCAAACAGACAATAAAGTTTATTCCTTTTTCCACCATACTTTCACTTTCCATGGCTAACCGTATCCACGGTTGCCCTCCATACCCCAACACTTTCCAAGGAATTTATTATTTGACAACATAATGTAAATTCATTTTTCATTTCAGGACTGGGCATCCCTAAAACCTTTGCCTTACTCTCATGCAATGACAAGTGAATAAACACTCATCGTGAGAATAACACATCTAGCATGGAAAATATTAGCCACCCCTCACCGCTCCGCAAGCGAAATGAACACACAAAAGAGAAGTTTATTTTGAAAATTAGAGATGGCACATACAAATTTGCTTAGAACGGCAAAAGAATACCGCATATAGGTAGATATAGTGGACTCATGTGGCAAAACTGGTTTAAAGGATTTTGGATGCACAAGTAGAGATCATACTTAGTGCAAAATGAAGACTAGCAAAAGATTGAGAAGCGACCAACCAAAAAACGAATAATCTCATAAGCAAGCATTAAGCATAATTAGCACCGAATAATGCACCACAAGTACGATATAATTTCATTGCATGACTATTGACTTTCGTGCTTGCATAGGGAATCACAAACCTTAACACCAATATTCTTACTAAAGCATAATTACTCATCAACACAACTCACATATCACATCATCATATCTCGAAACTATTATTAAGAATCAAGTTTATTTTGTCCAATGATCTTCATGAAAGTTTTTATTATATCCTTCTTGGATATCTATCGCTTTGGGACTAATTTTCATGTGTTGCTTTTCATAAGCTCAAACAAATATAAGTGAAGATCATGAGCATAATTTTTTTTCTTTCTCTCAAAATAATTAAGTGAAGCAAGAGAGAATTTCTTAAGAAAAATACTAACTCTCAAATAAATCTAAGTGAAGCAAGAGAGAATTTCTTCAAAAATACTACAGCACACCGTGCTAAAAAGATATAAGTGAAGCACTAGAGCAAGTCCATAGCTCATAAAAGATTTAAGTGAAGCATAGAGAGCAATTCTAACAAGCCATGACATAATTTTGGCTCTCTCAAATAGGTGTGTCCAACAAGGGATCAAGACTTAAAACACAAAATACAGCAAGCAAAGACTCATATCATACAAGACGCTCCAAGCAAAACACATAGTATGTGACGAATAAAAATATAGCTTCGAGTAAAATACCAATGATCGTTATAAGAAAGAGGGGATGCCACTCGGGGGCATCCCCAAGATTAGTTGTTTGCTCACTTTTGGATAATAGCTTGAGATGCCCTCCCAAGCTTAGGCTCTTCTACTACTTATTCCTTCATCCATCGTAAGATAACCCAAAACTTGAAAACTTCAATCACACAAAACTCAACAAAGCGTTCGTGAAATCCGTTAGTATAAGAAAGCAAACCACTACTATAAGTATTGTATCAAACCAATTCATATTTTGTTTTTTCATTATATCTACTGTATTCCAACTTTTGGCAAAAACACATCAAAGAAAACCATAGAGCCATCAAAACAAGCACACAACGCAAAGAAAACAGAATCTGTCAAAACAGAACAATTTGTAGCAATCTGACTATTTCGTATACTTCTGTAACTCCAAAAATTGTGAAACATTAGGACGACCTGGGTAATTTGTATATTAATCTTCTGCAAAAATAATTGGCATTTTATCATGCTTTGGTGATTTTTAACAATTGTTTTCATGAGCGCAAAAGTTTCTGTTTTTCAGCAAGATCAAACAACCATCACCCATCCCAAAGGCTTTACTTGGCACAAACACTAATTAAAACACAAAAAACACAATCATGATAGTAGAATAATTGTGCAAACACTCAAGAACATAAAGCAAAAAGCAAACAATAAATTGTATTCATTGGGTTGCCTCCCAACAAGCGCTATAGTTTTACGCCCTTAGCTAGGCCTAAAGCAATGATCTAAGTTTTGTCATCTTTGTTCATCTCTTCAATCAAACACTTAGAATCCCTTAGAGATTTAGCATAGAGATTTTCAATGACAATACTTCTAGGAACAAATTAAAAGAATTCATTTTTTCCAAAGGGATCTCTTATAACTTCAACAAAATCCGGGTGGATACTAATCATCTTAAGATCCTCTTTACTAGAAGTTGCACCTTTACTCTTAGTAGCTTGGGTAGTCTTGCCAATTTTTACGGGAGTTTTTTCGATAGTTTTAGCAGAAGCAAAAGCCGTGCTGAGATTACTAAAGATTTCTTCTAGTTTATCAATCCGAGATGGGCTTTCTTCTATTCTTTCATGGATTACGGTACCCTTTTCTTTTACCAACTTAAAAACCTCTCCCGGTTTTGACCCAAACTTGGTGGCAAAATTATGCATCTTTTTATCTATATTTTCAATATGATCTTCGGTAAGCATTTTCTTTTCAATAGCATCTAGTCTTTCCATAACATGCTCAAGAGTCAAAGTTGTTTCATTAATCATAAGAGGTGGTGAGCCCACTAAATTTCCCATAGCATTAAAAGCATCTATCGGCGTTCTGGGAACGGGCCCCCCCGGACTTGCCTGCCTGCGGCCCATGGCATGGCGCTGCGAGCGGGCTCGTACGACCCATCATCACCAACAAGCACTCAAGACCGTCGCGAGGGGCCAAGCCTCGCGAGGCGAACGACGCAAGACCTCCTCAGGATCGGCCTCACCAGGTAGGCTCACAAGGGGCAGAGGGATCAAGGCAAGGCAAACCTCGCGAGGTTCTCATGACGTGAACCATGACGATCGAGATCAGGCGGGCGCCAGGCGGGCTCCAGCACACACAGTGTACTTGTTTCCTCTTTGGTGCTAAGGAGGAAAGCGCAGGCGCGGAGTACCAAGGCGCCAAGCAAAGGTTTCCATATTAGTGCAATGAGACCAAGAACAATAGGTTGGCAAGATGGAGGTCACCATGGAGCCCAAGGTGGCGTCATCGCCAGAGCCTTTTGCAGGCGAAGACTGCTTTTGTCAGGATAAGCTGTACTAGTTGTCCCCTTTCAAATTGGCCGTTGTTGGCTCCCTTCCCGCTCAATATTTGGGGAGAGGACCAGGTCCTATATAAGTATAACTAGCCACCACCGTAGGGGAAACTCATGGAGAGGCATCTCATCTAATCTTTAGTTGATCCTTAGCCACACACCAAGCACAAGAACACCTCGACCCCAGGAGGCTGTTCTTCCCCTTGTACTGTTCATCCTCAGCCCGAGAGGCAATCCACCACACCACACTGGAGTAGGGTATTACACCACAACGGTGGCTCGAACCAGTATAAATCTTGTGTCCCTTGTGTTGCGACTTCGTCGAGTTAGCCCTTCAGATCTTAGCGAAGCTAGTACGTGTATCGATAGGGGGAGATCTTCGTGCGCACCCTAGTGTTCGAACCTTGAGGGTTTTGCTGGAACCCATGATCCGACATTTGGCACGCCAGGTAGGGGTGCGCCGAAGCTTCCCTTCCATCGCTCCACGTCCCGTCGCTTCATCGTCTCCATGGCGGACGCACGCCGCACTCGCGCCGAGCGTCGGGCTGCCCTCGCCACCCGCGTTGCTCAGACGGCTCCCGTCGGCGGGCCACCCCGTCGTTCTCCGTCGCCTTCTGCCAACGCCACCACCGGCCTGGTGGGGAACGAGCAGCAAGCATCCTCGTCACACCCCTCGGTGCAGCAAGACGGCCGCACCGCCACTCCGTCGCTGACCCCCACTGGTTCGTCGTCTCACGCTCGCCGCGCTCCCACAGATGCGTGGGCCGCACTCCTCATGGTGCATGAGCTCCTGCTCTACCACCTAGGCGACGACCTCTACGAGGACTGGCTGGACCGCATCGCCGAGCTCGTCAGCGCCGCAGGGGGCTCCCCTGCACCGTCCCTCTTGCTGCCTCGTCCACCGCCAGCTACGGGTGATGTAGCTCACGGAGCACCTCCACCACCTCTACACCAAGACGGCGCCCTGGTGCCAAGGCGCGCGGCTCCGCGGCGCGACCTGCCGCGTCCAGCGCCCGCGCGTGAAGAAAGAAGTTGTCAAGAAGTCCCTCGACCGCAAGAGAAGGCTCCACCACTCCCCACACCGCCACGCGAGGATCGCTTGCTGCGGCAGGGCCCTACGCCGCTTGCCGTGGCAGAGCGCGGGCGCCAATACCAAGCCCCACCTCCAAGACGGGCCCGAGTGACCACGACCAGCTGCCGTGCCTTCACGGCTGAGCTGCGTAGCGTCGCCTAGCCGGGCAAGTTCAAGCCGGGTCTTCCTCCTCGCTACGACGACACCCCCGACCCCCCGGAGTTCCTAAAGCTCTACGAGTTGAGCATCGAGGCGGCCAATGGCGATGAGAAAGTCAAGGCGAATTGGTTCCCCATGGCTCCCAAGGATGGTGCCCGCTCCTGGCTCCTGAACCTGCCTCCAGGCTTGATCTCCTCCTGGGACGAGATGCACGACCATTTCGTTGCCAACTTCCAGGGCACTCACGACCGCCCATCGGCCGCGGGTGACCTACGCCGCTTCAAGCAACAACCAGGAGAGACCCTCCAGAAGTACATCCAGCGCTTCAACAACGTTCGCCTCATGATCCCCAAGGTGACGGATGAGGCCATCATCTCCGCGTTCTCTGATGGCGTCCGCAACGTCAAGATGAAGGAGGAGCTCGCCATCCACGAGGAGTTGTGCACATCTCTGGAGCTATTCAACTTGGCAACCAAGTGCGCAAGAGCTGAGGAGGGGAGCCTTTCCCTCCTCGAGCTCCCGACTGCGGACCCGGAGGAGAAGAAAGGCAAAGCCAAGGACGTGAAGCACAAGGGAGCAGCCGTGATCGCGGCGGAGCCAGACACCAAGCGCGGCAGAGACCAACCCAAGTCATCCAGGAGCTGCCGACCATTCTGCGCCTTCCACAACCTGCACAGCCACAACACCAGCGACTGCAAAGAGCTCAGGGCCATTCGAGAAAGATGCTCCGGTCGACGCCCCGAGCGCAACAACCGGGGCTACGACCGAGGAGGAGGACGTGGTGGCGGACGCTGGGATGACATTGGCCCGCGCCAGGAGTGGCGCGACCGGCCTCGTGAGGACCGCTGGCAGGATCAGCCTCGCGAGGGCGCCTGGAGGGACCAGCCTCGTGAGGATCGTCCCCAGGGCAACGCTGGCCTTCCTCCACTACTGCCACCACCAAGAAGGAATGACGACCACCATCAAGACGAGGGGGCTGGGGGCTTCCAGGAGCCACGTTCTATCGCCTGCATCTTGGGCGGAGCTCAAGCCCCAGCCTTGCAGCGTATCTGCAAATAGTTTGCTCGTGAAGTGAATACAGTCCTCCCCAAGCTCGAGGCCACACTCCTACTCAGATGGTCCAAGTGCGCCATCACTTTCAGCTCAGCAGATCAGCTCAAGTGCGCGGCTACCTATCAGGGGTTTGGTGCGACATATGCGAAAGGATGGCTTATCATGGTGGGGGCGAGTAGAACGTCACCGGTGCCTGGAAACGGGATGAGGCGAAGACATGCACGCCGGCGAATCTTACCCAGCTTCAGGGCTCTCTGGGGAGATAATACCCCTACTGCTGCTCTGCGGGGTCTCCGCATGATCACTATGGCCATGTTTTTACACGGTTGCTCCTTGAGCTGTTTCTTAGAGGTAGGAGAGGGCAAGGCTTGCTCTTTCCTTCTATCTGATATGGTCTAGAGCTACTGGGTTCCAACCCTTTGCATGGGTGCCTTAGGGGGTTTATATAGGCCTACCCCCCAGGGGTAAAATGGTAATCCGACTAGGCGCGGGGCCAGCCGTCAGTGCCTCTGGCCTCCGACTTCTCCGCCGACTGCTGGGGCCCGCCAACTAGTCTGGTACGAAGCCGACAAGCCGCGTCCACCACGGGTGGGTCTTGCCGGCTGCTGATTACTATAACCGTGGTTCTGATGACGCGGGCTTGGTCATGGGGTCGTGGCAACAGTCCCGCCACCTGGCGGGCGATCACTATTGCCACTCGCCATCACATCTTGATTAATGGTGCGTGGGACCCAGGGGAGGGCTCGGCCGACTCCCCGGGGCCGACTCCTAACGGATCCGACTGGCGGTCCTCTCGCCGTCTCCTAGGGTCTCACTGACTGGTGGGACCTGCTGCCTCCGGGCCGTACAGACAAGCTGTCGTGGGTGCATGATTCGGTCCTGTGGTGCTGATGTCAGGGCCGGCAGGGCAACAGTGCCACGCCGCATGGAGATCTTCCCGGGTACGGCATGCTGTGGCCATGCCTGCCCTTGGTGAGGGGCGGGTGTCGGTGTCAAAACCGGCGGATCTCGGGTAGGGGGTCCCAAACTGTGCGTCTAGGCCGGATGGTAACAGGAGACAGGGGACACTTTGTTTTACCCAGGTTCGGGCCCTCTCGATGGAGGTAAAACCCTACTCCTGCTTGATTAATATTGATGATATGGGTAGTACAAGAGTAGATCTACCAAGAGATCAAGGAGGCTAAACCCTAGAAGTCGGGCAAACCCAACTATTGACCCAAATCATGATTCGAAGCCGATGCATATAGTGCTATAAGTTCGGGGTGCTGCACTTGTGAAAGTGTATGGACTTCTCTCACCATATTAAAGGGTACTGAAGCCCCTGGCGTACTTGCCGTACCACAGTGTATGGGTGCAACATGTCATTAATGAACATATATAAAAGAGAGTAATGCAAAAAATAGACAAAAAGCTAAGCATTGTTTATAGAGAGGCTATTTATCAAAGCCGAACGATACAAATAGTGCGGTAAGCAAAAGATGTTGGACTATTCAGTATGTCCTGACCAGGGGCAGGCCGCGGAATTGTATTTAAAATAGGTATACTGCTCGTAACAGAGGCCACCTGGGAGTTTCATAATGCGGCCTGGCTTGTCTGCCTCCCTGGATCTTGCATCATTTGTGCGGCAGTCGAATTGCCGAACAGGTCGTCCGAAGTATGGAGTCCTGGAAATAAGAAAAAATTGAAAGAAGAATCCGGCAGCCCCTGGTACGTTTTAAGCCGTATTTTGGGCGTGCCGTTATTGTGCCCCTTCCCATGTGCCCATGGTATTTCAAGGGCGTAGTTGCGTACGTGAGGTACTGGTTTCGCTATGTCGCGAGAGCTGGGGTTGGGGCCGCATTGCTACGCTTGCTCAGAGTGTGCCAGGCGGTCCTGCTGTAGGTTACTGCGGGCACGCTTGGCAGTGTCTGGCTTTTTAATGGCCGGACTGGAGAATTGCCTGAGAAGGCTACTTTGTACCTCCGCTGCGAGAGCCACCGTATGCTCCTCCGTACGGAGGGAGCGTTCGGTGTTTCTGTTGACCGTAATTACTCCTCAAGGGCCTGGCATCTTGAGCTTAAGATATGTGTAGTGCGGCACCGCATTGAACTTTGCGAATGCGGTTCGTCCGAGCAGGGCATGATAGCCACTTCGAAACGGGACTATATCGAAGATTAACTCTTCGCTTCGGAAATTGTCTGGGGATCCGAAGACCACGTCAAGTGTTACTGAGCATGTACAGTTGGCTTCTACACCTAGTATGACGCCTTTAAAGGTCGTTCTTGTGGGCTTAATCCTTGAGGGATCTGTGCCCATTTTCCGCACTGTATCCTGATACAGCAGGCTCAGGCTACTGCCCTCGTCCATGAGGACTCTTGTGAGGTGAGATCCATCGATGATTGGGTCGAGAACCAATGCGGCGAAGCCGCCATGACGGATGCTAGTGGGATGGTCCCTTCGATCAAAAGTGATCGGGCAGGAGGACCATGGGTTGAACTTTGGGGCGACGGGCTCCATCGCATATACGTCCCGTAGCGCACGCTTCCGCTCCCGCTTGGGAATGTGAGTTGCGTATATCATGTTCACCGTCCACACTTGTGGGGGAAGGCCCTTCTGTCCATTGTTGTTCGGCGGCTTGGGCTCCTCGTCGTCGCTGTGCAGCCCCTTGTCTCTGTTTTCGGCCCTTAACTTGCCTGCCTGCTTGAACACCCAACAATCCCTGTTAGTGTGATTGGCTGGCCTTTCGAGGGTGCCATGTATCTGGCACAAGCGATCGAGTATTCGCTCCAAACTGGACGGGCCCTGAGTACTCTTTTTGTATGGCTTTTTCCGCTGACCGGATTTATAGCCTTTGAATCCGGCATTGACTGCCGTGTCTTCATTGCTGTCGCTGTTAACGTGGCGTTTTTGCTTATTCCGACGTGTCCTGCCACTTTTGTCCTTGGTAACCGAATTACAAGGGTTCTTTGATAAGTTGTTACTGTGAGCTAGCCAGCTATCTTCTCCTGCGCAAAAGCGGGTCATGAGTGTCGTGAGGGCTGCCATGGATTTCGGCTTTTCCTGTCCCAGGTGCCGGGCGAGCCACTCGTCTCGGATGTTATGCTTGAAGGCTGCTTGGGCCTCTGCGTCCGGACAGTCGACTATCTAGTTTTTCTTTGTTAGGAACCGTGTCCAGAATTGTCTGGCCGATTCTTCTGGCTGCTAAATTATGTGGCTTAAGTCGTCGGCATCCGGCGGTCGCACGTAAGTGCCCTGGAAGTTGTCGAGGAATGTGGCTTCCAGGTCCTCCCAAGAACCTATTGAGTCTGCTGGCAAGCTGTTAAGCTAATGCCGGGCCAGTCCTTTAAGTTTGAGCGGGAGGTACTTGATGGCATGTAGGTCATCGCCGCGTGCCATGTGGATGTGAAGGAGATAATCCTCGATCCATACCGCCGGGTCTGTTGTGCCATCGTATGATTCGATGTTTACGAGTTTGAAACCCTCTGGGATTTTATGATCCATTACTTCATTCGTGAAGCATAGCGGGTGTGCGGCGCCTCTGTACTGGGCTATATCACGACGCAGCTCGGAAGAGCTATGTCTGTTGTATTCGGCCCGACCGGATTTGTTGTATCCGGAGTGAAGATCATTGTCACATGCCGTAGGGCGCCTGCGCGATCCGTAGATCGATCTTGTTTGTCTTGCCTTATCCTCTAGTATGTCTCACAGGTCGGGCGCATTTTCCCATGCCTTAGTTGAGCGGCGTTGGGGCATGGCTTGGGTGGAGGGCCGACAGGCCTCTCTGTCGCGACCGCGAGGTGGCCGGTCTGCCATGTCATGCGCTGGTGATGTAGGTGCTTCCTCTTCTGATCGGGGTAGCGGCCTGCGCTTCGGGTAACTCTTGGAGGGGCGTTCGAGTTCATACTCTTCGGCCGCAAGGTCTTCAGTCCATCTGTCAGCTAGCAATTCTTGGGCAGCTCTAAGCTATTGCTGCTTTTTCTTGAGGATGCTTGCTGTGGCTAAAAGCATGCGTTTAAAACGCTCTTGTTCGGCGGGGTCTGATGGTATGACGAATTCGTCGTCATCGAGGCTAGCCTCGTCTTCGGAGGGAGGCATATAGTTATCATCCTCGACCTCTCGGTCTGCCACTTTTTCATGAGGGCTGGTTTCACCATCTTCCTGTGCCGAATTTTGCTGAGGTGGGTGTTCTTCGGCGCTGTCTGGGGTAGTATTATCTCCCGTGCCGGAATCACCGTTTTTGCTTTGGCGGGATTTAGAGCGGCGCCGCTGATGCCGGCGCTTTTGCTGTTTCTTGGGGGCGTCATCCCCCACTGTTTCATCGCCATCTCCATCTTTTGGAGTATCCACCATATATATGTCATATGACGAGGTGGCCTTCCAGTGCCCTACAGGTACTGGTTCTTGTTCGTCTCCTGCATCGTCGTCCATCCCGTCGATGTCTTCGGAGTCGAAGTCAAGTGTGTCGGTTAAGTCATCGACAGTGGCTACCAAGTGGGTGGTGGGTGGGCTTTGAATTTCTTCGTCGTCCATATTCCACCCTTGCTGACCATAGTCCGGCCAGGGCTCTCCTGATAAAGAGAGAGACTTTAGAGAATTCAGGATGTCGCTGAAGGGCGAGTGCTGAAAGATGTCCGCGGCGGTGAACTCCATTGTCGGCGCCCAATCGGATTCGATCGGCAGGGGCGCGGAGGGCTCGGAGCTCGGAGAGGAATCCGACTCCTCGGAGTCATGGGCTATGCGGAGTGCGGGGCTGGAGTTCGGCTCAATCGCCTCTAAGATCGCAGCCCCTGAGGCAGCGTCCAACCGCTGATCCCCGATCGATGCAGTAGGCTTCGAATCAATGGTCGGAACCGATGCGTGTGCAGCCTCCAAGGTGTTGTTCGGTGGAAGAGCTATATCATGCCCATCGAGACAGTGCGGCACGCTTGGCTATGGCTCGAATCCGTCGAAGATCAAGTCCCTGAGGATGTCAGCCGTGTAGTTAAGGCTTCCAAACCTGACCTGATGGCCAGGGGCGTAGCTTTCGATCTGCTCAAGGTGGCCGAGCGAATTGGCCCGCAGAGCGAAGCCGCCGAAGACGAAGATCTATCCGGGGAGAAAAGTCTCACCCTGGACCGCATCGTTGTTGACGATCAAAGGAGCCATCGGGCCTAAAGGCGAGGACACAAAGGAACTCTCAATGAAAGAACCCATGTCGGTGTCAAAACGGGCGGATCTCGGGTAGGGGGTCCCGAACTGTGCGTCTAGGCCGGATGGTAACAGGAGACAGGGGACACTTTGTTTTACCCAGGTTCGGGCCCTCTCGATGGAGGTAAAACCCTACTTCTGCTTGATTAATATTGATGATATGGGTAGTACAAGAGTAGATCTACCACGAGATCGAGGAGGCTAAACCCTAGAAGCTAGCCTATGGTATGATTGTTGTGTATGGAGTTGATTGCCTACGGACTACAACCCTCCGGTTTATATAGACACCGGATAGGGTTAGGGTTACACAGAGTCGGTTACAATGGTAGGAGATCTTGAATATCCGCATCGCCAAGCTTGCCTTCCACGCCAAGGAAAGTCCCATCCGGACACAGGACGAAGTCTTCAATCTTGTATCTTCATAGTCCAGGAGTCCGACTGAAGGTATAGTCCGGCTACCCGAACACCCCCTAATCCAGGACTCCCTCAGCGGGAGTGGGCTTCACTATAGCCACGCCCCTGCCCCGTCCCCTTCGATGAGGTCATGGGGTTTGTTGGAGTCGCGGGCCGACTCCCCGATCAGGAGTCGACTTATCCTGAAGCCGTCCCTGGGACTCGGTCGTGAGCGGGCAGTTAGCCGTCTTGCCGTTGACTCCTCAGAAGGCGGCTCTTTGTCCTGGGGTCTTGAGGGCGCAGCCCGCCCCGATGTTTTGAAAGGTTCTGGGGCTCGGGTCGGCCTACCCGTGGCCCATTACTCCGACAGTAGTCCCCGAAGCTGGTGAGGCGCCGCGGTTGATCGGCCGAGAAGCCTCAGCAGTTTCTCTTTCCGGGTGCTCAACACATGGTCTTTGATGGACTTCTGCTGGGCCGACTAGAAGGAGTCGGACTCGCTTGATTCGGACTCACTCAGTTCTGACTCGCTCAGTACTTTGAACGTCGTGGCGGGATTTAAGTGGCGTGCTAGCTAAGCCTTTAGGCCACCGCCCGTTCTAGGCCTGTCACGCGATGGCACGTGGCTGGGCCGTCCTGCCAGCCTACGCGCGTGAGGGGACAGGCCCATAGGCGGGGCCCACCACTACCGCGCCTCGGCGCCCGAGCTGATCCGCTGCGGCCCCGGTGGACGGTTGGGATTCCTGAGGAGTTACTGCGTGCTGTAACTTTATCATGGGACGTGGGGGACGTGGGGCCGTGGGCGCAGTAAATCCCCATGTCCACCCCCTCGGCTTCGCAGCCTACGAGGCTATAAGTAGGGGGTAGAGGAGGGCACGCGCGCCCCTCCTTCCCACTACTCCTCGCTCCCTTCCTCCTCACTGCTCCTCGCTCTCTTCCTCTTCTTCTTCTTCGCTCCGCCGCACGCCCAAGCTCCGGCGAACGCCGCGGCGACAGCTCGCGATGAGTTCTTCCTCCGCCGCCGCGCCTCCCCCGGTGCGCTCCGGCACCTGGGACGGCTCCGAAGTTCATGAAGACCATATCGAGTTCCTCCGCCGAACTCGTCGGCTCCCCGGCGAGGACCGCGTGCAGGTGAGTCTTGCGCCGAAGGGGGAGATTTCCCCTGCGCCGCAGGAGGCCGAGCGGGTTATCTTCCGCTCGCACCGCCTGCGCGGGCTAGGGCTGCCGGTGAGCAGTTTCTTCCGGTCCTTCCTGGAGTTCTACGGCCTCCAGCCGCACCACCTCACACCCAACGCGGTGGTGCTGCTGTTCGCCTTCGTGGCCATGTGCGAAGGCTTCCTCGGAGTCCTCCCCACCCTCGAGCTTTGGGGGAGTTCTTCTTCTCCAAGCTCGGCACCCAGGCCGCAGGCGTGCCGGCTTAGTGCGGCGCCTTCATCGTCGTGCGAAGGTCGGGGGCCGACAATCCCTTCCCCTCCATCTCGCTGATAAAGTCGGTGAAGATGTGGCAGAGATCCTACTTCTACATCAGGAACGTCGCCACGAGGGGCGACTGGGTCAACCTGCCGGCTTTCGAAGCCAGCCCGCCGGCTGGGAGACTACCCAACTGGTCGTACTGGGCCAGGTCGCTGACGCCTGCGGGAGCCGGCGCAGTCGCGCGACTCCGAGTGCTGACGTAGTCGGAGGGCCTGACTGGTCCAGACCCGCTGGCCGCCTTCGTGGCGCGCCGAGTTCTTCCGCTCCAAGGCCGCCTGTAGGATCTAGAAGTAGATGTGTCTAGAGGGGGGTGATTAGACACTTAATGCTAAAGTTGCAATTTTTAAGCTTTTTCCGGTTTAAGTAGAGTTTAGGCACAATTTCAGCACACACAATATATATCAAGCAAGCATGCAAAGAGTATATGAGCAGCGGAATGTAAAGCATGCAACTTGCAAGAATGTAAAGGGAAGGGTTTGGAGAATTCAAACGCAATTGGAGACACGTATGTTTTTCCCGTGGTTCGGATAGGTGGTGCTATCCTACATCCACGTTGATGGAGACTTCAACCCACAAAGGGTAACGGTTGCGAGAGTCCACACAGGGCTCCACCCACAAAGGGTAACGGTTGCGCGATTCCACAGAGGGCACCACCCACGAAGGGTCCACGAAGAAGCAACCACCCACGAAGGGTCCACGAAGAAGCAACCTTGTCTATCCCACCATGGCCATCGCCCACACAGGACTTGCCTCACTAGCGGTAGATCTTCACGAAGTAGGCGATCTCCTTGCCCTTATAAACTCCTTGGTTCAACTCCACAATCTTGTCGGAGGCTCCCAAGTGACACCTAGCCAATCTAGGAGACACCACTCTCCAAGAAGTAACAAATGGTGTGTAGATAATGAACTCCTTGCTCTTGTGCTTCAAATGATAGTCTCCCCAACACTCAACTCTCTCTCATAGGATTTGGATTTGGTAGAGAGAAGATCTGAGTGGAAAGCAACTTGGGAAAGGCTAGAGATCAAGATTCATATGGTAGGAATGGAGTATCTTGGTCTCAACACATGAGTGGGTGGTTCTCTCTCAGAACATATGAGTTGGAATGATGTATGCGTTCCGGTGGCTCTCTCATCGAATGAAGAGGAGGTGGAGGGGTATATATAGCCTCCACACAAAATCCAACCGTTACACACAGTTTTCCAATCTCGGTGGGACCGAATCAACAAACTCGGTCGGACCAATAATGTAAACCTAGTGACCGTTAGAGATTTCGGTGGGACCGACTGGATCAACTCGGTGGGACCGATGTGCTACGGTTAGGGTAAATCCAAAACTCGGTTTGACCGATTACTCAAACTCGGTGGGACCGATTTGGGTAATAAGTGAAACTGAGATTTGGCCAAGCAAACTCGGTGGGACCGATTGCATATCTCGGTGGGACCGAGAATATTGCAATGGGTAACAGAGAGTTTGCAAGCCCATCTCGGTAAGACCGAGATCCCATCGGTGAGACCGAACTGATTAGGGTTTGGCAGTGGCTTATGACAAGTGAAACTCGGTAGCGCCGGATAGGAAGAATCGGTAGGACCGAGTTTGGCTTAGGGTTTAGGTCATATGTGGATATGGGAAAGTAGTTGAGGGTTTTGGAGCATATCACTAAGAACATGAAGCAAGAGGCTCATTAAGCAACACCTCTTCCCTCCTTGATAGTATTGGCTTTTCCTAAAGACTCAATGTGATCTTGGATCACTAAAATGTAAGATGAGGAGTCTTGAGCTTGAAGCTTTAGCCAATCCTTTGTCCTTAGCATCTTGAAGGAGTTCCCACAACCTTTAGTCCATGCCACTCCATTGTTGAACTTATCTGAAACATGCTAGATAGAAACGTTAGTCCAACAAGAGATATGTTGTCATCAATTATCAAAACCACCTAGGGAGCACTTGTGCTTTCAATCTCCCCCTTTTTGGTAATTGATGGCAACATACATCAAAGCTTTAGATAAAGATATAAAGAACAACAAGTAAAGCTTTGGAAGGACATGTAACAAGCATAGGCTCCCCCTACATGTATGCACTCATGTAAATATGAAACATAGAGGCATGTGAGCATAGCCATGCCAGAGTAGGCAATGTGTTACATGCATCTTGGCCATATGCATCAGAGCAAAATATTATCAAGGAAAATACCTTCATGCTCATGAGTCCTTCTTGCAAACAGTATGTACATAAGCAAGAACTCCTCATACTCATGATTTTGATGCATATACTTACCTTGTGGTCTTGAGTTGGCTTAGGATGAAATGAACCTGCACAAACACGGTTAGATAACACAGGTACGTCCACTAGCCAGAGCAAACAAAAGAAACCACAAGAATACCAAGACTGGGATGACATGTAGAGAGTGAGTACAAGGTACCACATTGAATTCAACATGTCCCCAAGAATAAATATATGCAATGAATTTGACTGATTTCTTTCCCTTAGGTGTCTTGCTCCCCCTGAATCTGACATGGGATATTTGGAGAAGATAGGGAATAGAAAATCAGAGCTGAAAGATATGAGTAGAACTTAATTCAAATAAGTACATATGAACATGTCTTTCCCCCAAACAGACATGTGGCATCTCTCCTCTTGAACATCAAGCATCTGGGATCCTTGAGTATTCTCTCCCCCTTGGAGATTTCTTTCTCCCCCTTAATTGGGATCCTTGAGTATTCTCTCCCCCTTAGTACTTTCTCCTTTGTAGGTGATAAGCTTTTGATGTGATCTCTCTCTCCCTGATGATAAGCTTTGATGTGATCTCTCTCTCCCCCTTTGACATCAATTTCCAAGAAGGTTTTTCCTGGAATCCGTCGAATAGGTTTGGTCCTTGAGATTCAGTACAAAGCAAGGAATAAAACTGTGATGCTTGAAGAGGACAAGATTCATTGAGTGGAGCTGGATTAGAAGAAATATAGAATATGTGGCAAACTATTTTTCCTATTGCGAAATCGGTGGCACCGAGTGGCATATTTCGGTAGTACCGAAGGGATTCGGTTGGACCGAAAATGGCAGTTCGGTGAAACCGAGTTCATCACAGAGAAAAACACTTGTCACCTCAGCTCACTAGTCAAGTAAGATCTCACAAGGATTTGTAATGAATTAGCTGAAAGATTTGCAAGGAATTTGATGCAGAAATATGCAGAACAAAAATCAAAAAGAAAGGAGTGATAGTTTCTAGATGAAGTTTTTTTTGTGTGAAAAAGAAGGAAACAAATATGCAAGAGACAAATGCAATAACTCAGAAAAGAACACAAGAGAACCTCATCTAGAATTGGGCGGTGACATAGTTACCTATGTTAGAGTATATTGACTTAGGAGTCAAGTGAGGACACTTGATCGTAGGTCATACTCATCTTTTAAGCTCAAAATGGGGTTACCATTTTTCGTTTAAGCATCTTGATGTATTCTCATCTTGTTAAGTTGCTTTGACTCATGTCTTGGAGTAAAGCTTCTCTAAGATGGAATAGCATACCTTGGGTGGTGGTGTGGTTCTTGCTCATGTAGTTGAACTTGTGTGGGTGCTCAAGGTTGATGTAGCTCATCAAGAGTTGGGAGCACCACTTGGAGTTTGAGTTCATCTACCTACATGGGTTAGTTCTTTGCAAGGAAGAGCACTTGTGTATCCAAAAATGACAATCATGAACTTATCATAGAATTTGTCAAAGGATATGTTTGAATGGTTTTGTGCTTCCTTGTCTTCAACCACTATTGTGTAGAGTCTTGGTCTTGCAGAGATTGCTCAAGATGTGAGTGAGTCGCAATCTCATGGAATTAGATTCAACCAAGCACCTACATGGGTTAGGCAACATGCAAGGTGCAAATATATCCAAGACATAAGATAGTTATCATAAGAGATATATCATGGATTAGTCATAAGCTCATGACTTGCATGTATCCAATGGAGTTTCTACTCCAAGTTCGAAGCATCAATGATGTTCAATTCTCCTCTCAACCTGCAAAACACTTTCTCATCAAGTGGTTTAGTGAATATATCCGCTAATTGCTTGTCGGTGCGAACATGCTTAAGATTGATGTCACCCTTCGCAACATGATCTCGAATGAAATGATGACGAACTTCAATATGCTTAGTTCGAGAATGTTGTACAGGACTATGACCAATTTTGATAGCACTTTCATTGTCACAAAGCAGTGGAACATGTTTCACATAAATCCCATAATCTTTAAGAGTTTGGGTCATCCAAAGTAGTTGAGCACAACATGAACCAGCGGCAATGTATTCCGCTTCGGCGGTGGATAAGGATACCGAGTTTTGTTTCTTGGAAGATCAAGACACAAGAGACCTACCAAGAAATTGACAAGTACCCGAAGTGGACTTTCTATGAACCTTATCTCCGGCATAATCCGAGTCAGAATAGCCAACAAGATCAAAAGAAGACCTCTTAGGATACCAAATGCCAAAATTTGGTGTATGGATTAAATATCTCACTATCCTTTTCACAGCCTTAAGATGACAATCTTTAGGAGCAGCTTGATATCATGCACACATGCACACACTTAGCATAATATCGGGACGTGAAGCACACAGGTATAACAATGAACCAATCATAGAGCGATAAACCTTTTGATCAACCGGTTCACCATCTTTGGTTAAATCATTATGTCCACTAGTAGGCATGGGTGTAGACATACCTTTGCATTCTTGCATATTGAACTTCTTGAATAAGTCCTTGGTGTACTTTGTTTGAGAGACAAATGTACCTTCCTTAGTTTGCTTGATTTGCAACCCGAGAAAGAATTTGAGTTCACTCATCATAGACATCTCAAACTTCTCTGACATTAGCTTTCCAAACTTTTCACTAAAGAGAGGGTTAGTTGAACCAAATATGATATCATCAACATAAATTTGGCATACAAATAGTTCTCCATTAACCCTTTTAGTAAAAAGAGTAGAATCAATTTTACCAATTTCAAAACCACTTGTAGTAAGGAACTTGGTCAAGCATTTATACCATGCTCTAGGAGCTTGTTTAAGACCATAAAGAGCTTTGTGAAGTTTGTAAACATGATTTGGTTTCTTGGGATTGATAAAGCCGGGAGGTTGTTTGACATAAACTTCCTCCTCTATTTCACCATTTAGAAAAGCACTTTTAATGTCCATTTGGTACAAGGTGATATTATGGTGATTAGCATAGGCAAGTAAGATGCGAATGGACTCAAGTCTAGCAACGGGAGCATACGTCTCACCATAGTCCATACCTTCGACTTGTGTGTACCCTTGGGCGACGAGACGTGCTTTGTTGCGAACCACTTGTCCATCTTCATCTTGCTTGTTGCGAAACACCCATTTGGTACCAATGATGTTGTGGTTGTTGTCGGGCTTCTCGACCAATGTCCAAACTTGGTTTCTCTCAAAATTATGTAGCTCTTCATGCATAGCGTTTATCCAATCCGGATCTTCCAATGCTTCTTCAACCTTCATAGGTTCAATGCTAGAGATGAATGAATAGTTTTCACAAACGTTAGCTAAACGAGTTTTTGAGCGAGTGATTCTCCCGGTTTGTATATCATTGAGGATTTGCTCGACGGGATGATCTTTGGCAATTCTTGCTCAAACTCGTGAGAGCTTTTGCTTGGGTCTTCGTTGAACATCTTCTTCATCTTGTTCTTCTTCTTGGCCTTCTTCATTGTTGACGTCGTCGTTCTCTTGTCGTGGTGGAGAAGGAGGTTGTTGATGTTCGTCTTGACGTATTTCCTCGTTTTCTTCATCTTGGTGTGTCCCACTTGTGGATGCTTCTGTGTCGATTCCTGGTTCACCTTGTCGTGAAGTAGAAGCTTCCACTTGGACGGATGAAGTACTCTCCTTCACCTCCGTTGGACGAATTTTGCCAATGGACAAGTCTTGAATTGCTTCTGAAGGGTCTTTGTCTCCTACATCAATTGGCAATTGCTCTACTTGCGAGCCATTAGATTCATCAAACTTCACATCTACCGTCTCTTCAACCTTTCGGGTGAAATTGTTGTAGACACGGTAAGTGTGAGAGTTTGAGCCATAACCAAGTAGAAAACCTTCATGAGATTTAGAAGCAAACTTTGAATGACGATGCTTATCAAGAATGTAGCACTTTGAGCCGAATACTCAAAAGTATCCAACTTGGGTTTTGTTACCGGTGAGAAGCTCGTATGCCGTCTTGCCGAGTAACTTGTGAAGATATAGGCGATTTATTGCGTGACAAGCTGTCTCAACCGCTTCTGCTCAAAAGTGCTTTGGCGTCTTGTATTCATCAAGCATCATTCTTGCCATTTCGATGAGCGTCCGGTTCTTCCTCTCAACAACTCCATTTTGTTGAGGTGTGTACGTAGCCGAGAACTCGTGTGAAATCCCTTCTTCGTCAAGAAAGGTGTCCACATTTGTGTTCTTGAACTCCGTTCCGTTGTCACTCCGAACCTTCTTGATCTTCACATCAAACTGATTTTGGGCCTTCCTACCGAAGTTTCTGAAGATCTTCTGTACCTGCGACTTGTCATTAAGAAAGAACACCCACGTAAATCTTGAAAAATCATCAACTATAACTAGACCAAAAGAATTTCCACCGAGACTCTTGTAGGCGTTGGGACCAAAAAGATCCATGTGAAGTAGTTCGAGTGGCCTCCTTGTGGTCATGATGTTCTTCACGGGATGTCTTCCTCCAACCTGTTTACCTGCTTGACAAGCACTGCAAAGTCTATCCTTATCAAATATGACATCGTTGACTCCAAGGATATGATTTCCTTTAATAAGCTTGTCAAGGTTTCTCATGCCAATGTGACCTAGTCGTCTATGCCACAACCAACCTTTTGAGGATTTAGCAACAAAGCAAGTTTTAGGTTGTGCCTTTTTAGAGAAATCGACAATGTAAAGATCACCTCTACGCATACCCGTAAAGACCATTTTATGATTGTCTCGACGAAATACTTGGCAATCTACCTCAGTAAATAGGACATTCAAACCGAAATCAGCAAGTCTAGATACTGAAAGTAAGTTGCAGCCAAGAGATTCAACGAGCATGACATTTTGAATGGAACTATCATGAGAGATGGCCACCTTACCAAGGCCAACCACTTTACCCTTTGAATTATCACCAAAGGTGACATATTTTCGAGGGCCGTCATTTTCAGCAAGCTCACGAAACATCTCTTCATCTCCGGTCATATGATCAGTACATCCACTATCAAGAACCCATTCCTTTCCTCCTGATTCATATCCCCGAAGATTTTCCATAAGACCAAAATGTCTCATTGCATCATCAAGATCAAAGTCACTATCATCCTCATCATAATATTCATGTTCATCATGATCTTGTGACTCATCATTTCCTAGAGAGGGTAATTCATTAGATAAACGACCATCAAAGTGGTTACTTTTATGAATTCTTATAGCTTTGAATATGATATCATTAATGATTCCAACATCTCCTTTAGCATGCTTAAGATTGGCAAGTTCAAAAAGACATTTACCAAAACTAGGATCATTAGAGTTCATCTTACTCAAGGCAATAGATTTATGGAGAATTTCATCCAAGGTTTTCAAGGAATAATCGGGAAATTGTTCCTCAAGAAATTTCCATATGGTATAGGCACAATTGTGAGTAGGCAAACTAGCAATCAAATTTTTGGGCAATCCTCTAATGATGAGCTCAATAGTTCTAAGATTTCGAATCATGTCAATATCTTCATCTAGGGTAGGGTGCAAAGGATCAATATGAGGTGCACAAGGGCTAGCAATATACTTGTTCAAATGATATTGATTGAAGATTCCAAGCATCTCATTTTTCCACTCATGGAAATACTCTCCATCAAGAATAGGCACTCTATGTCTAAGACTCCCTAATGTAGACACATCCATCTTCCTCCAATGGTGATTAAACCAAGGCAATGGAGACCAAAGCTCTGATACCACTTGTAGGATCTAGAAGTAGATGTGTCTAGAGGGGGGTGATTAGACACTTAATGCTAAAGTTGCAATTTTTAAGCTTTTTCCGGTTTAAGTAGAGTTTAGGCACAATTTCAACACACACAATACATATCAAGCAAGCATGCAAAGAGTATATAAGCAGTGGAATGTAAAGCATGCAACTTGCAAGAATGTAAAGGGAAGGGTTTGGAGAATTCAAACACAATTGGAGACACGGATGTTTTTCCCGTGGTTCGGATAGGTGGTGCTATCCTACATCCACGTTGATGGAGACTTCAACCCACAAAGGGTAACGGTTGCGAGAGTCCACACAAGGCTCCACCCACAAAGGGTAACGGTTGCGCGAGTCCATGGAGGGCTCCACCCACGAAGGGTCCACGAAGAAGCAACCACCCACGAAGGGTCCACGAAGAAGCAACCTTGTCTATCCCACCATGGCCATCACCCACACAGGACTTGCCTCACTAGCGGTAGATCTTCATGAAGTAGGCGATCTCCTTGCCCTTACAAACTCCTTGGTTCAACTCCACAATCTTGTCGGAGGCTCCCAAGTGACACCTAGCCAATCTAGGAGACACCACTCTCGAAGAAGTAACAAATGGTGTGTAGATAATGAACTCCTTGCTCTTGTGCTTCAAATGATAGTCTCCCCAACACTCAACTCTCTCTCATAGGATTTGGATTTGGTAGAGAGAAGATTTGAGTGGAAAGCAACTTGGGAAAGGCTAGAGATCAAGATTCATATGGTAGGAATGGAGTATCTTGGTCTCAACACATGAGTGGGTGGTTCTCTCTCAGAACATATGAGTTGGAATGATGTATGCGTTCCGGTGGCTCTCTCATCGAATGAAGAGGAGGTGGAGGGGTATATATAGCCTCCACACAAAATCCAACCGTTACACACAGTTTTCCAATCTCGGTGGGACCGAATCAACAAACTCGGTCAGACCGAAAATGTAAACCTAGTGACCGTTAGAGATTTCGGTGGGACCGACTGGATCAACTCGGTGGGACCGATGTGCTAGGGTTAGGGTAAATCCAAAACTCGGTTTGACTGATTACTCAAACTCGGTGGGACCAATTTGGGTAATAAGTGAAACTGAGATTTGGCCAAGCAAACTCGGTGGGACCGATTGCATATCTCGGTGGGACCGAGAATATTGTAATGGGTAACAGAGAGTTTGCAAGCCCATCTCGGTAAGACCAAGATCCCATCGGTGAGACCGAACTGATTAGGGTTTGGCAGTGGCTTATGACAAGTGAAACTCGGTGGCGCCGGATAGGAAGAATCGGTAGGACCGAGTTTGGCTTAGGGTTTAGGTCATATGTGGATATGGGAAAGTAGTTGAGGGTTTTGGAGCATATCACTAAGCACATGAAGCAAGAGGCTCATTAAGCAACACCTCATCCCTCCTTGATAGTATTGGCTTTTCCTAAAGACTCAATGTGATCTTGGATCACTAAAATGTAAGATAAGGAGTCTTGAGCTTGAAGCTTTAGCCAATCCTTTGTCCTTAGCATCTTGAAGGAGTTCCCACAACCTTTAGTCCATGCCACTCCATTGTTGAACTTATCTGAAACATGCTAGATAGAAATGTTAGTCCAATAAGAGATATGTTGTCATCAATTATCAAAACCACCTAGGGAGCACTTGTGCTTTCACCGCCCCCACATGATATGCCAGATGAGCGGGCACCGCGACCCGAGTCGGATGTGCACCAAGGACATGCCTCACGAGGAGGTGGCCTTCATGGTGAACTACCTCTCGGACAGCAAGCTCCTGGAGCACTGGCGGTTCGGCAAGGAGCCGTACTCCCGCGCCAACCCCCCGCCCGTGGTGAGTTGCCTTTCCTTTCCTTCTTTGGACTGTCTTCTTTCTTGCCGAGTTTGTTTTGACCAGCCGGCTTTGGTCAGAATCCTCTCCTCCACCCATCAGCCGGCACTTCGGGGCCAGCCCGCGAGTTCCTCGCTGACCGAGCGGAGAGCGACATCGACGACCCCGATCTGGGGGCGGAGGCTCTGGAAGACGACGCCAAGGGAGGAGGAGGAACAGCAGACGACTTCAGGCCTTCGGCTACCTTCGCCGACTGGTCTGACGACAACACCGACGGAGAAGTCACCCCTCGCCATCGGCCAGGAGCCAGCCAGCCTGGCACGGGCTCTTCTGCCGCGCCGGGTGCTCCAGGCGGCGGGAAGAAGCGCAGGGCCGTGCCGACCTTGTTCGGCAGTCGGCCAAAGAAGCCCAAGGGCTCGGCTGCGGCGACCCGGCGGGACGAGGCGGCCGCGAAGGCCATCCGCTTCCGTAAGGAAGTGAAGAAGCCGCCATTGGTCTCCGCGTGAGTATTCTGTCCTCAAAGCTTTGTTCATTCTTTGTAACTTTGTCTGAGTCTTCGCTTGCTCCTCTTGCTTCAGGGCTCCCCTCACTCTTGAGAGGGTCACCGCTGCCTCCGTCATGGGGTCATTGGAGACATCCGCGACCACTCGGCGGATTGACCCCGCTGCTGACCTCCGGGAGGCGATGGAGCGGAATGCGCGGGAGAAGCACAATGAAGAGGAGGCCCTCCGCCTAGAGAAGGCGGAGGCCGACAGGGCGGAGGCCTCCGCCAAGAAAAGACTGGCGGAGGTCGAAGCCGCCGCCGCGACGAAGCGGCAGGCTGAGGAAGCCGCACGCCACCAATCGGCGGTGTTCGTCACCCCATTGAACTCTGCGCCGCCGCCTCCGGAGTTCACGGGGCCGACTGGAGAAGCCGGCGGGGAGAACCCCGTCGAGGAGAGGGAAGGCGGCGACCCCTCTACTCCGGACGCGAACGTTCCGCCGCCGCCTCCGCCGCCGTCTGAAGGCGCGCAAGGCGAGCAGCCAGCGGACCCTCCGGTGCCGCCGACCGAAGACGAGGCCGTGGCGAGGCTACTCCTCTAAGTCGGCTCGCCAATGCGCCGTCGTCTGGAGAAGGCGACTTCGGCACCCCGCCCCCTGGAAGCCGGCACCGCCAGCTCGGCGACCCCAGACGCCGAAGCGACGAGCGCCGCACCTATTGGGTGGGTGCGAGGAGGCGGCACAGGGCCGCTGAACCGGGCGCTCCTGGACGTCCAGGCGAAGCTCCGTGCTGAGGGCGACGCTCTCCAGAGTTGCACCAAGGCGTTCCTAGCGTCGCGGGCAACCGTCCGGATATGTTTTTCCTTTGGTCTTTGTTTTCTTGTTCCTCTCTGTGGGGGCGCGCCAGCGCACCCACTGGGTGTAGTCCCCGAGTTTCGGGCTGGCTGCTGAGCAGGCGGCCCGGAACTCCAATTGATGAACTTTTGGGTACTAACTTTGTCTGAAATGCTTGTCGCAGGATTACCACAACCTCCGCGTCACTGCCTTCAACCGTAACGTTCAAGAGCTGGCCAAGCGGACCGCCGACTTGGCGGAGAGCCGGAGCAAGTCCTTTTTCCTTCTCTGCGGGGGCGCGTTAGTGCACCCGCGGGCTGTAGTCCCCGAGATTCGGGCCGACTGCTGAGCAGTCGGGCCGGATCTCCCCGGCGACCTACTTTATTGATGATTGTTATCTTTCTTCCTTTTCTTCAGGAGCCAACGCTGCTCTTCAACAGCAGCTGAGCGAAGCCAACTCCGCCTTGCGCGCCAAAGGGGATGAGTGCAGCAGGCTCGCCACAGAGCGCGATCTGCTGGCCACTCAGTTGGCAGAGCAGAGGGAGCTGCTTGCGAAGACGCAGAAGGAGGCGGAGGAAGCAGAAACCGCCCTCCTGGAAGAGTTCGCGAGCGAGCGCTCCTCCTGGATTGACAAGGAGGTGCTGCTGGCTTCCGGCTTCCACGAAATTGAAGACATTGTTGATGATGAGTCTCCTTATTTATCTTTGAGCTGCCAATTATAAATCGTGCCGATTCCTGGCTTTTGACTTGCTTCTTTGTTTCTTCCGTCTTGGCAGACTTCTTTCCTGGGCACTCGCAGGTCGCTATCCAAGCAAACGAGGCTGACCATGAAGGTCGGAGGGCAGGAGGCGCAGAGATTGCCGCCGACGCCCCCCGAACTCTTGACGAGCACATCTGAGCATCGAGGCTCGCCTTCGGCCAGCTCACCGGATGCTGCGCTGGCTTCAGCGTGTTGGTGCCCAAGCGGTTGCCGCCCTGTGGCTGGAAATGCAGGCTCTGCGCACCCCCAGCCTGACGGCCAGCTGGCTAGAGGTCGCGGTTGGCTGTCTTGAGGCCTGGAAGGGCTCTTAGGCCCGAGCTGGAGCGCGTCGGGCCTTGGAGTTCGTCAAGGTGTGGTATCCGAGGCTGGATCTAGACCGGTTGGCCACGCTTCGGCCGGAGGCCCAGCCGGAGCTGGCGGCTGTGGAAGATGCCCTCGTCAAGCATGCTACGGTGATCGCTGAGTACACCGACACCAGCATCTTCGTCCCCGAGTGGTCTAAAGACGGGGAGGAGGTACCGCCGGAGTGGTTTGGGATGAACCCAGACTACGACAAAGACTCGACGGAGGTGATTGGCTCCAGCATCGAGGAGGAGGACGAGGCGGAGGATGGAGGCGTGGCGGAGGCACCAGAAGACGGAGCAGACGGCCAGCCTCAGCTCGATCGTGCCTCCAGCAACGAGCCGCGTGCGACCGAGTCGACTGCCGCCAGAGGTGATCAAGCTGAGACTAGCCAGCCAGCTGCCCCGACGCCTGATGCTGGCGCCTCCTCCGACCCTCCGAATCCGTCTACTGCCTCCTAAGCTGCCGCTGTATCTTTTATTTTATCTGCTTCAGTAGTCTTTGAAGAACTTGTTAATTCGCACAATTCCACCCGCGGGGTGTATTTTGAGCTTCTGCTCGAAGATTCGGCCAAGGGCCTATGTTATGTACATATATTTATCCGAGTTCTATCTTTTCTTGCTCATTGCTCTTTTGGCTTTTTTTCCTTTGCCGCTTTCTCTTAGTTGCCTGCCTTGCCAATCGGACAGCCACTCTGCGGACTGTCAAGTGCTTGGCTACTTTGGGAAAGCAAGTACTTAGCCGTTTTTAAAGAGTTTTTGAGCAAGTTGGATAGGAAGCGGCAATCCGAAAAAAAGGCTGGAAACCGTCTTGAGCTATGTTTTATGCTTTGCGTCCTTAACCATTTTTCATGCGAACGCTCATTCTACCTTACCTCTGCCCATCATACAGTCGCTCTGCGAGCTGCGGCCTCTGACAGAAGACGGTTTAGGTGTTACACACTACTTGCCGGCTGCAGGAAGCATTTCATAGTGCAAGGCGGCAAGTCCCCGGGCTGACTTGTCGAGCCTGGTGCCAAGCGGCATGACAAAGAGTAACATACTTGTAGGCATAATTTTTATCATACAGGCAAAAGAGGGCAGTCCCCGAGCTCGTCTCGGGGGGCCCGAAGTCTTCGGAGGAGATTTGCATTCCATGGCTGCTCTGTCTCCTTGCCGGAGTCGTCCCTCTTGTGTGCTGGGGGCTTCTGAGCGTCAATCAGGTAGTAGGAATCGTTGCCCAGTACTTTGCTGATGATGAAAGGGCCTTCCCAAGGTGCCGACAGCTTGTGCTGGCCGGCTGTTCGCTGGATCAGCCAGAGCACAAGGTCGCCTTCTTGGAAAGATCTTGGCCTAACCTTCCTGTTGTGGTATCGGCGCAGGCTCTGCTGGTAGATGCTGGACCGGCTGAGTGCCAACAGCCGGCCCTCTTCCAGCAGATCGACACCGTCTTGTCGTGCTTCTTCTGCTTCTTCCTCGGTGTACATGGTGACTCGTGGGGAGTCGAACTCTATGTCCGTTGGGATGACGGCTTCGGCGCCGTAGACGAGGAAGAAGGGTGTGAAGCCGGTTGACTTGTTTGGAGTCCTGCGCAGACTCCAGAGGACGGCTGGCAGCTTGTCGAGCCAGCAGCTAGCCGAGCGCTCCAGAGGCTCAATTAGCCGAGGCTTGATGTCGGATAGGATGAGGCCGTTTGCTTGCTCCACTTGGCCGTTTTACTCTGGATGGGCGACGGACGCTAGGTCCAGTCGGATGCCCTGTGTTGCGTAGAAACGGGCCAAGGCGCCTTTGGCAAAATTTGTGCCGTTGTCGGTGATGATGTTGTGTGGTATGTCGTACCGAATTGTGATATCGGTGATGAAAGTCACGGCAGTCGGACCGTTCAGTTTCTTAATTGGCTTCGCTTCTATCCACTTGGTGAACTTGTCCATTGCGACAAGTAGGTGAGTTAAACCACCTCGTGCTGTCTTGAATGGTCCCACCATGTCTAGACCCCAAACTGCGAAAGGCCAGGCAATGGGGATGGTCTTGAGCGCAGAAGCCGGCTGGTGCGGCTTGGAGCTGAACTTCTGGCACCCTTTGCATTTTTGGACCAACTCCTTGGCCTCTTCCAAGGCAGTCGGCCAAAAGAAACCGTGCCGAAAGGCTTTGGCGACGAGTTCTCTTGAAGCCGCATGGTGACCGCATTCGCCTTGATGGATGTCTTTGAGAATTGCCTGGCCTTGCTCTGGCTCTACGCAGCGCTGGTAGACACCAGTGACGCTGCGTCTGACCAGCTCTCTGTTGACTATGGTATAGGCTGCCGCCCGACGTTGTACTTGCCGAGCTGAGGTCTCATCAGTTGGTAGCTCTTTGTTCACCAGGAATTTGAGGATGGGCTGGGCCCATGAGGGTGCTGCTATTTTTTCGACTACCAGAACTGCGACTTGGATGAGGGCGGCTGGGCTAGGGGCGGCGGGTTGGAGTCAACAACTGCTTGCTGGGTTAATGAGGTCCTCAGGCCGATTGGGGCAGCCCCTGGGTCGAGTTCTGGAGTCTTCGAGTCCACCACCGCAGTCGCCGGTCCGGGTTCCGCAGTCCCTGGGCTGGCCTCGACTGTGGCGGCTCCGGAGTCATCTGTCGAGATCCTCGTGCCGCCTGCCGGGGCTTTGGAGTCGGATCCGACGTCTTCGGGAGGAGCCGGTACGAAGATGGAGTCTGATTCTGGTGAAGGCTTGACGGACGGCTTGAGGAGGCGTTGAAGGGCGACGCCAGATGGTATTGCTTGGCCGGTAGAGCTGATTCGTGCCAAGGCATCTGCTTGGTCGTTGTCGTTTCTTGGCACATGGAGAAACTCACACCCCTCGAAATACCCATTGAGTTGTTGCATGAGGAAATGGTAACTCGCCATGTTTGCATCTTTCGCGTCCTAGTCGCCAGATGACTGCTGGACCACTGAGTCCGAGTCGCCATAACACAAGATCCAGTGGATGCCTAGTTCTTTGGCAAGTCGGAGCCCGTGAATGAGTGCCTCGTACTCGGCGACGTTGTTGGAGGCGGCAAAATGGATTTCCAGTGCATATTTCAGCTTGTCACCTTTAGGGGAAGTGAGGACGACGCCGGCTCCCAAGCCGATGCGCATCTTGGAGCCGTCGAAATGCATCCGCCAATGGGTGGAGTCGGGCGCTGGAGGCAGGTACTGGGTCTCGGCCCAGTCGACGAGAAAGTCGGCCAGTGCTTGTGACTTGATGGCAGTGCGGGGCTGGTAGTAGATGGTGTAGGGAGCCAGCTCAATGGCCCACTTGGCCACTCGGCCGGAAGCATCTCGGCTGCCAATGATCTCGGCGAGCAGGGCCATGCAGACCACCGTGATTGTATGCTCTTGAAAGTATGGCTTCAATTTCTTGGCAGTAAAGTGTACGCCATAGCACATCTTCTGGTAGTGGGGATAGTTCTGCTTGGAGGTCGACAGTACCTCACTCAGGTAATATACCGGTCTCTGGATAGGTAGTGCGTTGCCTTCCTCCTTGCGTTCCACTACAATGACCAGGCTGACTACCCGGCTGGTGGCGGCGATGTACACGAGTATAGGTTCCTTGGGAGTCGGAGCCGCCAGGACGGGTGGAGTAGTCAGCATCTTCTTCAATTGGAGAAAAGCTTCGTCTGCCTTGTGGTTCCTGTCAGGGGTTTGGTGTGACATATGCCAACGGATGGCTTATCATGGTGGGGGCGAGTAGAACGTCGCCGGTGCCGGGAAATGGGATGAGGCGAAGACATGCACGCCGACGAATCTTACCCAGCTTCAGGGCTCTCCGGGGAGATAACACCCCTACTACTGCTCTGCGGGGTCTCCGCATGATCACTATGGTCAAGTGTTTACACGGTTGCTCCTTGACCTGTGTATGGTGGTAGGAGAGGGCAAGGCTAGCTCTCTCCCTCTATCTGGTGAGGTATAGAACTACTGGGATCCAACCCTTTGCATGGGTGCCCTGGGGGGTTTATATAGGCCTACCCCCCAGGGGTACAATGGTAATGTGACTGGGCGCGGGCCCAGCCGTCAGTGTCTCTGACCTTCGACTTCTCCGCCGACTGCTGGGGCCCGCCGACTGGTCTGGTGCGGAGCCAACAGGCCGCGTCCGTCGCGGGCGGGTCTTGCCGGCTACTGATTACTGTAGTCGTGCTCCCGATGATGCAAGCTTGGTCATGGGCTGGCGGGCGATCACTGTGGCCACTCCCCATCTCTTCTTGATTAATGGCGCATGGGCCCGGGGGAGGGCTCGGCCAACTCCCCCGGGCCGACTCCCGTTGGGTCCGACTGGCGGTGCTCCCGCCGTCTCCCGAGGTCTCGCTGGCTGGTGGGCCCTGCTGCCTCCAGGCCGTACAGACAAGTCATCGTGGGCGCAGGACCAGGTACAGTGATGCTGATGTCAGGGCCGGCTAGGCAACAGTGCCACGCCGCGGGGAGATCTTCCCATGTACGGCGCGCTGTAGCCATGCCTGCCCTTAGTAAGGGGCGGGGAGTGGTCTTTATTGCAGCCACGCCCCTGCCCCGTCCCTCTCGATGAGGTCACGGTCTGTTGGAGTCGCCGGCCGACTCCCCAAAGCCAGCTTCTCTGGAAGTCGTCCCTGGGACTCGGCCGTGAGCGGGCAGTCGGCCGCCTTGCCGTAGACTCCCCAGGAGGCGGCTCTTCACCCTATGGTCTTGAGGGGCGCAGCCTGCCCCGATGCCTTGAAAGGTCGTGGGGCTCGGGTTGGCCTACCCGCGGCCCATTACTTCGACAGTAGTCCTCGAAGCTGGTGAGGCGCCGTGAACGATCGGCCGAGAAGCCTCAGCAGTTTCTCTTTCCGGGCGCAACTCATGGTCTTGATTGACTTCCGCCGGGCTGACTAGAAGGAGTCGGACTCGCCCAACTCGGACTTACTCAATTCTAGCTTGCTCAGTAGTTCGAACGTCGCGGTGGGATTTCAAGTGGCGGGCTAGCTAAGCTTCCAGAGAAAGCCGCCCGATCCTGGCCTGTCTCACAAGGGCACGTGGCCAGGCCGTCCTGACAGCCCACGCGCGCGACGGGATAGGCCCGTAGGCGGGGCCCGCCACTACCGCGCCTCGGCGCCCGAGCGGATCCGCTGTGGCCACGGTGGACGGTTAGGATTCCCGTGGAGTTAGTGCACGCAGTAACTTTGGAGGGATCATGGGGGGCGTGGGGTTGTGGGCCCAGTAAATCGCCACGCCCGCCCCCTCGGCTTCGCAGCCCCGAGGGCTATAAGTAGGGGGAAGAGGGGAGCACGCGCGCCCCTCCTTCCTACTGCCCTTGCTTTCTTCCTCCTCGCAGCTCCTTCGCTCTCCTTCTTCCTCTTTCTTCTCTCTCTCGCTCGCTCCACCGCACGCCCAGGCTCCGGCGCACGCTTTGGTGACCGCTCGCGACGACAAGCTCTTCCTCTGCTGCCGCGCCTCCCCGGTGCGCTCCGGCACCTGGGATGGCTCTGAGGTCCACGAAGACCATATCGAGTTCCTCCGCCGGACCCGTCGGCTTCCCGGCGAGGATCACGTGCAGGTGCGTCTCGCGCCGGAGGGGGAGATTTCCCCCGCCCCGCGGGAGGGTGAGCAGGTCATCTTCCGCTCGCACTGCCTCGCGGGCTGGGGCTGCCGGCGAGCAGCTTCCTCCGGTCGTTCATGGAGTTCTACGGACTCCAGCCGCACCACCTCACCCCCAACACAGTGGTGCTGTTGTCCGCCTTTGTGGCTCTGTGCGAGGGCTTCCTGGGAGTCCTCCCCACCCTCGAGCTCTGGGGGGAGTTCTTCTTCTCCAAGCTCGGCACCCAGGCCGCGGGCGTGCCGGCTCAATGCGGCGCTTTCATCGCCATGCGAAGGACAGGAGCCGACAACCACTTCCCCTCCATCGCGCTGCTAAAGTCGGTGAAGATGTGGCAGCGGTCCTACTTCTACGTCAGGAACGTCGCCACGTGGGGCGACTGGGTCAACCTGCCAGCTTTCAAAGCCGGCCCGCCGGCTGGCAGACTGCCCAATTGGTCGTACCGGGCCAGGTCGCTGACGCCTGCGGGAGCCGGCGCCATCACGCGACTCCGAGTGCTGACGCAGTCGGAGGGTCTGACTGGCCCGGACCTGCTGGCCGCCTTCGTCTCGCGCCGAGTTCTCCCACTCCAAGGCCACCCTCACCTGATATGCTAGATGAGCGGGGGCCGCGACCCGAGTCGGATGTGCACCAAGGACATGCCTCATGAAGAGGTGGCCCTGATGGTGAACTACCTCTCGGACAGCAGGCTCCCGGAGGACTAGCGATTCGGCAAGGAG
>NC_041382.1:586423459-586471691 GCF_002162155.2 Triticum dicoccoides | reverse complement strand
GAGTCTTGTTCTAATCAGTCTGCTTTTTGGTTAGAATCCCCTTCTTCACCCACCAGCCGGCACCTCGGGGTCGGCCCGTGAGTTCGCCGCCGACCGGGCGGAGAGCGACGTCGACGACCCTGATCTGGGGGTGGCGGCTCTGGAAGACGGCGCCGAGGGGGGAGGAGGGACGACAGGCGACTTCAGGCCCTCGGCCACCTTTGCCGACTGGCTGAAGACGACACCGAGGAAGGAGTCGCCCCTCGCCATCGGCCAGGAGCCAGCCAGCCGGGTGCGGGCTCTTCTACCGCGTCGGGCGCTCCAGGCAGTGGGAAGAAGCGCCGGGCTGCGCCGACTTTGTTCGGCTGCCAGCCGAAGAAGCCCAAGGGCTCGGCTGCGGCGACCCGGCGGGACGAGGCGGCCGCGAAGGCCATCCGCTTCCGTACGGAAGTGAAGAAGCCGCCGTTGGTCTCTGCGTAAGTATTCTGTCTTCAAAGTTCGTTCTTTCTTCGTGCTTTGTCTGAGTCTCTGCTCGCCCCTCTTTCTTTAGGGCTCCCCTCTCTCTGGAGCGGGTTGTCGCCGCCTCCATCATGGGGTCAGCGGAGACGCCCGCCACCACTCGACGGATAGACCCCGCTGCCCACCTCCGGGAGGCGACGGAGCGAAATGCGCAGGAGAAGCGCAATGAAGAAGAAGCCCTCCGCCTGGAGAAGGCGGAGGCCGACAGGGCGGAGGCCTCCACCAAGAAAAAACTAGCGGAGGCCGAAGCCACCGCCGCGGCGAAGCAGCGGGCTGAGGAAGCCGCGCGCCACCAGGCGGCCTTGCTTGTTACCCCGCTGAACTCTGCGCCGCCGCCGCCGGAGTTCACGGGGTAGACTGGAGGAGCCGGCGGGGAGAACCTCGCCGAGGAGCGGGAAGGCGGCGAGCCCTCTACTCCGGGCGTGGACGTTCCGCCGCCGCCTCCGCCGCCGTCTGAAGGCGTGCGAGGCGAGCAGCTAGCGGACCCTCCAGTGCCGCCGACCGAAGAAGAGGCCGTGGCGAGGCTGCTCCTCGAGGTCGGCTCGCCGGCGCGCCATCTTCGGGAGAAGGAGACTTCGGCACCCCGCCCCCTGGAAGCTGGCACCGCCAGCTCGGCGGCTCCAGACGGCGAGGCGACGAGTGCCGCACCTGTTGGTTGGGTGCGGGGAGGTGGCACAGGGCCGCTGAATCTGGCGCTCCTGGACGTCCAGGCGAAGCTCTGCGCTGAGGGCGACGCCCTCCAGAGCTGCACCAAGGCATTCCTGGCGTCGCGGGCGGCCGTCCTAGTATGTTTTTTTCTTGTTTCTCTCTGTGGGGGCGCGCCAGCGCACCCACTGGGTGTAGTCCCCGAGTTTCGGGTCGGCTGCTGAGCAGGCGGCCCGGAACTCCAATTTGATGAACTTCTGGGTACTAACTTTGTCTGAAACGCTTGTTTGCAGGACTACCACAACCTCCGCGTCACCACCTTCAACCGTAATGTTGAAGAGTTGGGCAAGCGGACCGCTGACTTGGCGGAAAGCCGAAGTAAGTCCTCCTCCTTTTGTCTCTTCTTTGCGGGGGCGCGCTAGCACACCCGCGGGCTGTAGTCCCCGAGATTCGGGCCGACTGCTGAGCAGTCGGGCTGGATCTCCCCGGCGACCTACTTTATTGACGACGGCTGTCCTTCTTTCTTTCCTTCTGGGGCCAACGCTGCTCTTCAACAGCATATGAGCGAAGCCAACTCCGCCCTGCTCGCCAAAGGGGAGGAGTGCACCAAGCTCACCGCGGAGCGCGATCTGCTGACCGCTCAGTTGGCAGAGCAGAAGGGGCTGCTCGTGAAGTCGCAGAGGGAGGCGGAGGAGACGGAGGCCGCCCTCCTGGCCGAGTTCGCGAGCGAGCGCTCTTCCTGGTCTGACAAGGAGGCAATGCTGTCCTCCGGCTTCCACGAGATCGAAGACATCATTGATGGTGAGTCTCTTTGTTTTCTTTCTTTGAGCCGCCGACCTAGGTCGTGCCGACTCCTAGTTTTTGACTCGCTTTCTTGTTTCTTCGTGTCTTTTGCAGACTTCTTCCCTGGGCAGTCTCAGGCCGCCGTCCAAGCAATCGAGGCTGACTGTGAAGTTCGGAGGGCAGAAGGCGCAGAGATTGCCGCCGACGCCCCCCGAACTCTTGACGAGCACATCCTGAGCATCAAGGCTTGCCTTCGGCCAGCTCCCCAGATGCTGCACCGGCTTCAGCGTGTTGGTGCCCAGGCGGTTGCCGCCCTGTGGCCGGACATGCAGGCTCCGCGCACCCCCAGCCTGACGGCCAGCTGGCTAGAGGTTGCGGCTGGCCGTCTTGAGGCCTGGAAGGGCTCTTCGGCCCGAGCTGGAGCACGCCGGGCCTTCGAGTTCATCAAGGCGTGGTATCCGGGGCTGGATCTAGACCGGTTGGCCACGCTTCGGTCGGAGGCCCAGCCGGAGCTGGCGGCTGCGGAAGATGCCCTCGTCAAGCGTGCTGCAGCGATCGCCGAGTACACCAACACCAGCATCTTCGTCCCCGAGCGGTCTGAAGACGGCGAGGAGGTACCGCCGGAGTGGTTTGGGATGAACCCAGACTACGACGAAGACTCGGCGGAGGTGGTTGGCTCCAGCATCGAGGAGGAGGACGAGGCGGAGGATGGAGGCGTGGCGGAGGCACCAGAAGACGGAGCAAACGGCCAGCCTCAGCCCGACCGTGCCTCCAGCAACGAGCCGCGTGCGACTGAGTCGACTGCCGCCGGAGGTGATCAAGCCGAGACTAGCCAGCCGGCTGCCCCGACGCCTGACGCTGGCGCCTCCTCCGACCCCCCGACTCCGTCTGCCGCCTCCTAAGCTGCCGCAGTGTCTTTTGCTTTACCTGCTTCAGTATTCTTTTGAGGAACTTGTTAATTCGCACAATTCCACCCGTGTGGTGTATTTTGAACCTCTGCTTGGCAATTCGGCCAAGGGCCTATGTTATATATATATATATATATATATATATATATATGTCTATCTTTTCTTGCTCATTGTTCTTTTTGGCTGTTTTCCTTTGCCGCTTTCTCCTAGTTGCCTGTCTTGCCAATCGAACAGCCGCTCTGCAGACTGTTGCTGGATCAAGTGCTAGGCTACTTTGGGAAAGCAAGTACTTAGCCGATTTCAAGATTGTTTGAGCAAGTTGGATAGAAAACGACAATCCGATTGTTCGAGAGTCAGTTGCGAGAAGGGCTTGGAAGCCGTCTTGAGCTATGTTTTATGCTTTGGGTGCTTAGCCATTTTTCATGCGAATGCCCATTCTACCTTACTGCTGCCCACCGTACAGTCGCTCTGCGAGCTGCGGCTTCTGGCAAGAGACGGCTTAGGCGTTTACACACTACTTGTCCGACTGCAGGAAGCATTTCATAGTGCAAGGCGGCAAGTCCCCGGGCCGACTTGTCGAGCCCGGTGCCAAGTGGCATGACAAAGAGTAACATACTTGTAGGCATAATTTTTATCATACAGACAAAAGAGGGCAGTCCCCGAGCTCGTCTCGGGGGGCCCGAAGTCTTGGTATTTTTAATACAAAGGGTAGCGTGGTACATACTGCATCAACTGTAAAATCTTCGGAGAAGATTTGCATTCCATGGCCGCTCAGTCTCCTTGCCGGAGTCGTCCCTCTTGCGTGCTCGGGGCTTCTGAGCGTCGATCAGGTAGTAGGAGTCGTTGCCTAGTACTTTGCTGATGATGAAAGGGCCTTCCCAAGGCGGCGACAGCTTGTGCTGGCCGGCTGTTCGCTGGATCAGCCGGAGTACAAGGTCGCCTTCTTGGAATGATCTTGGCCTGACCTTCCTGTTGTGGTATCGGTGCAGGCTCTGCTGGTAGATGCTGGACCGGCTGAGTGCCAACAGCCGGCCCTCTTCCAGCAAATCGACGCCATCTTGTCGTGCTTCTTTTGCTTCCTCCTTAGTGTACATGGTGACTCGTGGGGAGTCGAACTCTATGTCCATTGGGATTACTGCTTCGGCACCGTAAACAAGGAAGAAGGGCGTGAAGCCGGTTGACTTGTTTGGAGTCGTGCGCAGACTCCAGAGGACGGCTGGCAGCTCGTCGAGCCAGCAGCCAGCTGAGTGCTCCAAAGGCTCGATCAACCGAGGCTTGATGCCGGACAGGATGAGGCTGTTTGCTCGCTCCACTTGGCCGTTTGACTACGGGAGGGCGACGGATGCTAGGTCCAGTCGGATGCCCTGTGTTGCGTAGAATCGGGCCAAGGCGGCTTTGGCAAAATTTGTGCCATTGTCGATGATGATGCTATGTGGTATGCCGTACCGAATTGTGATATCGGTGATGAAGGTCACGGCAGTCGGAGCGTTCAGTTTCTTGATTGGCTTCACTTCCACCCACTTGGTGAACTTGTCCACTGTGACAAGTAGGTGACTTAGACTGCCTCGTGCTGTTTTGAATGGTCCCACCATGTCTAGGCCCCAAACTGCGAAGGGCCAAGCAATGGGGATGGTCTTGAGCGTGGAAGCCGGCTGGTGCGGCTTGGAGCTGAACTTCTGGCACCCTTTGCATTTTTGGACCAACTCCTTGGCCTCTTCCAAGGCAGTCGGCCAAAAGAAACCGTGCCAAAAAGCTTTGGCGACGAGTGCTCTTGAAGCCGCATGGTGGCCACATTCGCCTTGATGGATGTATTTGAGGATTGCCCGGCCTTGCTCTGGCTCTAAGCGGCCCTGGTAGACACCGGTGACGCTGCGCCTGACCAGCTCTGTGTTGATTATGGTATAGGCTGCTACTCGGTGTTGTACTTGCTGAGCTGAGATCTCATCATTTGGTAGCTCTTTGTTCACCAGGAATTTGAGGATGGGCTGGGCCCATGAGGGTGCTGCTATTTCGTCGACTATCAGAACTACGACTTGGACGTGGGCGGCTGGGCTGGGAGGCGGTGGGCTGGAGTCAACAGTCGCTTGTTGGGTTGACGAAGTCCCCAGGCCGACTGGCTCGGTCCTTGGGCCGAGTTCTGGAATCTTCAAGTCCGTCACCGCATTCCCCGAGCCGGGCTTGACCATGGCGGCTTTGGAGTCGCCTGCCAAAGTCCCCGTTCCGACTGCCGGAACTCTGGAGTTGGGTCCGCCGTCTTCGGGAAGAGCCGACACAAAGATGGAGTCTGATTCTGGTGAAGGCTTGACAGACGGCTTGAGGAGGCGTTGAAGGGCGACGCCAGATGGTATTGCTTGGCGGGTTGAGCCGATTCGTGCCAAGGCGTCTGCTTGGTCATTGTCGTTTCTTGGTACATGGAGGAACTCGCACCCCTCGAAATACCTACTGAGCTGCTGCACGAGGAAACGGTAGCTCGCCATGTTTGCGTCTTTTGCGTCCCAGTCGCCAAACGACTGCTGGACCACTAAGTCCGAGTCACCGTAACACAAGATCCGGCGGATGCCAAGTTCTTTGGCAAGCCGGAGCCCGTGAATGAGCGCCTCGTATTCGGCCACGTTGTTGGAGGCGGCAAAGTGGATTTGAAGTGCATATTTGAGCTTGTCGCCTTTGGGAGAGGTGAGGACGACACCGGCTCCCAAGCCAGTGCGCATCTTGGAGCCGCCGAAGTGCATCCGCCAATGGGTGGAGTCAGGTGCTGGAGGCAGGTACTGGGTCTCGGCCCAGTCGACGAGGAAGTCGGCCAGTGCTTGTGACTTGATAGCGGTGCGGGGCTGGTAGTAGATGGTGTAAGGAGCCAGCTCTATGGCCCACTTGGCCACTCGACTAGAGGCATCTCGGCTACCGATGATCTCGGCAAGTGGAGCCGTGCAGACCACCGTGATCGGATGTTCTTGAAAGTAAGGCTTCAATTTCTTGGCAGCAAAGTGCACGCCATAGCACATCTTCTGGTAGTGGGGGTAATTCTGCTTGGAGGTCGATAGTACCTCGCTCAGGTAATATACTGGTCTCTGGACAGGTAGCGCCTTGCCTTCCTCCTTGCGCTCTACCACAATGACTGTGCTGACTACTCGGCTGGTGGCGGTGATGTACAGGAGCATAGGTTCCTTGGGAGTCGGAGCCGCCAGGACGGGTGGAGTAGTCAGCATCTTCTTCAGCTTGTGGAGAGCTTCGTCCGCCTTATGGTTCCACTCGAAAAAAGTGGTCTTCTTCATGAGTTGGTATAAGGGGAGAGCTTTCTCGCCCAGCCGACTGATGAATCAGCCAATGGACGCCAAGCAGCCGGTGAACTTCTGCACATCCAGCAGTCGGCTAGGTACCTCCATTCTCTCAATGGCCTTGATCTTTAGAGAGTTGCATTCTATGCCGTGTTCAGAGACCAGGAAGCCAAGGAGCTGGCCGGCTGGTACTCCGAAGACGCACTTCTCAGGGTTGAGCTTGATCTAGAATCGGCGCAGGTTCCCAAAGGTCTCCTTGAGGTCTTCCAACAATGTTCCTCGCTTTTCCGTCTTCACCACCACGTCGTCCACGTAAACATGGCCGTTCCTACCGAGCTGCTTGAGGAGGCACTTCTGCATGCAACACTGAAAGGTGGCGCCGGCATTCCTCAAGCCGAACGTCATGGTGAGGTAGCAGAATGCTCCAAATGGCGTGATGAAGGCGGTCTTCAATCTGTTGGCCGGGTTCAACTTGATCTGGTGATATCCTGAGTACGCATCCAAGGAACTCAACAGCTCGCATCCGGCTGTGGAGTCTATCACCTGATCAATTCTCGGCAGAGCAAACGGGTCCTTGGGGCAGGCCTTGTTGGGGCTCGTGTAGTCAATACATATTCACCATTGCTTGTTCTTCTTTAGCACTAGGACCGGATTTGCCAGCCACTCCGGGAAGAAAACTTCCATAATGAAGGCGGCTGCTAGGAGTCGGGCTATCTCTTCTCCGGCAACTCTTCTCTTCTCTTTTGATAAGCGGCGCAGGGGCTGCCTGACCGGCTTTGCCTCAGATCGGACGTGTAACTTGTGCTCGGCGAATTCTGTCGGCACACCTGGCATGTCTTTGGGAGACCATGCGAAGATGTCCCGATTCTCACGGAGGAACTCGACGAGCTCGCCTTCCTATTTGCTGTCGAGGTTTGCATCTACGACGTCGTACCTCTCTGGGTGTTCCGGATCCAAGGGTATCTTCTTTGTCTCTTTGGCCGGCTTGAACGAACCTTCGGCTTCCGACTCCTTCGGGTCGGGCGATATCTCCGGCTGCTTGCCGGCCATCGCCACAGCTCGCTCAAGGAGTCGCTTCTTGGCTGCAATCACCAGGGACTCGGCCAGCCGACTGCTTTCGGCCGTGCAAGCGGACGACTTCCGGTAGTCGACGGCCACAGTCAGAATTCCCCTGGAACTGGGCATCTTCATCTTGAGGTAGGCGTAGTGGGGGACCACCATGAACTTGGCCAAGGCGGGCCGGCCAAGTAGCGCAAGGTATGGGCTCTCAAGGTCCACCACCTCAAACCAAATAGACTCTCTTCGGAAGTGATCTTTGTCCCCAAAGAGGACATCAATCAGGATCTTGCCGATTGGTGAACAGGAAAGCCCAGGAACAATGTCGTGGAACACAGTCTGGCTGTTCTGAAGCTGTCTCTGCTTGATTCCTAACTTCCCCATGGTGTCCTTGTACAGGATGTTGATGCTGCTGCCCCCATCTACCAGAACTCGCGAGAAACACGCGGCCCGTTTGTCCGTGGCAAAGGTGGCGTCCAGGACCAAGGCGTAGGAGCCCGGACTCGGCATCACTTCTGGGTGGTCAGCCCTGCTCCAGCTGATGGGCCTCTCTGACCAGTGCATGAACTCTGGCATCTCTAAGGCTACCGCGTTCACCTCTTGTCGCTGTAGCCGCCTGCTGCGTCGATCGTCAGCCACACCGGTGAACACTACGTAGGCTCCATGCTCTTCAGGGTACTCGTCTTGTACTGCGCCGACTGGCCTGACTGCCGGCTGCTGGGGCGGACGTGGAGGCGGCTGCCCAGCAGGCGGGGGTGGCAGGAGGCCGTCTCCCTTGGCGATCCTGGTGAGCCAGTGGCACTTCCGGGTGGTGTGATTTGATGGTTTCGCGCCCCTGTGGAACTTGCAAGGTCCATCCAAGGTCTGCTCATAGGAGAAGGCCGGCAACCAGTTCGGCTTGCCGCCTTTCTGTCGCTTGGGTGGAGGCTGCTCTTCTGGCTGCTGGGCTTCGACGGTCGCGACCTGCCGGCTGCTGGAAGCCGGCTGCGGGGCCTTGTGCTTGTGGACGCCCTGCTATTGTCGCCGGCCGGCGTCCGCTGCCGGAGTTCTTGGAGCCTGAGGAGCTACTTTGCCAGTCGTGCTGAGTCGAATTTCCGTCTTCATGGAGGACTCGGCCGTAGCGTACTTGTCCGCTATGATCAGCAGCTCGTCGAGGGTTTCTGGCTCGTCGCAGAGGAGCTTGTGCTTGAGGAGGGTGCCTTCTCGGCACCCGACTATGAAGTACTCGATGGATTGCACCTCGTGCACGCCCTCTCAGGAGTTCTGGAGCTCGGCCCAATGCGTGAGGTAGTCGCGAGTCGACTCATCAGGACCTTGCATGCACAAGGAGAGCTGACGAGGCTTGGGAGGATGCTTGTACGTGCTGGTGAAGTTGCGGACGAATGCTTCGGTGAAGTCGACCCAACTGTTGATGCTGCGGGGCTTCAGGCTGTTAAACCACGTCCGGGCCGTGCCCCGGAGCATGAGCGGAACGTACTTTACGGCGACACGCTTGTTGCCGTTTGCTATGCTGACAGCCGTGGAGTAGTCGACTAGCCAGTCTTCCGGCTTCACGGAGCCGTTATACTTGGGCGTGTCTCTTGGGAGCGTGAACCCTCTGGGAAAGGGCTCGTCCTGAATGCGGGGCCCGAAACAAGGCGGACCCAGCTCGTCTTCTCCTTCCAGCGCCAAGGACCGATGAAGTCGGTCGATCCAGTGGCGGGCGTCATTCTCCCCAACTCCCTCTCGGCGGCCAAGGCGGTCTCCGAGAGTTGGATGGTCAACAGGCGGCGGGGAGGGGGAGGCGGACAGTCGTCCCATCGTTCCACTGCTCTTGGGCGGCCGTCTCGGTCGCGCTCTATGGTAATCCGAGTCCCACTGTGGCTGACAGCCGGCTCCTTGTCCTTTCTTCCTCGGGCACTACCAGTCGGCATCCGAGACGTCGCGCCTTGATCTCGGTGTGGGTCATCATTTGGCCGCTGCGGCGCCTCCGTGCGGCAGCCGGCCTTGTTCTGCGCGGCGGCCGCGTCGAGGAGCCGCTGGACTCGCTCCATCATGAGGCGGCGCTCTTCGCCCTCGAAATTGTCCAGCTCATCCGCCGCTGCCTGGGTGGCTCGGATGTTCTCCGCTGGTGTGGCATACACGGGACGGCTAGCCCCAAACAGGCTGGCGATGGCTACGCCGCACTGCTGAACCGCGCCAAGGCGGCTGGGCCCTGCCGGAGCCGGCGAGCCGCCAACAGCGTGATCCATCTCTCGCTGGTAAGCTTCTGACAAGCGTCTCATGCTGGCTAGCTTCTTCGCACCTTCAACAAGCTGAAGGCGGCGCGCTTCTAGTGTCTCTGCGTTAGCATCTTCTGGAATGGGCGCAGCTAGGTCTTGCAGCGTCGTGCCGAGTGAGTCGGGCGCCCTTCCACCAGGGAACTCGTCATGACTGATGACCAGCACCTCAGTGATGGTGCTCCCGTCGCTCTCCGCGTGGGGGAGAGGTTCGTCGTAGACCACCACATTGGAGGGGAAAGCGTCGACCGACATGGTGTCGGAGTCGACCAGCATCGGGTCGGTGGAGCCTATGGACTCCAAGTCTACGGCAGGCTCGCCGGAAACGTGGAGTTGATCGAGGAGGCCCGCGAGGAGGTTTTCGGGGCCGCCTACGCCTGCGTCAGATGCAGGCTCGTCGGACCTCGCTGACAAGTTCGGCCAAGGAGCTGGCTGCGCAGGCGATCTCCACGCCGCGTAGCGCGTCGACGCAAACTTCGTCTGGCGTGCCTGCCTGGCTGCGCTCGCCAGGGAGGAAAAGGGTTCCCGTCCAGAACAGATCTCCGGACGGCGGTGCACCAGGCCCCACGGTGGGCGCCAAATGTCGGGGGTTTGGTGCGACATATGCCAACAGATGGCTTATCATGGTGGGGGCGAGTAGAACGTCGCCGGTGCCTGGAAATGGGATGAGGCGAAGACATGCACGCCGGCGAATCTTACCCAGCTTCGGGGCTCTCCGGGGAGATAACACCCCTACTGCTGCTCTGCGGGGTCTCCACATGATAACTATGGTCAAGTGTTTACACGGTTGCTCCTTGAGCTGTGTATGGTGGTAGGAGAGGGCAAGGCTAGCTCTCTCCCTCTATCTGGTGAGGTATAGAACTACTGGGATCCAACCCTTTGCATGGGTGCCCTAAGCGGTTTATATAGGCCTACCCCCCAGGGGTACAATGGTAATGTGACTGGGCGTGGGCCCAGCCGTCAGTGTCTCTGACCTCCGACTTCTCCGCTGATTGCTGGGGCCCGCCGACTGGTGGGCCCCGCCGACTGGTCTGGTACGGAGCCGACAGGCCGCGTCCGCCGCGGGCGGGTCTTGCCGGCTGCTGATTACTGTAGCCGTGCTCCCGATGATGCAAGCTTGGTCATGGGGTCGTGGCAATAGCCCCGCCGCCTGGCGGGCAATTACTGTGGCCACTCCCCATCTCTTCTTGATTAATGGCGCATGGGCCCGGGGGAGGGCTCGGCCGACTCCCCCGGGCCGACTCCCGTTGGGTCCGACTGGCGGTGCTCCCGCCGTCTCCCGAGGTCTCACTGGCTGGTGGGCCCTGCTGCCTCCAGGCCGTACAAACAAGCCGTCGTGGGTGCAGGACCAGGTACAGTGATGCTGATGTCAGGGCCGGCTGGGCAACAGTGCCACGCCGCGGGGAGATCTTCCCAAGTATGGCGCGTTGTAGCCATGCCTGCCCTTAGTAAGGGGAGGGGAGTGGGCTTTATTGTAGCCACGCCCCTGCCCCGTCCCTCTCGATAAGGTCACGGTTTGTTGGAGTCGTCGGCCGACTCCCCAAAGCCGGCTTCTCTGGAAGTCGTCCCTGGGACTCGACCGTGAGCGGGCAGTCGGCCGCCTTGCCGTAGACTCCCCAGGAGGCGGCTCTTTGCCCTATGGTCTTGAGAGGCGCAGCCTGCCTCGATGCCTTGAAAGGTCGTGGGGCTCGGGTTGGCCTACCCGTGGCCCATTACTCCGACAGTTCCACTCGAAAAAAGTGGTCTTCTTCATGAGTTGGTATACGGGGAGAGCTTTCTCGCCCAGCCGACTGATGAATCGGCTGATGGACGCTAAGCAGCCGGTGAACTTTTGCACATCCAGTAGTCGGCCGGGTACCTCCATTCTCTCAATGGCCTTGATTTTTACTGGGTTGCATTCTATGTCGCGTTCAGAGACCAGGAAGCCAAGGAGCTGGCCGGCTGGTACCCCGAAGACACACTTCTCGGGGTTGAGCTTGATCTGGCATCGGCGCAGGTTTTCAAAGGTCTCCTTGAGGTCTTCCAGCAGTGTTCCACGCTTTTCCATCTTCAACACCACGTCGTCCACGTAGACGTGGGCGTTCCTGCCGAGCTGCTTGAGGAGACACTTCTGCATGCAACGCTGAAAGGTGGCGCAGGCATTCCTCAAGCCGAACGTCATGGTGAGGTAGCAGAATGCTCCAAAGGCGTGATGAAGGCGGTCTTCAATCTATCAGCCGGGTTCAGCTTGATCTGGTGATATCCTGAGTATGCATCCAAGAAACTCAACAGCTCGCATCCGGCTGTGGAGTCTATCACCTGATCGATTCTTGGTAGAGCAAATGGGTCCTTGGGGCATGCCTTGTTGAGGCCCGTGTAGTCAATACACATTTGCCACTTCTTGTTCTTCTTTAGTACCAGGACCGGATTTGCCAGCCACTCCGGAAAGAAAACTTCCATAATGAAGCCGGCTGCTAGGAGTCGGGCTATCTCTTCTCCAACCACTCTTCTCTTCTCTTCTGATAGGCGGCGCAGGGGCTGCCTGACCGGCTTTGCATCAGATCGGACATGTAACTTGTGCTCGGCGAATTCTGTCGGCACACCTGGCATGTCTTTGGGGGACCATGTGAAGATGTCCCGATTCTCACGTAAGAAATCGACGAGCTTGCCTTCCTATTTGCTGTCGAGGTATGCACCTACGACGGCGTACCTCTCTGGGTGCTCTGGATCCAAGGGTATCTTCTTTGTCTCTTTGGCTGGCTTGAACGAACCCTCAGCCTCCGACTCTTTTGGGTTGGGCGATACCTCAGGCTGCTTGCCGGCCATCGCCACAACTCGCTCGAGGAACCGCTTCTCGGCCGCAATTACGAGGGACTTAGCCAGCCGACTGCTCTCAGCCGTGCAAGCAGACGACTTCTGGTAGTCGCCAGCCACAGTCAGAATTCCCCTGGAACTGGGCATCTTCATCTTGAGGTAAGCGTAGTGGGGGACCGCCATGAACTTGGCCAAGGCGGGTCGGTCAAGTAACGCATGGTATGGGCTCTCAAGGTCCACCACCTCAAACCAAACAGACTCTCTTCGGAAGTGATCTTTGTCCCCAAAGAGGACGTCCATCAGGATCTTGCCGATCGGCGAGCAGGAAAGCCTAGGTACAATGTCGTGGAACACTGTCCGGCTGTTCTGAAGCTGTGCTTGATTCCTAACTTCTCCATGGTGTCCTTGTACAGGATATTGATGCTGCTGCCTCCGTCTATTAGGACTCACGAGAAACGCGCAGCTCGTCTATTCGTGGCAAAGTGTCGGGACCCCGATTCTAAGTCACACCGATCTAGCCTGTAACACCTCATATCACTTTGCGGCCTAACGCACGGTATTCCCACGGGTGTCGCCTTACCATGGCCCGGGACCGTTTGCGCCTTTTGGCTCACATATATAATAGTATCGCTAGCATCCATATGACAGAGAACCCGGGCTGACATGGCTAGTCGTGAACCCAAAGCGGTGCTAACCTATGGGGACAGGCATACATGAATCACATCGAGCATGCCGGTCAACAGCATATGAATCCGGGCTGTAGCACTGGGCTAACAGGACTCCGGGGAACCCGGGCTATAGCAGGCTAGGCAGGACTCCGGAAGTCACCGCATGACATTTCCCCGAAGGGACAGACATAGGAACGAAGTGGAACACATGCCGGCCAGTCAAGTGTTCTGAGCAGTAGTGCTGGGCTAGCAGGACTACTATGGCTCAAGGAAGCACCAGACTACATTTCCCCATAAGAGAGGCTGCCAAGGATAAAAAACTAGATTGTCGGATCCCACACATAGCAATACACGTCACACGTACGCATAACATGCAAGTACGTGTTGTACAACATGACATCACAACATAACGCAACTCATATAGATAAAGGCTCAGAAGAGCCACATAGCATCAATACAAATAGGGGTCACATGACCCATCATTCAGAGCATACAAGCAACGGAAGCATTACATGTCTGAGTACAGACAACTACAAAAGAAAAAGGCTGAGAAGCCTGACTATCTACAAGTCCCTCCAAGGTACAAGATCGTAGCTGAGGTAACAAGCTACTCGTCAAAGTCCAAGCGGTACTACTAGTGAGACAGATGTCTCACCTGCAAAACATAAATAAAGCAAACGTGAGGACAAAGGTACTCAGCAAGACTTACATCAGATCCTATCATACATGCATTTGTATCAAGAAGGTAATGTGGGGTTTAGTTGCAGCAAGCCAGCTTTGACTCAGTGGCTATCCTATTCTACGACAATGAGAAACTTCTTTGAGGTGAGGCAGCGCACACGAGTCCACTAATCACCACATCAATACACTACTATGGATTCATCCCCGTCTCTTCTACGAGAAGGCCATCCATAGCACTCACACTTGTCTTGAGCATTTTAGAGTATCCACTTTAAGTTGTCTATGTACCGCGTAAGCATCCAAGAAGTCCATAACCGAGGACACGGCTATTCGAATAGATCATGATAACCCTGCAGGGGTGTACTTCTTCACACACGCTCTCACCACTTATCACCATATACACTTCATGTATCTCGGCAACCTTCAAGCAGAAGCCTGGCGAGGGTGTCGGCCACGACCTAACTAACCACACAAGACTCTAGTCCAGGTTTATCGCCTATTCGGGTTCCATCCGCAAGGAGATCCGGCCGGGGTGTCGCTCACGGCCCCAAACGATGTGTACAGGGTTCCCGAGCCCACCATCCAGGTGCCACTCGGTACACCGGGCCATGGTGCCTAGTCTGTCCCAAGTCCACCCTGTCGGGTGCCACTCGGTAGAAAAATAGCACTACCTACAAACACCAGAAACTAGTTGCAACTCCTAGACAGAGATCAAGTTGGTTAATAAGTCGAGAGAGGCCCGGAGCCCAATGTGTGGTAGTAGCTAGTCATTGGACAACTTACACAGAACTCAGTTCTGAAGGACGGTCCCAATGAGACAACCCACCATGTACTCCTACATGGCCTCTCACCGCTACCTTTACCAAATCGTGTTCACACGCTTACCTCTCAGCACCAGAACATATCGTAACACTCCAATTCATTCCCGATGAATCAGACCTGACACAACTCTAAGCAATAGCAGCCATGGCATGGTAGAAGCACATCATGGCTCAAACAAGTCCTACACATGCTAGTGGGTTTCAACTATTTACTATGGCAATGACAGGTCATGCAGAGGAATGGGTTCAACTACCGTAGCATAAAGTAGCAGTTGAATCGTTGTTGTCCTAATGCAATAAATGAGAGCAGGAGCGAGAGAGTAGGATTTTATCGGAATGAACAAGGGGGGGTTGCTTGCCTGGTAGATCAACAGGGGGCACTACTCCTCAGACAGGTACTCTCGAACACTCTTCGGAGCAGGACCTATCAAGAAGAAACGATGTCGGAAATCAAACACAAGCATATGCAACATTATGATGCATGAACATGGCATGAGTATGGGATGTTGTTTGAGTTAATGCATCTAGCATTTATTTGGTTGAAGTCCATTTGAACCAAGTGTTCAAATATAACTCCAAATTAAGTTCTTAAATATGCCATAAGTGTGTTTTCATATATACAACATGTATAGATGGTTTGTCATGCATGAAAATGGTACAGATGGATATATTGAATTTTTCTGATAATTTTTCATATATAAATTATTTCAATCTGAGCTACGGTTGAATTTCTATGAATTTTTGAAGTTTATATCATTTTCTAGAATTTCCTGATTTATTTTTAAACCAAAAAATGATATATTACGTCAGCATGACAGCAGCATTGCGTCAGCAGGTCAAAGGTGGCTGACCAGGTCAAACCTGACATGTGGGGTCCACACGTCAGTGTCTGTGGCTAATCCTAATTAAATTAAACCTAAACTGGCTTAGTTAATGGGGTTGGGCCCACGCGTCAGTGACCCAATTAGTTAACAGGGTTAAATTAGTTGTTAAACTAATCCTAACTAAAAATTAATAGGGTCGGGCCCCACATGTCAGCGACCCACGGGAGGTCAAACCTCCTGGTCAGCGGGGTCAAAACCCGCCGGCGACTTGACGCCGGTGAGCCAGACGCGGCGGAGGGCCTCAGATTCGTCGCTCTGGCGACCATTCGGGCGGCGGAGACCACCTACGCGAAGCCCAGGCTCGCGCGCATCCAGTGGGACACACGGGAGACCGTGGGGTGGTCTAAGCTCGCCGGAGCGAAGCTCGCGGCAGCGGCCGAAGCTCGGCTTGAGCGGCAGAGGGGCTAGAGGGCACCGGAGAGGCAGGGATGAGGGGGGTTTGACGGCGGGGCTCACAGCGGATCCAACGGCGGGGTCGGCGAGCTCGGGGAAGGCTCGGTGTAGCCAGAACGTCGCCGGTGATCTCAGGTGGCTGACGAAGAAGACGACGGCGGTGACGACGATACGGGGTGCCCGGAGTTGCCTGGCTTGACGGAGAGGACGAGGAAGGTGGCGCGGAGCTTGTGGGCACGTTGGAGGGGCGAGGCCGGGGCGGTGGCTGCGGCTATGGCGAACGGCGGTGACGGCAGCGTTCGGGCGCAGTGAGAGAGAGCGAGGGAGAGGAGAGAATGGGCATGGGAGAGTGAGGGGGAAACGGGGCGTCGTGGCGACGTCCAGGGAGGCCAGAGCGACGAGGAGGGGAAGCAGGAGGTGGCGGGGAGACGTGGCCACGGCCGGCTGGCGCGGCCATGCAGCAGCTCCTACTGGCAGGAGCTTGAAGAAGCTCCTGGCAGTTGGGCTGGGCCGGCCTGCTGGGCCGCTGGCCAGGCCAGGCGGCACAGGGGCTGCAGGTAAGTATTTCCCTTACTTTGTTTTCTTTTCTATTTTTCTGACATTTGTTTTGATTTGATAAAAATACCAAATCATTTTATTTAATTCTGACAATTTTTGCAGGGACCTAAGGGATTATTCCAAAGCCCCTCACCAAAAATTCAGAATTTTTGGACATATATAAAATATATAACATATATATCCAATGCAAATAAATATTGGATTAATTCCAAATGCCCAAAATAAATACTTATGAGATCCTAAAAATATTGGTTTGATTTTTATCTCTGTCCAATATTTTCAGAGAGCAACATGAACATTTTCTTGGACCTTTTTGGAGCAATTTTTTTATCTGGGTTATTTCCAGAAATGATTTCTGAGGGTTTCACAATCCCCATTTCAAAGTTAAATGAAATTTAAACATGATGCACACATGACTAGCTAGCCTAGGTCATACCAGAACTAGGGATGTGACAACTCGCCCCCACTCGAAGAAATCTCGTCCCGAGATTCAGGAATCGGCGGGAAGAAAGCGGGGTACTCAAGTCAAAGACGATCTTCACGCTCCCAAGTAGCTTCTCTCTCGGAATGATGAGACCACTGAACCTTGAGAAACTTGATGTTATGACGTCGAGTGACACGCTCTGCTTGTTCAAGGATGCAAACAGGGTACTCTCGATATGTGAGGTTATCTTGGAGATCAAGCGTTTCGTGGTCCACTCCGTGGATGGGATCCGAGAAGCAACGCCTGAGTTGAGAGACGTGGAAGACATCATGAACTCGAGAAAGATGTGGTGGTAGTTCCAACTGGTAGGCAACCTCTCCTCGTTTAGCGAGAATGAGAAAGGGACCAATGTAACGAGGAGCCAACTTTCCCTTGATACCGAATCGATGGGTACCCTTCAAAGGGGTAACCCGAAGGTAAGCTTTGTCACCAATTTCATAAGCCACTTCCTTATGACTATGGTCATACTGGCTCTTTTGACGAGATTGGGCTGTTTTTAAATTCTCACGAATGATGCGAACTTGCTCTTCTGCCTCCTGGATCATATCCGGTCCAAAGAATTGTCTTTCACCGGTTTCTGACCAGTTCAAAGGTGTTAGACATCTTCGTCCATACAGAACCTCAAAAGGAGCTTTCTTGAGGCTGGATTGGTAGCTGTTGTTATAAGAAAACTCGGTGAAGGGAAGACACTTCTCCCAATCCATACCGAATGAGATAACACAAGCTCTAAGCATGTCTTCAAGAATCTGGTTGACCCTTTCCACCTGACCACTTGATTGAGGGTGGAAAGCGGTTCTGAAGGAAAGATGGGTGCCCATGGCAGTTTGGAAACTCTCCCAGAAATGAGAAGTGAAAAGACTACCACGGTCTGAATTGATCTCTAGTGGAACACCATGAAGTGACACTATTCGAGAAATATATAAGTCAGCGAGCTGACTAGCAGTGATATTCTCTCGAACAGGTAGGAAGTGAGCCACTTTGGAAAGACGATCAATGACTACGAAGATAGCGTTATTCCCTTTCTTGGTCCTGGGAAAGCCGGTGATGAAGTCCATACCAACTTTATCCCATTTCCACTCAGGAATAGCTAAAGGTTGAAGGGTGCCAGCAGGCCTTTGATTCTCTGCCTTAACGCAACGACAAACGTCACAGTTAGCAATAAACTGAGCAATTTCTCTCTTCATCCTAGTCCACCAGAACCTCTGGCGTAGGTCCTGATACATCTTAGTACTACCGGGATGAATCGTGAGAGGAGATTCATGAGCCTCCTTAAGGATTAATTGTCGAAGATGTTGATTCTTGGGAACCACCAAGCGACTCTCAAAGAAAACAACACCACGATCATCTATAGAGAAACTACCACCAACTCCTTTGTTAATGTTTCTCTTGATCCGGGAAATTCCCGTATCCTGCTTCTGAGCAGAGATGATTTGATCCACAAGAGTAGGTTTCGCCACCAAGATAGAAAGGAATCCGTGAGGAGCAAGGTGGAGGTTAAGCTTACATAATTCCTCATGGAGAAGTGGTTGGCCCTGCTGCAACATGAGATTGTTGCAATAGGAATTACAACTTAGCGCATCAGCCATGACATTCCCCTTGCCTGGGTTGTAGGTAATCCCTAAGTCGTAATCTAAGATCAACTCCAGCCAACGTCTTTGCCTAAGGTTCAAATCCGGTTGGGTGAAGATATATTTGAGACTCTGGTGATCGGTGTAAATCTCGCAACGTTTACCAAGAAGGTAATGTCTCCATGTCTTAAGTGCATAGACTACGGCTGCAAGCTCTAGATCATGTGTAGGATAATTATCCTCATGTGGATGCAACTGTCGAGATGCATAGGCAATCACATGGCGATCTTGCATAAGAATGCAACCTAGTCCCTGTGGTGAGGCATCACAATAGATAACAAAGTCCTTAGTGAAATCCGGTGGCACAAGTATGGGAGCAGAAGTCAGGCGTCTTTTCAGTTCCTGAAAACTGTGCTCACACTGTGGGGACCACTCAAACTTTTTATCTTTCTTGAGAAGTTCCGTGAGTGGTTTGTCCACTTTGGAGAAGTTCTCAACGAATCGGCGACAATAACTGGCTAGACCAAGGAAGCTCCTAACTTGCTTAACTGTTTCAGGCAGAGTCCAATCAAGAACGGCCTGAACTCTCTCGGGATTGACGGCAATGCCCTTACCAGATATCACGTGGCCTAGGTAGGTCACTTCTGGCAACCAAAATTCGCACTTGGAGAACTTGGCATAAAGGCGGTGCTCTCTGAGTTTTCCTAGCACAAGTCTAAGATGTTCGGCATGCTCTTCCTCGTTCTTCGAGTAAACAAGGATATCATCGAGGTAAACCACGACGAACTTATCTAAGTACTCCATGAAGATCGAGTTCATCAAGCGGGAGAATGTAGCTGGAGCATTAGTTAGACCAAAGGACATGACGGTGTACTCGTACTGGCCATAAGAGTGACAAAAGCCGTTTTAGGAATGTCCCCATTTCTGATCTTGATTTGGTGGTAGCCTAACCTCAAATCCATCTTGGAAAAGACTGAGGATCCAGCGAGCTGATCATACAGGTCGTTGATCCTGGGGAGCGGATACTTGTTCTTTATCATGACCAAATTAATGGGACGATAATCTACAACCATCCGGTCCATACCATCCTTCTTCTTAACGAAGAGAACGGGGCAAGCCCAGGGAGAAGAACTAGGATGGATGAAACCCTTTTGCAAGGATTCATCAAGTTGTTTCTTAAGCTCGACTAGCTCTAAGGGTGCCATCTTGTAAGGTCTCCTAGAAATTGGGGCGGTTCCTGGGATAAGATCTATAACAAATTCTACATCTTTGTCAGGTGGAACACCTGGCAGTTCTTCTGGAAAGACATCCGAAAAGTCACGGACTACCGGGATATCTTCAAGGTCAGGAAGAGAGCTGGCATTAAGAGAATAGAGTTGACGCTTTGCAACTCTGGTGGAGACAGTGACTATCTTGCCAGATGGATGTGTAAGTTGAACAGTCCTGGTGTAACAATCAATCTTGGCATAATGAGCTTTCATCCAGTCCATACCCAAGATGATGTTAATATCTGTGGACTTGAGGGCTATAAGTGATGCAAGGAATACAAGTCTATCAACAAGGATTTCATTACCATGGCTTATTCTGGTAGTTTGCCATCTAGACCCTGGAGTTTGGATTTCAAGTGGAGTTGGCATCTCACAAAATGACATGTCGTGCAAACGGGCATAACTTTCGGAAATGAAGGAGCGAGATGCCCCGGTATCGAATAGAACCGAAGCTGGGTGACAGTTGACAAGGAGTGTACCAAGAACGACATCTGGATCATCATGAGCGTCTTTAGCTGAGACGTGATGCACACGTCCAAGTTCAGTGGGAGCTGACTTGGCACTGATCATCTGGTGTGAAGGCTTACTACCACGGCCAATAGACTTCTCAGGCTGGGGTGGAGCATAGTTGGTTTGAGAGCAGTCACGTGCATAGTGTCCTGGCCCTCCGCATGTGAAACAATTCCCTGAAGTACGACGTGGACCCGCTTTGACAAGCAGTCTACCAATAGGCCTGGGTGGAGCATACTGCTGAACTGGGTGAGGTGCCACACAAGATGGCCTTGGTGTATAACCAGGTGGAAGAGCGGAGTTCGGAACCCAAATCCGGCGCTTCTGCGAAGTAGAACCGGAAGAAGAACCCAAATCACGGGTGTGCTTACGAGACTCCTCGTAAGTGAGTTGAGATGTTTCCGCATTAATGGCCTTGTTCACAAGAGCCTGGAATGTATTGCAATGATGCAAGTGGAGATCACGACGCAACTTGGGGTTGAGACCCTTTCGGAACCTAGCCTGCTTCTTGGTGTCCGTGGACACTTCTTCTGTAGCATAGCGGGCAAGGTTCTCAAATTCTCTATTGTAAGCATCAACAACCATCTTACCCTGTGTGAAACTACAGAACTCTTCTCTCTTACGGTCAATGAGGGCTTGAGGAATGTGATGCTCGCGAAAAGCCTCAGTGAAATCTCTCCAGGTGGTTTTCTGGCCAGCTGAAAGCATAGCCTTATAGCTCTGCCACCAAATACTAGCAGGACCTTCCAGATGATAAGCAGCGTAGGTGACCTTGTCACTTTCAGCTACGTTCGTAGAACGCAGCTTGTGTGTGATACTACGGAGCCAGTCATCTGCATCGAGTGGTTCAATGGAATGATGGAAGGTAGGTGGTTTCAGACCAATGAAATCATAGATGGACGTTGACTCTTTGCACTGGGGTGCGGTGTTCTCCTCGATACGTGCTAACAAGCGGTTAGACTCATGCTTGTTCCTCTCCATCTCTAACATGAACTCTGCCAATGAAGACTGGTCGGGAGGATCCTCATCCCTACCATCTCCGTGGTTCCGGCTGCGGGCAACAGAACTTCGGTTAACCGGCAACATCCTGAAGAACCAACCAAGGAAACAAGGATGGATTCAGCATCATGATAAGGATGTAGAATATAGTATGAGGAATAATACTATCTCTTGAGCTCCTAGGACAATTCTGGCAGCATAACGGCAGTAAAATGCTCGAAATGAGACATTCTGCAAAAGACAGAGTAGCACCATACTCAACATCATCACTCAAGGTTCTGAGATATTGCTAAATAGGTTACACGGGAGGTACTCAAACTGGGATATGACTCAGACCAACCAAACTTTAGAGACTATGGGTAGTAACACGTGATCCTGATAGACGGAAGAGAAAGCCTAGTTCCTTAACCCCGTAGGAAAGATAGGATGACTCAGATCAGAAGGCATGAGGCATAAGGAGTAAAAAGAGCCTTACGTTCCCTTCCACAATCAATTCCCCTACATAACTAAAGAATTTCTAGACTCAACTTCGACCAGGTTGGCTTGGAAATCCTACAGGCAGTCAGGCTCTAATACCAACACTATCGGGACCCCGATTCTAAGTCACACCGATCTAGCCTGTAACACCTCATATCACTTTGCGGCCTCACGCACGGTATTCCCACGGGTGTCGCCTTACCATGGCCAGGGACCGTTTGCGCCTTTTGGCTCACGTATATGATAGTATCTCTAGCATCCATATGACAGAGAACCCGGGCCGACATGGCTAGTCGTGAACCCAAAGCGGTGCTAACCTATGGGGACATGCATACATGAATCACATCGAGCATGTCGGTCAACAGCATATGAATCCGGGCTGTAGCACTGGGCTAACAGGACTCCGGGGAACCCGGGCTGTAGCAGGCTAGGCAGGACTCCGGAAATCACTGCGTGACATTTCCCCGAAGGGACAGACATAGGAACAAAGTGGAACACATGCCGACCAGTCAAGTGTTCTGAGCAGTAGTGCTGGGCTAGCAGGACTACTATGGCTCAAGGAAGCACCAGACTACATTTCCCCATAAGAGAGGCTGCCAAGGATAAACAACTAGATTGTCGGATCCCACACATAGCAATACACGTCACACGTACGCATAACTTGCAAGTATGTGTTGTACAACATGGCATCACAACATAACGCAACTCATATAGATAAAGGCTCAGAAGAGCCACATAGCATCAATACAAATAGGGGTCACATGACCCATCATTCAGAGCATACAAGCAACGGAAGCATTACATGTCTGAGTACAGACAACTACAAAAGAAAAAGGCCGAGAAGCCTGACTATCTACAAGTCCCTCCAAGGTACAAGATCGTAGCTGAGGTAACAAGCTACTCGTCAAAGTCCAAGCGGTACTACTAGTGAGACAGATGTCTCACCTGCAAAACATAAATAAAGCAAACGTGAGGACAAAGGTACTCAGCAAGACTTACATCAGATCCTATCATACATGCATTTGTATCAAGAAGGTAATGTGGGGTTTAATTGCAGCAAGCCAGCTTTGACTCAGTGGCTATCCTGTTCTACGACAATGAGAAACTTCTTTGAGGTGATGCAGCGCACACGAGTCCACTAATCACCACATCAATACACTACTATGGATTCATCCCCGTCTCTTCTACAAGAAGGCCATCCATAGCACTCACACTTGTCTTGAGCATTTTAGAGTATCCACTTTAAGTTGTCTATGTACCATGTAAGCTTCCAAGAAGTCCATAACCGAGGACACGGCTATTCGAATAGATCATGATAACCCTGCAGGGGTGTACTTCTTCACACACGCTCTCACCACTTATCACCATATACACTTCATGTATCTCGGCAACCTTTAAGCGGAAGCCTGGCGAGGGTGTCGGCCACGACCTAACTAACCACACAAGACTCTAGTCCAGGTTTATCGCCTATTCGGGTTCCATCCGCAAGGAGATCCAGCCGGGGTGTCGCTCACGGCCCCAAACGATGTGTACAGGGTTCCCGAGCCCACCATCCGGGTGCCACTCGGTACACCGGGCCACGGTGCCTAGTCTGTCCCAAGTCCACCATGCCGGGTGCCACTCGGTAGAAAAATAGCACTACCTACAAACACCAGAAACTAGTTGCAACTCCTGGACAGAGATCAAGTTGGTTAATAAGTCGAGAGAGCTTGGAGCGCCCGGAGCCCAATGTGTGGTAGTAGCTAGTCATTGGACAACTTACACAGAACTCAGTTCTTAAGGACGGTCCCAATGAGACAACCCACCATGTACTCCTACATGGCCTCTCACCGCTACCTTTACCAAATCGTGTTCATACGCTTAACTCTCAGCACCAGAACATATCATAACACTCCAATTCATTCCCGATGAATCAGACCTGACACAACTCTAAGCAATAGCAGCCATGGCATGGTAGAAGCACAGCATGGCTCAAACAACTCCTACACATGCTAGTGGGTTTCAACTATTTACTATGGCAATGACAGGTCATGCAGAGGAATGGGTTCAACTACCGTAGCATAAAGTAGCAGTTGAATCATTGTTGTCCTAATGCAATACATGAGAGCAGGAGCGAGAGTATAGGATTTTATCTGAATGAACAAGGGGGGTTGCTTGCCTGGTAGATCAACAGGGGGCACTACTCCTCAGACAGGTACTCTCAAACACTCTCCGGAGCAGGACCTATCGAGAAGGAACGGTGTCGGAAATCAAACACAAGCAAATGGAACATTATGATGCATGAACATGGCATGAGTATGTCATGTTGTTTGAGTTAATGCATCTAGCATTTATTTGGTTGAAGTCCATTTGAACCAAGTGTTCAAATATAACTCCAAATTAAGTTCTTAAATATGCCATAAGTGTGTTTTCATATATACAGCATGTATAGATGGTTTGTCATGCATGAAAATGGTACAGATGGATAGATTGATTTTTTCTGATAATTTTTCATATATAAATTATTTCAGTCTGAGCTACGTTGAATTTCTATGAATTTTTGAAGTTTATATCATTGTCTGGAATTTCCTGATTTATTTTTAAACCAGAAAATGATATATTGCGTCAGCATGACAGCAGCATTGTGTCAGCTGGTCAAAGGTGGCTGACCAGGTCAAACCTGACGTGTGGGGTCCACACGTCAGTGTCTGTGGCTAATCCTAATTAAATTAAACCTAAACTGGCTTAGTTAATGGGGTTGGGCCCACGTGTCAGTGACCCAATTAGTTAACAGGGTTAAATTAGTTGTTAAACTAATCCTAACTAAAAATTAATAGGGCCGGGCCCCACATGTCAGCGACCCACGGGAGGTCAAACCTCCTGGTTAGCGGGGTCAAAACCCGCCGGCGGCTTGACGCCGGCGAGCCAGACGTGGCGGAGGGCCTCGGATTTGTCCCTATGGTGACCATTCGGGCGGAGGAGACCACCTACGCGAAGCCCAGGCTCGCGCGCATCCAGTGGGACATGCGGGAGACCGTGGGGTGGTCGGAGCTCGCCGGAGCGAAGCTCGCGGCGGCGGCCGAAGCTCGGCTCGAGCGGCAGAGGGGCTAGAGGGTGCCGGAGAGGCAGGGAAGAGGGGGTTTCGACGGCGGGGCTTATAGCGGATCCAACGGCGGGGTCGGCGAGCTCGGGGAAGGCTCGGTGTAGCCGGAACGTCGCCGGCGATCTCGGGTGGCTGACGAAGAAGACGACGGCGGTGACGATGATACGGGGCGCCCGGAGTTGCCTGGCTTGACGGAGAGGACGATGAAGGTGGCGCGGAGCTTGTGGGCACGTCGGAGGGGCGAGGCCGGGGCGGTGGCTGCGGCTATGGCGAACGGCGGTGACGGCAGCGTTCGGGCGCAGTGAGAGAGAGCGAGGGAGAGGAGAGAATGGGCACGGGAGAGTGAGGGGGAAACGGGGCGTCGTGGCGACGTCCAGGGAGGCCAGAGCGACGAGAAGGGGAAGCAGGAGGTGGCGGGGAGACGTGGCCACGGCCGGCTGGCGCGGCCACGCAGCAGCTCCTACTGGCAGGAGCTTGAAGAAGCTCGTGGCAGTTGGGCTGGGCCGGCCTGCTCGGCCGCTGGCCAGGCCAGGCTGCACAGGGGCTGCAGGTAAGTATTTCCCTTACTTTGTTTTCTTTTCTATTTTTCTGACATTTGTTTTGATTTGATAAAAATACCAAATCATTTTATTTAATTCTGACAATTTTTGCAGGGACCTAAGGGATTATTCCAAAGCCCCTCACCAAAAATTCAGAATTTTTGGACATATATAAAATATATAACATATATATCCAATGCAAATAAATATTGGATTAATTCCAAATGCCCAAAATAAATACTTATGAGATCCTAAAAATATTGGTTTGATTTTTATCTCTGTCCAATATTTTCAGAGAGCAACATGAACATTTTCTTGGACCTTTTTGGAGCAATTTTTTTATCTGGGTTATTTCCAGAAATGATTTCTGAGGGTTTCACAATCCCCATTTCAAAGTTAAATGAAATTTAAACATGATGCACACATGACTAGCTAGCCTAGGTCATACCAGAACTAGGGATGTGACAGAAAGGTGGCGTCCAAGACCAAGGCATAGGAGCCCGGACTCGCATCACCTCTGGGTGGTCAGCCCTGCTCCAACTGATGGGCTTTTCAGACCAGTGCATGAACTCTGGCGTTTCCGATGCTACTGCATTCACCTCTTATCGCTGCAGCCGCCTACTGCGTCGATCATCAGCCATACTGGTAAACACCACGTAGGCTCCGTGTTCTACAGGGTATTCGTCTTGCACTGCACCGACTGGCCTGGCAGCTGGCTGCTGGGGCCGAGGCAGAGGCGGCTGCCTAGCCGGCGGGAGAGGCAGGAGGCCGTCTCCCTTGGCAATCCTGGTGAGCCAGTGGCACTTCCGGGTGGTGTGATTCGACGGCTTCGCACCGCTGTGGAATTTGCAAGGTCCATCCAGGGTCTGCTCGTAGGAGAAGGCCGGCAACCAGTTTGTCTTGCCGCCTTTCTGTCGCTTGAGCGGGGGCTGCCCATCCGGCTGCTGGGCTTCAACGGTCGCGACCTGCCGGCTGCTGGAAGCCGGCTGCGGGGCCTTGCGCTTGTGGTCGCACTGCGGTTGTCGCCGGCTGGCGTCTCCCGCCGGAGTCCTTGGAGCTTGAGGGGCCACTTTGCCAGTTATGCTGACTTGAATTTCCGCCTTCATGGAGGAGTCGGCCGTGGCGTACCTGTCCGCTATGATCAGCAGCTCATCGAGGGTTTCTGGCTCGTCGCAAAGGAGCTTGTGCTTGAGGAGGGTGCCTTCTCGGCACCCGGCTGTCAAGTACTCGATGGCCTACACCTCGTGCACGCCCTCGCAGGAGTTCCGGAGCTCAGCCCAACGCGTGAGGTAGTCGCGAGTCGACTCGTCGGGACCTTGCACGCACAAGGAGAGCTGTCGAGGCTTGGGGGGGCGCTTGTACGTGCTGGTGAAGTTGCGGACGAACGCTTCGGTGAAGTCAACCCAGCTATTGATGCTGCGGGGCCTGGCTGTTCAGCCATGTCCGGGCCGTGCCCTGAAGCATGAGCGGAACGTATTTTACGGCAACAAGTTTGTTGCCGTTTGCTATGCTGACAGCCGTGGAGTAGTCGACCAGCCAGTCTTCCGGCTTCAAGGAGCCGGTGTACTTGGGCGTGTCTCTTGGGAGCGTGAACCCTCTGGGAAAGGGCTCGTCCCGAATGCGGGGCCCGAAACAAGGCGGACCCAGCTCATCTTCTTCTTCCACCGCCAGGGACCGGTGAAGTTAGTCGATCCGGTGGTGGGCGTCATTCTCTCCAACTCCCTCTCGGTGGCCAAGGCGGTCACCGAGAGTCGGATGGTCAACAGGCGGCGGGGAGACTCGCCTCTCCTTACGGGGAGGGGGAGGCGGACAGTCGTCCTGTCGTTCCACTGCTCTCGGGCGGCCGTCTCGGTCGCGCTCTATGGTAATGCGAGTCCGACTGTGATTGACTGGCGGCTCCTTGTCCCTTCTTCCTCGGGCGCCGCCAGTCGGCGTCCGAGACGTCGCGCCTTGATCGCGGTGCGGGTCGTCGTTTGGCCGCTGCGGCGCCTCCGTGCGGCAGCCGGCCTTGTTCTACGCGGCGGCTGCGTCGAGGAGCCGCTGGACTCGCTCCATCATGAGGCGGCATTCTTCGCCCTCGAAATTGTCCAGCTCATCCGCCGCTGCCTGGGCGGCTCGGATGTTCTCCGCTGGTGTAGCGTAGACGGGGCGGCTATCCCCAAACAGGCTGGCGATGGCTATGCTGCGCTGCTGGACCGCGCCAAGGTGGCTGGGCCCTGCCGGGGCCGGCGAGCCGCCAACGGTGCGATCCATCTCCCGTTGGTAAGCTTCTAACAAGCGTCTCATGCTGGCCAGCTTCTTCGCACCTTCAACGAGCTGAAGGCGGCGCGCTTCTAACGTCTCTGCGTCAGCGTCTTCCGGAATGGGCGCAGTTATGTCTTGTAGCGCCGCGCCGAGCGAGTCGTGCGCTCCTCCGCCGGGGGACTCGTCATGGCTGATGACTAGCACCTCGGTGACAGTGCTTCCGTTGCTCTCCGCGCGAGGGAGAGGTTCGTCGTAGACCACCACATTGGTGGGGAACGCGTCGAACGACGTGGTGTCGGAGTCGACCAGCATCGGGTCGGTGGAGCCTACGGACTCCAAGTCTACGGCGGGCTCGCTGGAAACGTGGAGTTGATCGAGGAGGCCCGCTAGGAGGTTCTCGGGGCCACCCGTGCCTGCGTCGGACGCAGGTTCGTGGGAGAGGCGGACCTCGCCGACAAGTTCGGCCAAGGAGCTGGCTGGGCAGGTGATCTCAACGCCGCGCAGCACGTCGATGCAAGCTTCCTCTGGCGTGCCTGGCTGGCTGCGCTCGCCAGGGAGGAAAAGGGTTCCCGTCCAGAACAGATCTCCGGATGGCGGTGCACCATGCCCCAAGGTGGGCGCCAAATGTCGGGGGTTTGGTGCGACATATGCCAAAGGATGGCTTATCATGGTGGGTGCGAGTAGAACATCGCCGGTGCCTGGAAACGGGATGAGGCGAAGACATGCACGCCGGCGAATCTTACCCAGCTTCAGGGCTCTCCGGGGAGATAATACCCCTACTGCTGCTCTGCGGGGTCTCCGCATGATCACTATGGCCAAGTGTTTACACGGTTGCTCCTTGAGCTGTTTCTTAGAGGTAGGAGAGGGCAAGGCTAGCTCTTTCCTTCTATCTGATATGGTCTAGAGCTACTGGGTTCCAACCCTTTGCACGGGTGCCCTGGGGGGTTTATATAGGCTTACCCCCCAGGGGTACAATGGTAATCCGACTGGGTGCGGGCCCAGCCATCAGTGCCTCTGGCCTCCGACTTCTCTGCCGACTGCTGGGGCCCGCCGACAGGTGGGCCCCTCCGACTGGTCTGGTACGGAGCCGACAAGCCGCGTCCGCCGCGGGCGGGTCTTGCCGGCTGCTGATTACTGTAGCTGTGCTTCTGATGATGCGGGCTTGGTCATGGGGTCGTGGCAACAGTCCCTCCGCCTGGCGGGCGATCACTATTGCCACTCCCCATCACATCTTGATTAATGGTGCGTGGGGCCCAGGGGAGGGCTCGGCCGACTCCCCGGGGCCGACTCCTGACGGATCCGACTGGCGGTCCTCTCGCCTTCTCCTAGGGTCTCACTAACTGGTGGGACCTGCTGCCTCCGGGCCATACAAACAAGTTGTCATGGGCGCAGGATTTGGTCCTGTAGTGCTGATGTCAGGGCCGGCAGGGCAACAGTGCCACGCCACACGGAGATCTTCCCGGGTACGGCGTGCTGTGGCCATGCCTGCCCTTGGTAAGGGGCGGGAGTGGGCTTCACTGTAGCCACGCCCCTGCCCCGTCCCCTTCGATGAGGTCATGGGGTTTGTTGGAGTCGCGGGCCGACTCCCCGATCAGGAGTCGGCTTATCCTGAAGCCGTCCCTGGGACTCGGCCGTGAGCGGGCAGTCAGTCGTCTTGCCGTTGACTCCTCAGAAGGCGGCTCTTTGTCCTGGGGTCTTGAGGGCGCAGCCCGCCCCGATGTTTTGAAAGGTTCTGGGGCTCGCGTCGGCCTACCCGTGGCCCATTACTCCGACACTACCGCTGGCACTCTCCTGATGCTTTGTTCACTAGTCATCAGCAATGTGCAAGTCACCAAGACCCTCATCGACGGTGGCGCAGGGCTCAACGTCCTGTCCGTCGACACGTTCGACAACCTCCAAGTGTCGTATGACCAGCTTCAGCCCACCAAGCCTTTCTCAGGAGTGACCAACGGCTCCACCACCCTAATAGGGCAGGTCCGCCTCCCAGTCTCCTTCGGGCAGCGCGACAACTATCACACCGAGCTCATCGACTTCGACGTCGCCCACATTCGCCTACCATACAACGCCATCCTCGGATATCCGGCCCTCACCAAGTTCATGGCAGTGACCCACCACGGCTACAACGTCCTCAAGATGCTAGGAAGCGGCGGAATCATCACGGTCCCGTGCGACGAAAGAGACACAGTGTGCTCCCTCGAGCGTGCCTTCCAAGTTGCAGCAATCGATGATCCCGACAGCAAGGGTGAGTGCCCTCCTAAGGCCACCCCCAAGAAGAAGAAGCAGCTGCTCCGCGCAGGATCTCGGGAGGGTGGCGTTGCGAGTGGAACCTCGCCAGGATCAGCGCACGTGCCTGGGGCGCCTCCTTCCATCGCATAGGAAAGCGCGCCCGGAGCCCTTCTCGGGCAGGGCTCGGGGGCTCTCTTCTAGAGGGTCTCAGACCTTGCCAACATCACGAGGGAGGCGCTCGGGCACCACTTGAAGGCGTGCTACACGACACGTCTCCCTCAGGAGAACACAGGGCGAGGAGCGCCCACCGCTCAGGAGTTCATCACCAGGACCACACAAGAACTGCAAGACATAAGGGCCATGCGTGGCGACCGCCGCTCACCAAGCGCAGCTCCCCATCCAGGCAAGGATGACGGGTTGTGCGTCTGCGTCGACGTCCCAGGGCTCAACAGGGCCACATCTCAGGAGCTCTTCTGGCCTTTGCGCGTGGGACATTGCGAGGGTCCACCGCACAGCTACGTTCGCATGTTTTTTGGCCTGCCGAGCGTGGCGTCCGCCTATCAGCGCAACTTGCAGCGCGCCCTGGCGACTCAGGAGGCCAGGCACCACGCCGTCCTGACGGAGATGGAGGTGGTCCTCAAGGAACTGCCTGGGCCTTCAGAGCCTCCCGAGGCTCAAGGCCCCGGTGGCTCATGAGGAGCGACCGCTTCGCCGCGTACCTTTAGCTGCCCCAACATCCCTTCATCAATAGAACCATGTGACATCTTCCAAGTTTATTTAGCTGGGAGCGCCCCCCGGGCTGCATCATTCCCAGGCCACGTGGGTCTGTCCCTATGGCATGCATCCCTTTTTCATGTCTTTAGCTTACCTTGCTGGGGGCGCCCCTCGGGCTGCATCATCCCGAAGCCGCTGGGGCCTGACCCAGTGGCATGTATCTTCCTTGCATCTACTTGAGCCAGTATGCTTTCCTTGCTTAATCTATCTATGACTATCACCTGTTTGACTCTCACCTCCCACGGGGGCTAATCACGCTGGCACGGCGCTTGTGCATGGGTCTGTCCCAGCAACGTCGACAAATCTGAGCGATCGAGCTCTGGCTCACGGCACGCCCCGCGCACATCACATCACCAGGCCCTCAGTGCCTTAATTTCCTTGTGGAACAACCGGTGGCAGACCGGCCACCATAATGGCAAACTGTATTCCTCCTTGTGCTGGCTTGCAGGAAACTCACGAGGATGACAGTAGGTGGCACCGCGAGCTCCCACTTCTCCCATGCAATCCGCTTGCGCATTAAAAGGGGGCTCCTGAGCATTGCGACTCAGGAGCTCTTACTGGCTGTCCAGCCCTCACCCCCTGGCCTTGACCATGGCACACGACCTGGCATACCAGCGGCGACTGAGCTCGCTCGAGGGCCGGGACCTGAGGACGTAGAGCATGAAGGAGAGCAAGGAGAAGAGGGGGAGGCTTGTATGGTCCTGACCTAGCTACGCTACGGACGCCTACGCGCAAGTCTGGTGCATCATGAGGAATCGGCTCTGGACCATCAAGATAAGTCTCGCGCTCGGATTGGCTAAACCGCTAAGGACTAGGAACCACATAAGCCGCAACCCTGCCGCAGCAACATCGCCTCCCTTTCTTACATTTCGACGGCTGCTTGAGAGCTAAAGGGGACCTCTTGAGCATCGCGCCTCAGGATCTCTTACTGGACCTCGGGCCGCTCACCTCCTGGCCTTGACCACGGCATGTGACCTGGCATACCAGCGACGGCTGTAGCCTGCCTGGGGACCGGGACCTGTCAGCGTAGAGCACTCAGTCATCGTGAGGTTGGAAAGGGGGGACCAAGCTGAAGCAGGACTTGCGCTCGCACAAGTTCATAACACGGATAATATTGACAGAAGACATTATAGACCCTTTACACGCCCCCACGGGGTACTCCTTGATTCCTCGCAGGGGACAAAAGACAAGAACTTAGGGGAATCCTATCTACACGCTCCCACAGCCGACGCCATCATCAACAGTGGGCAATGGGAGGCCGGCACCAAACCCATCCAGATCAGCGACGGCGGCGGCTGGACGCCGCAGCCTTGCTCCGGGCGCGGCGAGAGCTCAGGGGCACGTAGCTGTCGTCGCTCATCTCCGGAGTCTCGTAGAGCTCTGGAGAACAGCTGGACTCCCACGAGTCGTTGCTGCTGGAGGAGCCGTAGGCGGGGCGCGCATCCTCCGGGCGCTCCCCTCCAAGGCAACACTCCAGACGGCGGCCTTCTGCGTCGAAGACCTTGAAGAACAGCATGGAGGGGCCGTCATACTCAGAGTGGATCACGAGGGTGCCCTCAGCATGGCAAACCCGCGCAACCTCACCCTAGCCGCGGGTCATGAAGATCTTGCCGGAGGAGGCCACTTCAACTTCTGCTCCGGTCGCCAGGGCGTCGCAGTCAGCATGCTACAACAAGAGCTCGAGAGGTCCCCTCAGCGGCATCACGTCGGAGAAGAACCGCGGGAAGCGTATCCAGGAGCGCAAAGGCATCGTTGCCCACAACACGAGTTCGCACGAGGAGTCCGCAGCTTGTATTCCAGGGGCGGCGGCACGCGTCACCACAGCGCGGTGGCCATAGCCGAGGCGCGGGCGGCACCGCTCGCCCCTTCGTCCTCCTGAGCCCCTGGCTTGGGCGTACAAGAGTAGTGGATACCCTGGAGGCGGCCGTTCGCACCAGGGCCCTGTCACCTCCGCCCTTACAAAAATGTCGCGGCGGTGGACCGGCCTCTTCTTCGGCGGAAGCGGCCCAGGCTCATCACGAGGAGCCTTTCCCTTCCCCTCGACGGAGAATCTTCGGATCGGCACCATTGGAGTTGCTACTAGCAGTGGAGTGAGAAGGAGAAGCAAGCGGAAAGGGAAGAGATGGCAACGGGGGCTCAGCCCCCCTCCCCATTTATAGCGGGAGAAGGCCAACCAGCGCCCCCATGATCATAGGTAATGATGGTTTTTCCTTGCATGTTGCAGGGACTTGTCAAGTCGGGCAGTTTCCGAGGCAACGTGGGGAAGCGGAGACGCCCACGTCCAATCAACCTCCACGCATCGACCAAGGACGCATGCTATAGGGGCCCGCGGCGCTCCGCACTTGACCTTTGTCTTCCCCTCGAAGCCAAGCCCGAGCACGCCTTGGGCCTGGGGTCTACTGTCGGCGTTCTGGGAACGGGGGTCCCCAGACTTGCCTGCAAGTGGCCCATGGCGTGGCGCTGCGAGCGTCTCGTATGGCCCATCTTCACCAACAAGCACTCAAGACCCTCATGAGGGGCCAAGCCTCGCGAGGCATACGACGCAAGACCTCCTCAGGAGCGGCCTCACCAGGCAGGCTCGCGAGGGGCAGAGAGATCAAGGCAAGGCAAACCTCGTGAGGTTCTCGTGACATGAGCCATGACAATCAAGATCAGGCGGGCGCCAGGCAGGCGCCGGCACGCACAATGGACTTGTTTCCTATTTGGTGCTAAGGAGGCAAGCGCAGGCGCGGAGTACCAAGGCGCCAAGCAAAGGTTTCCATATCTGTGCAACGAGACCAAGACCATCAGGACAGCAAGATGGAGGTCACCATGGAGCCCAAGGTGGCGTCATCGCCAGAGCCTTTTGCAGGCGAAGACTGCTTTTGTCAGGATAAGGTGTACTAGTTGTCCCCTTTCAAATTGGCCGTTGTTGGCTCCTTCCCGCTCAATATTTGGGGAGAGGACTAGGGCCTATATAAGTAGAACTAGCCACCACCGTAGGGGAAACTGATGGAGAGGCATCTCATCTGATCTTTAGCCGATCCTTAGCCACACACCAAGCACAAGAACACCTCGACCCCAGGAGGCTGTTCTTCCCCTTGTATTGTTCATCCTCAGCCCGAGAGACAATCCACCGCACCACACTAGAGTAGGGTACTACACCACAACGGTGGCCTGAACCAGTATAAATCTTGTGTCCCTTGTGTTGCGAGTTCGTCGAGTTAGCCCTTGAGATCTTAGCAAAGCTAGGACGTGGATCGGTAGGGGGGAGATCTTCGTGCGCACCCCAGTGTTCAAACCTTGAGGCTTTTGCCGGAACCCATGATCCGACAGCATCAAGAGAGGGACACATCAAGAAATTTCCACCGGTAATCGTATCAAGGACGAATCTATACCAAGTGGTGATGCCCACATAAAAACAATGAAGAAGAACAACGGTAGATTACTTTCGAATAGATCAATTATGAGCATTGCGAATTCTATACCAAGCATCTTTTAAATTTTCTCCTCCCCTTTGTTTAAAGTTGAGAACCTCATTCTCGGGAGTGCAAGCAGTACAGGAAGAACTATCCATAATGATAATAACGGAAAACAAGATTGCACACAAAAACAGATCCGACCAGAAAACGGTGAACGAAAAAGAGAGCGAATAAAACGGTAAATTTTTGTGAAGTGGGGGAGAGGAAAACGAGAGGCAAATGGCAAATAATGTAAATTGCAAGGAGATGAGATTTTTGATTAGGAACCTGGTATATGTTGAAGATCCTCCCTGGCAACGGCACCAGAAATTCCTTTTGAGGTCTGCTAGGACTAAGTCGGTATTTCCCCAAAGAGGAAGGGATGATGCAGCACATCGACGGTTGGTATTTCCCTCAGTGAAGAAACCAAGGTTATCGAACCAATAGGAGAACCAAGCAACACAACGTAAACAGCCCCTACACACAAATAACAACCACTCGCAACCCGACGTGTTAAAGGGGTTATCAATCCCTTTCGGGTAACGGCGCCAGAGATGGTGCGCGGACGGGAAAAAGTTGTAATAGATTGAATAAATAGATCAAAAATAAAATAAAACATAGCAAGGTATTTTTGTAATTTTGATTTAACAGATCTGAAAATAAATGCAAAGGAAAAGTAGATCGTGAAGGCAAATATATGAGAAAGAGACCCGGGGGTCGTAGGTTTCACTAGTGGCTTCTCTCGAGAAAAATAGCAAACTGTGGGTAAACAAATTACTGTTGGGCAATTGATAGAACTTCAAATAATCATGATGATATCCAGGCAATGATCATTATATAGGCATCACGTCCAAGATTAGTAGACCGACTCCTTCCTGCATCTACTACTATTACTCCACACATCGACCACTATCCAGCATGCATCTAGCATATTAAGTTCATGAAGAAATGAAGTAATGCAATAACAACGATGACATGATGTTGACAAGATCTATCTATGTAGAGATAAACCCCATGTTTTATCCTTAGTAGCTATGATACATATGTGTCGGTTCCCCTTCTGTCACTGGGATCAAGCAACGTAAGATCGAACCCACTACAAAGCACCTCTTCCCATTGCAAGATAAATAGATCAAGTTGGCCAAACAAAACCCAAATATCGGAGAAGCAATACGAGGCTATAAGCAATCATGCATAAAAGAGATCAAAGAAAATCAAATACTTTCATGGATATAAAAAGATATAACTGATCATAAAATCAAAGTTCATCAGAACCCAACAAACACACCGCAAAAAGAGTTACATCATATGGATCTCCAAGAGACCATTGTATTGCAAATTCAATGAGAGAGAGGAAGCCATCTAGCTACTAACTACGGACATGAAGGTCTACAAAAAACTACTCACGCATCATCGGAGAGGCACCAATGGAGGTGGTGAACCCCATCCGTGATGGTGTCTAGATTGGATCTAGTGGTTCTGGACTCTGCGGCGGCTGGAATTGATTTTTGTCAACTCCCCTAGGGTTTTGGGAATATTCGGGTAATTATAGAGCAAAGAGGTGGTCCGGGGGCACCCGAGGTGGGCACAACCCACCAAGGCGCGCCTGGGCCTCCTGGCGCGCCCTCGTGGGTTGTGCTCTCCTCGGAGCACCCCCCAGGCACAACTGTCAGATCTCGGGTTCTGGCAAAACCCTCAAGGTTCGAGCACTAGGGTGCGCGCGAAGGTTTCCTCCCTACCGATCCACGCCCTAGCTCGCTAAGATCCCGCGGACGAACTCGACGAACTCACAACACAAAAGACACAAGATTTATACTAGTTCAGGCCAGCGTTGTGGTGTGATACCCTACTCCGGTGTGGTGGTGGTGGATTTCCTCTTGGGCTGATGATGAACAGTACAAGGGGAAGAACAGCCTCCGGAGGTTGAGGTGTTCTTGTGTTCAGTGTGTGGCTAAGTGTTGGCTACAGATTGGATCTCTCGGGTCTTTTTCCGATCTCCCCCTACTGTGGTGGCTAGTTCTACTTATATAGGCCCTGGTCATCTTCCCAAATATTGAGCGGGAAGGGAGCCAACAACGGCCAATTTGAAAGGGGACAGCTAGTACAGCTTATCCTGACAAAAGCGGTCTTCGCCTGCGAAAGGCTCTGGTGGTGACGCCGTCTTGGGCTCCATGGTGACCTCCGTCCTGCTGTCCTGCTGGTCTTGGTCTCGTTGCACTGATATGGAAACCTTTGCTTGATGCCTCAGTACTCTGCGCCTGCGCTTGCCTCCTTAGCACCAAAGAGGAAGCAAGGATGTTGCGCGCGCTGGCGCCCACCTGGCGCCCGCCTGGTCTTGTTCATCATAGCTCACGTCACGAGAGTCTCGCGAGGTTTGCCTTGCCTTGATCTCTCCGCCCCTCATGAGCCAACCTGGCGAGGCCACTCCTGAGGAGGTCTTGTGTCGTCTGCCTCGCGAGGCTTGGCCCCTCGCGAGGGTCTTGAATGCCTTGTTGATGAAGATGGGCCGTATAGGCCCGCTAGCAGTGCCACGCTGTGGGCCGCAGACAGGCAAGTTTGGGGACCCCCGTTCCCAGAACGTCGACAGCAGCCTTGGCCCATTAGGTGTCTTCTGGTCCCAAAAAAATCTTCGTGAAGTTTCATTGCATTTGGACTCCGTCTAATATTGATTTCCTGCGATGTAAAAAACATGCAGAAAACAACAATTGGCACTTGGCACGATGTCAATAGGTTAGTACCAGATATAAAATGATTATAAAACATCCAAGATTGATAATATAACAGCATGGAACAATCAAAAATTATAGATACGTTGGAGACGTATCACCTATTAGCAAATCTTACCTTTTCTAGCTTGCCAACCCGTATGTCGGTGGGAAACGACACCTATGGGATCATAGGAATCCCTACTACGGTTATGGGGCGCGGGGTTGTGAGAAGAGCAGGATCAACAGTCAGACACGATTCGTTTACCCAGGTTTGGGCCGCAAAGGTGTGTAATACCCTAGTCCTGCTTTGGTGTGTATTTGAGAGAGTTCTTGAGCTCTTGAACTAGCTATGGTGGTTGCGTAGTCCAAAACAGCTGAATCCCTCTCATGTATGCCATGGGCCTCCTTTTATAGTCGAAAGGGGCTGCCACAGTGGCACACAGGAGGTGGAAAGGTCTACAGTGCTGCGAGCTTATCGCCCATATTATAAGACAAGACACATTTAGCTTATCGTCCCCGGGAAAGAGGGAGGCGCAGAGGCGCGGCTCATTTACTCAGGCGGACCTGGGTCGCGGCCTTCAAGGCATCTGTGCCCCATGATCACGGGGTGGGGAACGGTCGCCTCACCCGTCCCCTCGGTTATGCTTGCTCACCATGTGTCCTCCATGCAGCTGGCAGGCGGTGGAGGCGGGAAACCGGGCCGTCGCTGAGTGGGGCAGCGGGTCGGTCCTGATTCCATGTGCCCCTGGTGACTGGATTGGTCGAATGGGGCGGCCGAGCCCTGACTCCGCCCCTTTATAAGAGGGGGAGGGGGACGGCATCCCATATTCTCCCATCATCCATCTCCTTCTTCTTCCGCTTCTTTCTTCCATCTGCCATGGCGAGAGGGAGTGCTGGCCCTTCAACGGTGGCAGCGAGGGTTGCTTCTCGACAGCGCGTCCCTCCTTCCCAAGATCTCATGGCGGCGGAGCCTTCCATGAGAGGAAGGGGGAGGGGGCGAGGCCGAGGTCGCCGCGGTGCTCGGGGAAGAGGTGGATGGGGCGGCCCATCGGCCCTGCCTCTGCTAGCGGTGCCCCTCCCGACGGAGGGCCACGTCGGGGAGCAGCCCTGTGAGTTCTTCATTAGGTTGCGCCGGCCACCGCGTCGTCGTCGTCGTCTACCTACCCCGTTTACTCGGGAGATGGAGCGTGACCTGCCCCAGACCCTCAGATTGCACATGAGGGGTTGCGGGAATGGCGGCACGCGGGTCAACATCGACTTCCCCGCCCCTCAGGTCATGTACCTCCGCCGTGGATGCAAGACGTTCGCTCGCATCCACAGCCTGACGGCGGGGCTCGTCCTCTACTTCAAGTTAATGGAGGGTGGCCTGCTCTCCGTCAAGGTCTTTGAAGATCATGGAACTCGCCTGAAGTGCTGCGTGGAGAGCTTCTCCGACGATGAAGATTCCTCCTCGAGCGGGAGTGACGAGCAGGACAGCGAGAGCGACGACGAGGGAGTCGAGTGGCAGGATGCCGACTCCGACTTTGACTGACCACGTTGCTCCTTCCTCGGCCACGCGCCCTACCGAGGGGCTTCCTTGCCAAGCTCTCCATCGAGGCGCTCCCCGTCGTCTCCTTGGGCGGCTAGCGTAGGAGGGCTGGAGAAGGTGAAGAAGGCGGGTGGCGGCCGTCAAATCGGAGTATGCGGGTACCGACGCCTTCGTCACGTATTGGCGGCCCACTGCTTCATCTTCCAGCCTTCTGCTCCTCGCACCTCGCCTAGGCGCTCTTTTTGCCCTCCTACTGTCTTTTTCCATCTTCTTAGGAGAGGGACAAGAAAGGGATTATGGGCATTTTATCTCTTTTTAGTTTGTAAGCCTGCGGGCACTTGTTAGATTTCAAACTTGTGATCCCCTTGCTCATGTTTTTTATTCCGTACGAACTGTACCTGTATGGGATGTTTTTTTAATGAAAAAGGGGTGCTTGCCGGGTTCTTTGTGCGCGAGCGAGGCCCACGCCAAGGAACGAATCCTTGTTATTTTTAAGATAAACATAGTCACCCAGCAACAGGCCTTGCCATCCCCCCACTTCAGTCGACCATCCTCTCACTTTTGGCAGAGGCAGGGGTGAAGTAGAGTTAGGCCCCTCGTACATTTTCTTGCCACCGCGACTACTACCAAGTTCTGACCCAGGGGATAGCTCTTGGGTATAGGAAAAGGGGAGCATGGTGGTTTAAGAATATAAACGAGGTTTCATATGTCCCAGTTCCATACAGAAATGCATAACAGGGGATGAAAGACTTATCTGAATCCGCAGCCCTCGGCAACCTTGGCTTGCCGTGGTTGGACCCTTGTATCTTCAGCCCCCGGCAGTCTTGCCTTGCCGGGGCTAGAAAGCCGGTTCGTTCTCTTTTTCCCAAGCGGCTCAGCAGAAGTGTCCACGTGCCCTGCGAACCAAAGAGAACAGAAAGACGCACACTTGACCTCTAGGCTAGGGGTTAGTCGCCGCTAAGAACTACCAACCCTAACCGAGGGAGAGACTTAACCTAGCATGCATGCTATAACTTAGGGCACCGGCGCTTCGTTTATTTATGCTCAGGGTCTGCGTCTGACTTTGTACAGAGGGTTACATGCCTTGTCGGCAAAGCTTGTACAAAAGGTGGCTTGCCGGGGGGCCCAGCAAGCCGCGCCTTATGGGTAAAACTTGCGATGATGCTCGATGTTCTAGGAGTTGCTCACTGGGACAGCATCTTCGGTCTCTAGGCGGACTGCACCGGGCCTGGTGACTCGTATTACCCGATAAGGGCCTTCCCACTTCGGCATCAACTTGTTGGAATTCTTGGCCAACTGAACGCGCTGAAGAATAAGGGCGCCTTCCTCAAAACTTCGGGCATGAACCTTGCGGCTATGGTAGCGGCGCAAGGCTTGCTGGTAGCGTGCTTCTCTCATAGCCTCCCAAAGACGATCTTCCTCAAGGAGCGTTGCGTCATCTTGCCGCAATTGCTCTTGCTCAAGCTCGTCGTAAGCGTGCACTCGAGGTGACCCGTATATGAGTTCCATGGGGAGAACTGCTTCTGCCCCGTATACCAGGGCAAAGGGTGTCTGGCCGGTGGCTCGATTTGGCGTCGTCCTGATCGACCAAAGAACCGCCGGCAACTCATCAACCCAGGGCCTTTCGCTCTTGCGCAGCTTGTCAAAAGTCTTTGTCCTCAGGCCTCACAACACTTCAGCATTTGCCCTCTCCGCCTGGCCGTTGCTCCGTTGGTATGCCACGGAGGCGAAACAGACCTTACTGCCGAGGTCTTGGATGTATTGCATGAAGGTGCGGCTTGTGAACTGCGTGCCGTTGTCGGTGATGACTCTGTTCGGCACACGAAAATGGCGGACTAGTCCCTTGAAGAACTTGACGGCTGACTGTGTTGTCGCCTTCCTCACTGCTTCCAGCTCCGACCACTTTGTGAACTTGTCGATTGCAACATACAAGTACTCAAAGCCCCTGACAGCACGGGGGAAGGGGCCCAGTATGTCGAGCTCCCAGACCGAAAATGGCCAGGACAGAGGAATTGTTTGAAGGGCTTGAGGTGGTTGATGAAGCTTCTTTGAATGGAACTGACACGCTTCACACTTGGTTACTAGTGCTGTTGCATCCTAGAGGGCAGTGGGCCAGAAGAAACCCTACCGGAACGCCTTGCCGGCAAGGGTCCTCGACCCTATGTGGGAGCCACATATGCCTCCGTGTATCTCCGCCAACAACTCCAGTCCTTCCTCCCGGGGAATGCACTTTAATTTCACACCGTTAGGTCTCTTCCTGTACAGGACGTCGTTGACGAACTGATACATAGCGGACCAACAGGCTACTTTCTCCGCTTCTTCCTGCTCCTCAGGAAGCTCCCCTGTTTGGAGGAATCGGGCAGTATGTTGTGCCCATGCCGGAGCCTGGGGCTCGACGGCAAGGACCAAAGGCATCTCTTCTGCCATGGGAGCGGTCGTCTCTCTGGCCAGGGCTTGACGACCGGCCGGAGTCAATCGCTCCTCGGCAGGCTCAGAATCCACGGCAGCACCCTTGCCGGCGGCCCCTGGGGGCTCAGCGGGAAAGTACTTGTCCGGGCCTAATTTCCTCCGCTTGTTCTGCTTCGTTAATGGTTCGACGGATGGTTGAGTTAGCCGAAGCAAAAAGGTACCTGATTCCACAGGTAGCTTGAATGCAGCGCGCTTCGACAGGTACTCGGTGATGTCATTCTCCGCTCAGGGAACGTGCTCCACTTTTATACCGTCAAAGCGCTCCTCCAGCTTACTCACCTCATCTACGTAGGCTTCCATCAACGGGCTCTGATAATCTTTGTTGACTTGTCTGACGACAAGCTGTGAGTCACCCCTGACGATGAGTTTCTTAACCCCGAGGTCTGCCGCGATCCTGAGGCCGCCAAGCAGCCCCTCGTACTCAGCAGTGTTTTTTGTGGACATCTCCCTGGGAAAGTGCATCTGGATCACATACTTGAGGTGCTCTCCGGTGGGTGCAACGAGCAGCACACCAGCACCGGCGCCTTGCAGCGAGAAAGCCCCGTCAAAGTACATGATCCAGTTGTGACTCGCTTCCTTGCCGGGGAGAGTGGTCTCCTGGATTTCCTCGTCAGGCGTTGAGGTCCACTCTGCAATGAACTCCGCCAAGACTCTGCTCTGGATCGTCGAAGTACTTTCAAACTTCAAACCAAAGCTCGATAACTCCAAGGTCCACTCCACAATCCTTTCGGTTGCGTCTGGGTTGTGCAGTATCCGTTGCAACGGGAGGCGGGTGACGACAGTGATCTCGTGGGCTTGGAAGTAATGACACAGCTTCCTCGAGGCCATGAGGAGTCCGAAGAACAATTTCTGCACACCGGAGTACCTTGACCTAGCCCCCTGCAAGAGGGAGCTAACAAAGTAAACCGGGTGCTGCATCATCATCTTCTTCTGCACCACTTCACTTGGCTGGGCGGGCCCTGTCCCGATGGCGTCAGACTCTGCCGGGGCCTCGCCCTGCCGGCACCAGGCCCTGCCGGAGGAATCTCTGACTTGCCATCCGTTGGTCCTGCCGTGGCCACTGCCTCTTCGTCGACCTCCGTCTGCGCCACTAGTGCGGCGCTGACCACTTGATTCGTCGCCGCCACGTACAGCAGCAACGGCTCTTGTGGTTTAGGCGCAACCAATATTGGCGTAGAGGAAAGGTATTTCTTCAGATCCTGCAACGCTGCCTCGGCTTCTGGGGTCCACTCCATTAGACCTGCCTTCTTCAGGATTTTGAAAAAGGGAAGGGCACGCTTGGTGGACTTGGAGATGAATCTGCTCATGGCGACAACGCAGCCAGTGTGCCGGCGCACATCCTTTATCCGCTTGGGTGCCTCAATCTGCTCAATAGCCTTGATCTTGTTCGGGTTTGCCTCGATCCCATGCTGCGACCCAAAGAACCTGAGAAGTTTTCTAGATGGAACGCCAAAGACACACTTCTTAGGGTTCAGCTTGAGTTGATCTTGCGTAGGTTGGCAAACGTCTCTTCTAAGTCTTGTACAAGGTTTGCCCTGTCCTTGGTTTTGACCACTATGTCATCCATATAGGCTTCCATATTTCTATGCAGCTAGGGTTCAAAACCAATTTGGACTGCCCTTGCAAATGTTGAACCAGCACTCTTCAACCCAAAAGGCATCCATAAAAAGTAGTACGTACCACATGGGGTGATGAATACTGTCTTCTCTTTGTCTTCTTTTGTCATGAAGATCTGGTGGTAGGCCGTGGAGTCAAAAATCTGGTCGATGCGCGGCAACGGGAAGGGGTCTTTAGGACAAGCCTTATTGATATCTGTTTAGTCAATACACAGTCTCCACTTCCCATTTGCCTTGCGCACCACCACCAGATTGGCCAACCGCGTTGGATGGAGCACTCCTCTCACCAAACCTGCCGCTTCCAATTTCCTGATCTCCTCTGTGATGAACTCCAGTCGTTCCAAAGCTTGCTTCCTGACATTTTGTTTGACGGGCCGTGCATGAGGACAAACAGCAAGATGGTGATCAATCACCTCCCTGGGAATACCGGGGATGTCGGATGCTTGCCAAGCAAAAACGTTGACATTTGCCTGCAGGAAGGCGACGAGCGCGCTTTCCTATTTGCTGTCAAGGGTGGAGCTTATGGTGAAAGCCCCTCCCGTGTCATCCCCTTGACAGACACTTTCTAGGTCTTTGGTGGTGCAGCTCTGGATTTCTTGCTCTTGCCAGTGGAGCTCTCTGGCACGTCCTCGACGGTAGTACAACACTCCAAAGAGGTGCGCTTGCCAGAGTGGGTGCGAGAGGTCTCGCCGCTCTTCTTCTTTCTTCCCAAGGCTTCAGCGGCAGGAGCAAGTGCCTTGGCGGCAGCTACTACAACTGCTTCCCGGTAGAGTAGGTCGGCGCAGATCAGCGCGTCCTTCTTGTCGGATGGGATGGTGATGATGTTCATCGGACCATGCATCTTCAGCGTGTTGTAGGTGTAGTGCGACGCCGCCATGAACTAGGCTAGTGCCGGGTGGCTGAGGATCCTGTTGTAGGGCAAGGGGATCTCGGCTACATCGAAGACAATCCTCTCCGTCCTGTAGTTCAACTCGCCTCCAAACGTCACAGGCAATGTGACCTTCCCTTTCGACTGGCTCCTTCCCGGGTTGACCCCTTGAAACGTGCCCGTTTCCTCGAGGTCTCCATCAGGAATTTGCAGCCTTTTGATCAGAAGGGGTGAGATCAAGTTTAGACTAGCCCCACCGTCAACCAGCATCTTGTTCACCTTGAGGTTGCATATCACTGGTGAAACCAACAACGGCAAACACCCGACCGCAGTTGTGCTGTCAGGGTGGTCCTCGGCGTCAAAGATGAGGGGTGTGCTGGACCACTTCAGCGGCTTCTGAGCGTCGAATGAGGGCTCCACTGCTGTGATCTCACGCGCCCACTGTTTAAACTGGCAGTGAGAAGTATGCAGTGAGGCGCCACCATCGATGCACATGGCCTCTGTAGCCTTCTGAAACTCTTGCTCACCGGACTCGTCGTCCTCGTCATGATCGTCGTCTTCTTGCTTCTTGTCGCGGCCCCGAGCGGGCCGCTCTTGTTGGTTGTCCTTGCCGCCTCAGCCTCCTTGGCCGCCACGCTTCTTGCCGGATCCTTTGGCACCATCCTGACCCTTCTCCTTTGTCCCGCCTCTCATACTCGACCTTTTGCTTCTCAGCAAGCAGCTCGACTTGTCGGCAGTTCTGGAGGTCGTGGCCTTTGGTGTGGTGCATCTTGCAGTACTGCTTGTCGCAGCCCCCTGGCTTGTCGGCAGCCGCCAAGGCCCGACAAGCGGCGCACCCGGCAATCTCCTTGTCGGGGTCGTCTGCCTTGGCCTTCTTGGTGGCGCCGGTGTCGTCGGATCCCTTGACGGCAAGCACGGCCTTGCCCTTGCATTTCTTGTTGCGACACCGGCCCTTCTTCGTCAGGGCGGCGGTGTCTCCATCAGTAGAGTCGGTTTCCATGCCGGCGTCCTCATCGGGGTACTTCCTTCCCTCCTCAGCCCGGGCGCATCTATCGGCTAGAACATAAAGTTCGGCCACATCCTTAACCTTGTTCATTGCCAGCTCTTCACGCATCTTGTGGTTGCGCACATTCTGATGGAATGCGCTAATCACGGCGGCGGGATGAACATTGGGGATGTTGTACTGCACCTGGCTGAACCTCTGGATGTACTTGCGCAGGGTTTCTCCATCCTTCTGGGGAATGATATGCAAATCACTCGCCTGGCCGTGAGCTTGGTGGCCTCCAGTGAAGGCACCAACGAACTCACGACACAGGTCCGACCAAGAAGAAATGGAATCCACTGGCAAGTGCATCAACCAAGACATGACGTTGGGCTTCAGCGCCAACGGGAAGTAATTGGCGAGCACCTTGTCGTTGCGAGCTCCAGCAGCTGGCATCGCGATGGTGTAGATGTTGAGGAACTTCGACGGATGGGTCTTGCCATTGTACTTCTCGCTGACATCGGGCTTGAACGTGCGGTGGGACGTCCACTGGAACTGCCGTAGCTCACGGGTAATATAACAGCATGGAACAATCAAAAATTATAGATATGTTGGAGATGTATCACCTATTAGCATCTTACCTTTTATAGCTTGCCAACCCGTATGTCGGTGGGAAACGACACCTATGGGATCACAGGAATCCCTACTACGGTTGTGGGGCGCGGGGTTGTGAGAAGAGCAGGATCAACAGCCAGACATGATTAGTTTACCCAGGTTCGGGCCGCAAAGGTGCATAATACCCTAGTCCTGCTTTGTTGTGTATTTGAGAAAGTTCTTTAGCTCTCGAGCTAGCTATGGTGGCTGCGTAGTCCAAAAGAGACGAATCCCTCTCCAGTATGCCATGGGCCTCCTTTTATAGTCGAAAGGGGCTGCCATAGTGGCACACAGGAGGTTGAAGGGTCTACAGTGCTGCGAGATTATCGCCCATATTACAGGAAAAGACGCATTTAATGCATCGCTTAGGTGTCCCTTAGCTTTATCGGGGACGGGAACGAGGCCCGTCCCATCCGTCGCCGCTCCGTCTCGCTTTGACACGTGCCCAGGCAAGCGGTGCATGCGGTGCCATGTAGGCAGGCATGTAGCTGAGGTGGCGTGGTGGTAGGGTCTTCACGAAGATCTGCATGCTGCCGCGCAGGTGCTTGTCGAGTTGGCTTGGAAGCTGCATGTTGCCACGCAGGTGCCTGCCCAGTTGGTCGGGCTGGTAGCTTCATGCGAGCGGCGGTTGAGACTTAGCTGGTGCGGGCCTAGCAGTGGCCCCGCTGACGCCCTCGGCAAGGATCTTGCTGGGAGGCTCGGCAAGGGTCTTGCCGTGGCATGCAGCCATCCCCAGCAAGGCGCTTGCTGGGGGACTTATGGATTTCCTCGGCTAGGATCCCGCCGAGGGTCGCCGTCTTCTGGTCTTCCTCTGATCTCACGTGTTCATGATCTTGACGAAGATCTGCATGCCACTACGGAGGTGCCTCCCGAGCCCTGGTTCCAATGTAGTTGTTGGCGATGTTGGAACCCTTGGGCTCAAGGGCGGCTCACTCCGTTGGCGTTGGGCCCTTGCCGGGGGAGTCCATTTTGCTTTCTTGCCCTTTGGTGTTGCTGGTCTTGGCGTTGTTTTGGCTGTCTTGTGCTTCGGCTTCTCTCCGGCTTCCCTCCTCTGCGCTGTTGAGTGTGGCCGTGGCACGTGGCTCTGACTGCCCGTGCACAAGTAAAGGGGTCAAAAGGAGAGCCCCTACTTTTGTACACCGACACCGTACCCTTTGTTGTAGTAGCATTTTCCGTGCGGTTCTTTAACCGTGTCGTGTTTAATTATTTCAGTTATGCAAAAATGTATTGTTCAATAGGGCTATGGGACGTTTAAGTATGAATTGTCCATTTCAGTTTCACAAATGGCTATATTTGGTTGTTTATAGTGAGTAGATGCCTTGTTTATCTGTATTTGGTTGTTAGGTTGGTTGAAGTGAGCATTTTTCTAATTATCGAGCGGATGCCTTGTTTATATGTATTTGGTTCATAGTTTGGTTGCAGTGAGCATTTGTCCAGTTATCAAGCAAATGCCTTGTTTATCTGTATTTGGTTATTAGGTTGCTTTTTTTAGCATTTGTCTAGTATCAAGCAGATGCCTTGTTTATCTGTATCTGCTTGTTAGGTTGGTTGCAGTGAGCATTTGTCCAGTTTTCAAGCATATGCCATGTTTATCTGTATTTGCTTGTTAGGTTGGTTGCAGTGAGACTCTGTCCAGTTTTCAATGGCTATATTTGGTTGTTATACTGGTCATTTATGCCTTGTTTATTTTAGTCATTCACAATGTGTTGTTCATTATGTGCAAGTCGGAACTGTGTCGCTCAACTACATCAGTACAAGTTTGAACAGCTATATTTGGTTCCAGTTATTCCTTGTGTAGTTAACACATGCCTTTTATTTCACTTTTACACATTTATCCAGTGTGATGTTTAAGCATTACCTATGTTCTATTCATTTTCAACAATACCAGTTTGAATTGCAATATTTGATGGTTGTTAAGCCTGATGTCGGTAACATTGCCTTCCATTTTATATCTGCTTTAACAGCATGCTAAAACCAACACATTCAAGCTATCATTTGGAGATGATGTTGTTTACCTTTTCTGTATTTGTTTGATGTTAAGGTTCCTGTACTTATCATGCCTTTCCACTACTTATGCAGGACAACAACGGAGTGGCCACCATTTTCCGCCGAGGTTAGCTTCATCCCTGGGCTTGTACTCCCCCTGTTGTTCCATAATGTAGTGCATATCGATCAAGGCCTGGACACTTGTTAGCTTCTAATATTGACTTGTTGCTTGTAGGTACATATGCCCTTGGCAATGATCCATGCATCGACCCTTTTTGCGTATGGGGCAATGAGATATTCATGAACAAGCATCAAGTGAGGAAACTGATAAGGATTATTAGCAAAAAGATACGAATGGTGGCAAGCAAATTATTTGTTTATGCTCTATCCAACACAACAGTGAGCTTTAGGATGGTAACTACAAACTCTGCAGCCTTCTCTTTTTATTGCCCATAATGAGTTGTTAGACAACAATGTCTGAATCTTTTTCGTTTGCAGTGGTTCCCGAAGAAGTTCACTTAACGCCCTCGATGCGGCTATATCTCCCACGTGTCGAAGCACGACTTAGAGGCATAACCGCATTGAAAGCAATATCGCAAGTGAGGTAATCTTCACACAACCCATGTAATACATAAGGGAAACAGATACATAGTTGGCTTACACTCGCCACTTCACACAATTACATGAATAAAGCATTACATCATCCAGATAAAAATCAAGGTCCGACTACGGAACCAAAATAAAAGAAGACTACCCCAAATGCTACACAGATCCCCGATCGTCCCGACTGGGCTCCACTACTGATCAACTAGATCGAAACAAGACAAAGGACAAGATCTTCATCGAGCTCCTCCTTGAGCTTGGTTGCGTCATCTGCACGGTATCCTCGGCACCTGCAAGCTGGTTTTGGAAGTATCTATGAGTCACGGGGACTCAGCAATCTCACACCCTCGTGATCAAGACTATTTAAACTTATAGGAAGGGTAAAAGGTATGAGGTGGAGCTGCAGCAAGCGACTAGCATATATGGTGGCTAACCTATTCGCAAAAGAGAGCGAGAAGAGAAGGCAAAAGCATGGTCGAACAACTATGATCAAGAAGTGATCCTATAACAACCTACATCAAGCATAACTCCAACACCGTGTTCACTTAACGGACCCCACCGAGAAGAGACCATCATGGTAACACACGCGGTTGGTGCATTTTAATTAAGGTCAACTTCAGGTTTTCTACAACTGGACATTAACAAATTCCCATCTTCCCATAACCGCGGGCACGGCTTTCGAAAGTTCAAATCCCTGCAGGGGAGTCCCAACTTAGCCAATCACAAGCTCTCACGGTCAACGAAGGATATTCCTTCTCCAAGACATTCCGATCAGGCTCGGCATCCAGGTTACAAGACATCCTCGACAATGGTAAAACAAGTCCAGCAACACCGCCCAAATGTGCCGACAAATCCCGATAGGAGCTGCACATATCTCGTTCTCAGGGCACACTCAGATGAGACTAGCTACGAGTAAAACCAACCCTCAAGTTTCCCCGAGGTGGCCCCGCGGGCAGCTCGGTTCGGACCAACACTTAGAGAAGCACTGG
>NC_041382.1:586404223-586423122 GCF_002162155.2 Triticum dicoccoides | reverse complement strand
GGGGTGTTAAAATAAAGATGACCCTTGAGTCTACATAACCCAAGGGAAGGTGGTAGTTTGTTAGTGAAAATGGTAAAACCAAGGTTGGGCATTGCTGGAGGAGTTTTATTCAAGGCGAGCTGTCAAGGGGTTCCCATTATAACCCAACCGCGTAAGGAACGCAAAATCCGGGAACATAACACCGATATGACGGAAACTAGGGCGGCAAGAGTGGAACAAAACACCAGACATAAGGCCGAGCCTTCCACCCTTTACCAAGTATATAGATGTATTAATTAAATAAGAGATATTGTGATATCCCAACAAAATATCCATGTTCCCACATGGAACAAACTCCAATCTTCACCTGCAACTAACAACGCTATAAGAGGGGCTGAGCAAAGCGGTAACATAGCCAAACAACGGTTTGCTAGGACAAGGTGGGTTAGAGGCTTGGCTCAACAATATGGGAGGCATGATAAGCAAGTGGTAGGTATCGCAGCATAGGCATAGCAAAAGAGCGAGAAACTAGCAAGCAAAGATAGAAGTGATTTCGAGGGTATGGTCATCTTGCGTGAAATCCCACAAGGAAGAAGAACGAGTCCATGAAGAAGACAAACGGACGAAGTCGAACGGATCCTCACAAATGCGATGTTATCGGAACCAACCCGAAGAAGCAACACCGAAAAGGAGCAAACAACATAGTAAACAACCACCACATAACATGGCATGATGCACAATCAAGTATGATGCATGTCCGGTTTAATGAAGCATGGCATGGCATAGTGCACAAACAAAAATACAAGTTAAATGGAGCCGAATATGCAACGAGTTGCATATTGACGGAACACCACATCAATTATTTAGTTCACTCCCGGTTAGGTAGTCAACAATATTAAATGTTGTTAAGCATGTCAAGAGGTGAAGCATAACAAAACTATATCATCTAAACAATTTAAATGGGGCCGGATATAACAAATAACGAACCCGGTAAATCCCCATATGCCTTAGTAATTTATTGCAACAACAATTTAAACATTTTAATTGTTGTTATCATGATGCAGATGACATGAACTAGTTTATGCAATTTTTTATTAAAAGTTGGCAAGAGCATCATGAAGCATTTGTCACCGTGGTGGAAATGAAAGGGGTGCCATGGCAACGATAATGAAAACGGTGCCACGGCAACGTTCCGGTTCCAGTAACTCTATTGAGATACCAATGCAAAGGGGAAGTGTGCGGATGCGTGCAAAAGATGGTGGGGCGCTCCCGGATTCCGGGTGTCCCATGAGACGACGGTAACAAGGCAAAAGAGGGGCAACATGCATCGACAATTCAAACACGGTTCGAACATGAGCATCTCAAACATCGCAAGCATTCGATCACGGATGTCGTCTCGATGGTTATACCTTCGAAGTGTATGTTCTCGAAGCAGTTCGGGTCAAGCGGTGTAGTCGTTCACGATCGTCGTTGGAAGTAGTGGTACTCGGCGATGGTAGAGGAAGTAGTTGTTCACATGACGGTAGTCGAACTTGACGGTTCCGTTACACAGGTCTTCGGCAACGGTAGTGGTACCCATTTTGTAGTCGTGCACATTCCGTAGATGTTCGAAGTCACGACGAGGATCTTGACATCCACGGTTCTTAGAGGGTAGACGGTACATGTTCTATAGACGTTCGGGCGGCGGTAGTGGTACACGTTTAACGTCGACGGTAGTTGTTCACGGTTCGTAGACGAACTTGGCGTATCCGTGCAGTGGTCGAACTTGAGGTGGTCCCGGACCGGCTGGATTTGGCGCATCCGACAGCAAAAGTATGCAAACGGGTTCAGTGGTGACTATGAGGAATCCAACTATGTGGCACTCGGCATCGAGGTCCCGCAGCGCAACAGCGATAGGAGGCAGGCCCTAACAGAGACGAAACAAGGCGGACATAGGCAGAGGGGAACGCGACGAGGCGGGCGGTCGCGGCAGCGGCTCACTCGCCGGCAACTGCTGGAGACGGAGGTCGGGCGGATGGAGCTTCTGCTCCGGCGATGCAGCGGCGCAGGGAATGGAGGGCGGTGTTGCTCCAGGCGCTCGACGGCGTCTCCGGTGAGAACTGAGTCGAGGCAGGGGTTCGGCGGCCATGAGTTGGGCTCCTGTTACAGAGAACAAGAGAGATGAGAGGTGGAGGTGGGAAGGAGAAGGAGGACGAGGCGCGAGGGAAGGGGCCTTGGAGGTCGAGGTCGGCGGGAACGGCGCGCAGGCTGATCCGGGCGGAGGCATGCGGGATCCCGCCGGCGGTGTGGCCTGAGACGACGGCGCCATGGGGATTGGTCCCCTGGACGCATCCTACGATGCTGGAAGAAGCAACAACAGGGTTTGTGGAGAGGCGAGGTGGAGGAGGAGCTGGCGGCGCTAGGAGAACCAGAGGGAGAGGGTCGAGGGAATCGGTTGGAGCACGGGGATCGAGTGGATGGGGCGCTGCGAGGGAGATGGATCTCGGGCTCCTGGCGGCGTTGGTGGGAGCGAGAGGGAGGAGGGGATCGGGTTAGGTTAGCAGCAGGACTGGTGGGCCGGCGCGAGAGGCCCATGTGGGCTGGCTGATGGGCTTAGAGGTAAATGGCCAGCCTGGCTCCCTCTTCTCACTCCTCTTCTCACCCTTTTCAAAACAGAAAAATAAAGAGAAAGAAAAAGGGGAGAAAAGAAAGGTTAGAGAAAGAGTTTGGGCATGGGGATAATTTTCACGGACTCGTAAAAATGTGCACGGTCCATGAAAATTAGGGGAGACATGATTGAAAGATGTCATTCAAACACATTTGAATTTAATTCAAATGGGTTTGAACTAGGGCTTGATTATAGAAGTGTCCAAAAATGTTGAGGTTTTAGGAGGAGCCTCGATAAAAGAGATGAGAGATATTGGCAAGGTTTGAAGGTCAAACTCGAAGAGGAATAGACATGGGGAATTATTGCACGTGTGTTCATGGGTGATTCCGAAAATGGAATATTTAATATAGCTCCCTACACATATTGGGAGATATGTTATAAAGAGAATTTCACCATGTGAATATCCCTCGATTTAAATGGACCAAAGATCCATCCGATTTTATTTGGTTGAGTTAAGAAAAAGAAATGACATGATGGCACGATGACATGATGCAATGCACACGGTGCAAAGATGAATGCAATGAACCAAAGAAATCACACGACGGAACCCAGAAACCCTGGAAGGCATCTGAAGCTCCGGTCTTGGGGCGTCACAATTACCTCGCAAAGTACATGATTGGTGGACACGCAATGAAGGTTAAAGTATTTCATCCAGACTACAATGAGCATCGAGAAGTCGTAATGAAGACAGTGAAGGATGGACGGGTAGCCACCACAAGGGGTTGGCCTAGAGTCATGCGCGCATTATGCATGGAGGAGGACACAATATGGGCATTCCGCTTCACCTTCTCCAGCGACCAGAATGTCTTTCGCCTCTCTCTTTACAATTTTTAGTACCACTGTGGTTCATCATTCTTTACTTGGTGCTTCTGTAGTTCTCAAGTATATGTACCTGTGCATTGAATTATGCATTCGTGGTTGAACCTATATTTGTAATAAACATGGTTGGATATGAAATAAGTGATTGCCTACTTTCAAATTCAAAACATGTGATTTTTAAATTAGTATTTAACTAGGGATTACACCGCACTCGTTTTGCGAAAGTGAAACGTCTGTGATAGACGTGGAGATCAGAAACGTTTCTAGCTACGTGTGCGATCAATCTCCACTGCACACACGACATCCTCTTGAAAACTGTTTGCGTTACGCCACCTTGCGCAAACGTTCACCACATAAAACTATGTGTGATGGACAACCTTTGCCACACAGTTTCTTCTATGCACCGTGTGTGATGCATTCAATAACGCAAACGATAAAATTGTTAATATCGTGTGCAATGGCAATGCTATCACAAACGATTTAACAGGGAAAATTATGTGTGATGTACCTATGAACAGAAACGTTTTCCTTGGAGCGACTGTGTGGGATGTACATACGAACGGAAACGTTTAGCGGGGACAAACTGCATGGGGTGTACTTGCGATCGAAAGCAATTTTGCGTGTATAATTGTATTTTTAGCTCTACTGTATGTATTACCGTATTTGAGCGCTCACCTGTTGCACACGACCTCATTATGCCAAGTGTGTGTGCCAGGAGGGCATACCCCGAAGGTTTCTGGGTCGTGTGGGAAGAACCCCCTATCGCCCACACTCACTTGGCGACGGTTCCAAACGTCGTCACGGAAAGGGGTAAAAAATCGTTTGTATAGCACCGACGCGTACCGGTGCATGTCTCCCTTGTGTTGTTTATAGACGCCGCCTCGAGGTATATTTATATATATATCATCCTTGACCGATAATTAGGGGGGCCCACACAATCTATCCCTTTGACCTAACATACGAGAAGGGCTTGACCATGATGGTTTACTATTGCTACATGTGCCATGTTAGACCAAATAAAGTTTGAGCGCATGCGTTGGACGACCCCTCCCCCCCACCTTGAAGTTGGGGAACCAACATCATACGTATTGAACCTGGCTTGGGGTCGGGTACGTGATGTCTACTATGCATACTTCTTGTAGACTCGTGTTGGGCCTCCAAGCGCAGAGTTTTGTAGGACAGTAGCAATTTTCCCTCAAGTGGATGACCTAAGGTTTATCAATCCATGGGAGGCGTAGGATGAAGATGGTCTCTCTCAAACAACCCTGCAACCAAATAACAAAGAGTCTCTTGTGTCCCCAACACACCCAATACAATGGTAAATTGTATAGGTGCACTAGTTTGGCGAAGAGATGGTTATACAAGTGCAATATACCTGGTAGATATAGGTTTTTGTAATCTGAAAATATAAAAACAGCAAGGTAACTAGTAGTAAAAGTGAGCAAAACAGTATTGCAATGCTTGGAAACAAGGCCTAGGGTTCATACTTTCACTAGTGCAAGTTCTCTCAACAATGATAACATAATTAGATCATATGGCAATCCCTCAACGTGCGACAAAAGTCACTCCATAGTACCTATTGCGGAGAACATAAGGTGAAATTACTTGTAGGGTACGAAACTACCTCAAATTTATTCTTTCCGATCAATCCATTGAGCTATTCCTATAAGTGTCATAAACAACCCTAGAGTTCGTAGTGAAATAACACCATATGGCACACATCAAACAACCCTAATGTCACCTAGATACTCCAATATCACCACAAGTATCCGTGGGTCAATTATACAATATGCATCAAACAACTTCAGATTCATAATATTCAATCCAACACAAAGAACCTTGTCGTGGTGGGCGCACGGCAGATGCCAAGGGATGGCTAAAGATAGGAGGAGGCTCGAGGGCACTGGTGGGCTCCAGAGGCGAGGTCGGCATGAGCGAGCGCGGGATGCAAGACATACCCAGGTTTGGGGCTCTCCGGAGAGATAACACCCCTAGTCCTGCCGAGTGTAGTTGATAGGTATCAGTACAGGGTTGCTCCTAGAGCTGTATGGAGGAAGAAGGAGGGTTGGCCAAGGCTTAGGCTGCTCCTTCTCCTCGGGCGTTTCTTGCTAGGTGTGTGTGTGTGAGTGAGTGAGTTCGCCCGTATGCATGAGGGCTCCTGGGGGTTTTATAGGTCAACCCCTCATGGGTACAAGGTTAATGTTACAAGGCCGTAGGGCCGGGTTGTCAGTATCCAGGAACCCGGTGCTGGGACCCGCCGGGTGCCAGGTCTCGCCGGGTTCCCCGGGTGCAGGCCCCGCGTGCCTAGGGGCACTGTGCGCCGTCTTGTCGATCGTCAGGGAGTGGCCGAGTCGGGTCGGCTACAGTGGCGCTCCATTAGGTCACCGCTTGCTGGCGTCATCAGGGACGACGGGTGCACTATTGCCACGCCGACCCTGGTCAGCGGGTAGGTGGGGGCACTGTTGCCACGCCCGGCTGACCAGAGGCATGGGCGGGGTACTGTGGCTTTGGTCATCAGTTGGTGGAGACTTGTCCCATCGTACGGCGGGGATGGGATGGCCACTGACCCTTGGCCGGGTTGGAGAACATACCGAGGGAGGAGCTGGCTTGTTGGAGAAGTCTTGATGTGCTGGGTCCGGCTGCCTTGAGCTGGTTGTTGGGGCCGAGTCGAGGAGTCTGGCCGGGTCGAGGATTAGGCCGGGTCGAGGGGCTTGGCCGGGTCGAGCGACCCGGCCAAGCGTGAGCCGGCTTGAGGGGCGATGCTGGCCCCGTTGTTTTTGAAAAGGATCCGGTTTCCGTCGCCTGCCCAGGGTTCGTCCCCCCGATAGTAGTCCCCAAAGCTGTAAAGGTCCGCCGTCTTTGGATGGGAGGGCCTTCGAAGTTTCCCCCTTTGAAGGAGGCGAATTTTGTGACCGCCAGATCCGGCAACACCCACTGTGTGCCGGCTTCCGGAAGCCGGATCGCGGCATCCCAACAGTGGCGGGAAACCGAGGAGTTCACCGAATCTTTGAGGCAATCTTTTGGGCTTCGCGCGGGCGTCACATGGCGTCTATGAGCCGGAGGGGCCTGACAGGCCACACGCGTGATAGGACAAGGCGACACGCTGGGGCCCATGGCCGCGCGCCCTCGGCCCACGCGCGCGGATTTATTGCAGTGTCCGCAAGTTGGTTGCCATTCTGGAGGTAGTTATTGCACGCGTTCATTCGCAGTTATTGCGGGGAAGTGGGAAAGGCGAGCTCAACGATCCCACTCCCCCACGTTTTGAACCGTGGCTTATAAATCGAGCGAGGAGGGGGCGGCGAAAATCATTCTCGCTTGCGCCCCTGCCTTCATCTTCCTTCCTCTGCTTCTTGCGACCGCCGCAGATCACGACGCCCGTTGCTTTGAGGAGAGCTTTGTAGCCACCTTCTTCTTTCTTCTCTCTTCCGTGCTTTCGTCGATGGCGCTGTCGTTGGGCTCGTGGATGGGCTCGACCGTCGCCCTTGATGACATCGCTTACCTCCGCACCAGCAGGCGCCTGCCGGGGGCGACGGATGTCGCCGCGCGCCTTCCGCAGGGCGAGCGGGAGCCGCGGCCCGAGGGCACGGAGCGCATGGTCTTCTTCCTGCACTTCAAGCGCGGGTCCGGGCTTCCCGCAAGCGACTTCTTCTGCGACTTCCTGGAGTTCTTCGGGCTCCAGCCCCATCATCTAGACGCTGGCGCCACCGTGCAGCTGTCGGGCTTCGTCACCCTTTGTGAGGGGTACCTGGGGGTTCGAGCCTTCGATCGACCTCTGGGTACACTTCTCCTTGAAGCAGCAGGGGCCGAGGGCCGGGGGGATGTCCGAGTGTGGGGCCGTCGTCATCTCCAAGCGGTCGGGCGCTGACTTCCCGAAGATGCCGCTGCAGGATTCTGCCAAGAAGTGGTAGATTTCTTTTTTCTACGTCCGCAACCTTGGCGTGGACCTCATCAACTTGCCACCCTTCATCAACTCGCTGCCGAGGGAGAATCGGAATTGGGGGTACTACCCCAAGCATCCGTTGCAGGAGGTGCTCAACCTGTGCGAGCGGGTGTCGGTGATGAAGGAGTGGGAGGGGCTCACCGGCACCGACCTCATCACTGCCTTCATCGTCCGCCGAGTGCTGCCGTTGCAGTAGTGCAGCCACCTCATCGGTCAGATGACCAGCCTCCAGGACCCCAACCGCGTGGCGAACACGCGGCTGGGCGCGGACCAGGTTGCGCGCCGGGTCAATGACATCTCCAAGGCCAACCTGCAGGGTGACTGGGAGTTCGGGAAAGCCCCGTACAACACGCGAACCTGGCACCATTGGTGAGTCCTTGGTCTCCGTATTTTGCTGCTGCTTATCTTCTTGTTCGCCCTGACGCGAAGCGGGAGGTGCTTCTGAATGCCATCCGGCATCCTTACGACCGGACGCTGGCGCATTTGTGGTGCGCGTCGCCTCGGAGGAGCCCGAGGCCCATGGCAGAGGGGAGGGGGCGACCGCTGACGTGAGTTTAGGGCACCGAGCGGGTGAGTCTTGTCTTTACTTCTTGAGTTGCCGGTCGTGGGACGGCATTGGGGGTGCTGACGTGAGCCGTTGATGTAGCGGCGCCAGGTGGAGGATGCGGCGGCGCGGGGGGAGCCGACAGCGAGGCGGCCGCACGCGAAGGATAGCGTCGCGCCACAGGCCCTGACCGGGAAATGCGGGGCGGACCCGGCCGGGGGTGCGAAGCCGCCCGCCAAGAGGAGGCGCGCTGCTCCGCAGGAGAGGCCGGCGAGGCCCGTCATTCCGGTGGTGCCGGGGTGAGTGCCCTGAACCGAGTGGCCGATCGGCTTTGCTTGGCTTTTGCGTACTTACTTTTATTGGGTTTTAGGTCACCCGATCTCACTGGTGCTGGCGGCTGCGGATGCTGCGTCCGTCGAGGGAGCCGCATTCTGGAGGAGCCGGTCCGGCACCGTCGACCGGGACGAGGTGGCGGAGCGAGCAGATTCGTACCTCGGTCTGGACCCTGCCGACGTCGAAAGCCTGTCCTGGCGGGACTGGAATGTAACGCCCCAAGACCGGAGCTTCAGGTGCCTTCCATGTTTTCCGGGTTTCGTCGTGTGTTTTGTTTTGCTTGTTGCATTCATCATGGCATCATGTGAATTGCATCATGTCTTCTTGCACCTCTTCTTTAAAACTCAACTAAATAAAATGCATAGATCTTTGATCTATTTAAATTGAGGGAACTCACCTGGTGATTTCTCTATACAGCATATCCTCTCGATATTTAGAGAGCTATAGTAAATATTCCAATTATTTGGATTTACCGCAAACACACTTGCAATTTAAAACTCTCAGGTTTTTCTGCTTCGAGTTGCTCCTCAAACCTTGCCATATATTCTTTCTTCACTTTCCGGAGTTCCACCAAAAATCTCAACATTTTTGGACACTTCTATAACCAAGTCCTAGTTCAAACTCATTTGAATTAAATTCAAATGAGTTTGAATTTATATCTTTTGGTCATGCCATTTCTAATTTTCTTGGGTCAAACTCATTTTTTTGACTCCGAGAAAAAATACCCTCCTGCTCAAGCTTCTTCCCTAACCTCTCTTTCTTTTCCTTCTCTTTAATCTTTTTCTGCTAAAGAGTTATGAGAGGAAAGAGATCCCAGCTCACCAGGTCGTTTAGGACCAGCTAGGTCATCCTTCACTGCAGCCCCGACCCATCTTACTTCACGGTACCAGGCCGGCCCAACCACCCTTCCAACCCTAACTCTCTCCCGATCTCTTTCCTCCCTCCCGTAGCGCCGCCACCTCTCTCTCGATCTCTTTCCTCTCTCCTGTGCGCTGCCAGAGAGAGAACCGCAGCCTCTGCCCTCCCCATCTCCTCGATCCCCCTTGTCTCCCTCCAGCGCTGCTGCACACACAACGCAGGAGAGGGCGCGCCGACCGTCTTCTCCCCTGATCCCCTCGCTCCCTCTACTCTACCCTGCCTCCATCACGCGCCCGTTCCCCCATGGCGAGCCCCAAGCTCCTCAGGAAGCTGTGCCGCCCGCCTCTGGACTCGGCTCCAACGGGATCCAGGCATCCCCGCGTTGGAGCCGTCGTCCCAGCATCGTCGCCGGCCCCACGGCTCCACCACGTCGCCCCCTTCCCGTGGCCGCCTGAGCTTCTTCACTGCTTCTTCTCTAGGAAGGCTCGAGCTCCCGCAACCACAGCACAAGGGAGGAACCCCGACACCCGCGCCTTCGGCCGCCTTGCATCAGACGCCCCTGCCTCTTTATCCCTGATGTGCGTCTCCTCTGCCGCCTCGCACGCCACCAACTCCGTCCTGAGCTCCCGCAGAAGCTCCTCCGGCCTCCCCGTCCTTTGCTTCGTCTCCTCGCGCCCCTGCCTTCTACGCCCACGCCGTCCTCCACCAGCAGTGTCACCACCCTCGCTGGACCTCGCTCCTCAGCCCGCAGCCATGGCCTCAAGTTCGTCAAGCCGTTGCTCCGCCTCTGCCTCATTCGAGCGGAGAGGAGGATGCGCCTCTCCTCACCCGCTATGACCAGTACCACGGCCCTGAATGGTTGTGAGTCGTGTACCTCTACGACCAGTGTGTTTTGCGTCAAGTCCGACTGCGACATAAACGACTATGAGATGACCCCGAAGGACTTGGAGTCACCAAGTAGCTCTCCAAACGAATGGGAACGCCTACCATCGCCAAGATCGAGAGTACCTCTACGAAAATGCCAAGTACCCCTCATGTTGGCAAGACCCGTAAGTCGGACCCCAAATAATCGACGTCTCGTGGACCGTGTACAACTACCGTCACCCCGAGGACGTTGGATTCGTTAAGTACCTCTCCGAAAACGAAACATATACCGCTACCGCCGCAAAAATCGAGACCGACAAGTCTGAAGATGCAAGTACCACTCCGGACCATGTACGATGACCGTCGCCGAAGACCCGTGTAATGCGAACGTCAGGTTCAACTACCGTCGCGAGAAACGTCTACTTCCCCTTCTCCGCTTCGAACTTGATCCGTTCCGATAAAGGCACGCTTCGAAGGTATAACCCCGAGACGACCGCCCGTGAACGAATGCTTGCGATGTTTGAGATGCTCGTATTTGCACCGCGTCCAAATTGTCACTTGTTTCCTTGTCGCCAACTCATGGGACACCCGGAATCTGGGAGCGCCCCACCATCTTTTGACACGCCCCCGTCATTTTTCCTTTTGCACCGACATCTCAATCGAGTTACCGGAAACCGGGACGTTGCCGTGGCACCGTTTCGTTATCGTTGCCATGGCACCCCTTTTCCTTTCCACCACGGTGACAAATGCTTCATATTTGCTCTTGTCAACTTTTAATAAAGATTGCATAAACTTGTTCATGTCATCCGCATCATGATAACAACAACTAAAATGTTTAAATTGTTGTTGTTTTAAATTGATAAATGCATATGGGGATTACCGGATTTGTTGTTTGTTATAACTGGCCCCATTTAAATTGGTTAGATGGTATAGTTTTTGTTATGCTTCACCTCTTACCATGTTAAGAACATTTAATATTGTTGGGTACCTAACCGAGAGTGAACTAAATAATTAATGTGGTGTTCCGTCAATATGCAACTCGTTGCATATTGAGCTTCACTTAACTTGTAGTTTTGTTTGTGCCCCTTGCCATGCCATGCATATTTAAACCGGACATGCATCATACTTGATTGTGCATCATGCCATGTTATGTGATGGTTGTTTACTATGTTGTTTGCTTCTTTCCGGTGTTGCTTCTTCGGGTTAGTTCCGATAATGTTGCGTTTGTGAGGATCCGTTCGACTTCGTCCGTTTGTCTTCTTCATGGACTCGTTCTTCTTCCTTGCAGGATCTCAGGCAAGATGATCATACCCTCGAAATCACTTCTATCTTTGCTTGCTAGTTGCTTGCTCTTTTACTATGCTTATGTTGCGATACCTTCCACTTGCTTATCATGCCTGCCATATTGTTAAACCAAGCCTCTAACCCACCTTATCCTAGCAAACCGTTGTTTGGCTATGTTACCGCTTTGCTCAGCCCCTCTTATAGCGTTGTTAGTTGCAGGTGAAGATTGGAGTTTGTTCCATGTTGGAACATGGAGATGTTGTTGGGATATCACAATATCTCTTATTTAATTAATGCATTTATATACTTGGTAAAGGGTGGAAGGCTCGGCCTTATGCCTGGTGTTTTGTTCCACTCTTGCCGCCCTAGTTTCTGTCATATCGGTGTTATGTTCCCGGATTTTGCGTTCCTTACGCGGTTGGGTTATAATGGGAACCCGTTGACAGTTCACCTTGAATAAAACTCCTCCAGCAATGCCCAACATTGGTTTTACCATTCGCCACCTAGCCTTTTCTTTCCCTTGGGTAGGCCTGCCCAAGGGTCATCTTTGATGAAGCTATGTACCTGGGGTAGGGGCACGGACCCGTCCAAAGAGCCCTACCCAAGGACATCCCTAGAAGAAATCACCTATCAATCGACTTGAAGGTACCCCACTCGACAGGTTCAAGACACTCGACCAAGAAGCTACCACTCGACCATGAAGCTAATCACTCGACTGCCAGGAGACCTACAGTCACTCCGTAGGCAAACGGTCAGCTGTTAAGTAGTCTTCATGGTCATTATAGCACTTTATTAGAGGCATTACCAGTAACGCCCAATCTTAAATGTACCTTAAACCCTGCATTACTGAGGGCAGGAGGGGGCCGATGAACTCTATATAAGCCACCCCCCTCCTCAGTATGAAGGGTTCGCACCCCTGTGATCCATACACGCATAATCCAGTCGACCGCCTCCGGGCTCCGAGACGTAGGGCTATTACTTCCTCCGAGAAGGGCCTGAACTCGTAAACCTCGCGTGTAACAACTTCCCAATAGCTAGGATCTAGCCTCTCCATACTCACCCCCTACATCACTGTCACCGACCTGCGTCGTCTCCCCGCCCTGTCTCCCACCAGCGCAAGCGCTCCGGTCGGTCGAGACTTCAGCGGTGGGTGAGGCACGCCGTGGCCCGCCAGTCGGCAGCCCCATAAGTTGCGGCAATCGAGCCCGTCGAGTCCCTCTATGGCCTGTTCGACATGTCGACTGGCTCCGTGGGGACCGCATCCGAGTGCGACAGCAGCGACCCAGCGGCTGAGGTTCTGGCGGTCGATGGAACACACAGTCCCCCCGGTTTCCCTCGTGCTGACGGAGCTACGGGCGGAGGCGACCCATCGCGTCCCCACGATGAGTATCTGCCCGAACCTCTCACGTCGTTACAGCGAGAGGAGCTTCGCCGCCGGAACATGGACGCACTCCACACTCCTATTGTCGGAGAAACCCCCGAGGCTCGGGCCTTGGAGGACGTGCGCCTTGCTAACTTGGCCGAGCGCACTCGACTGGAGAATCTCCAGCGAATACTCGACGAACAAGCGCGTTAGCGGGCTCCCGAGTCCAGTCGACGTCCGCTAGCTCCCGAGTCCAGTCGGCGCCGGCTCTTCTCACCGCCTCAAGTATATCGAACCCCAGTTCAGAATTTGGCCGCTGCGGCCCGTATAGTAGAATCAATTCAGCCATCCCAGTCAGAGGCAGGCAGGGGCTTGTTGCAGATCAGAGCATTGCTCCGGGCGGCAGGAAACCAGAATTCCGCCGTTTCTCAGTCGCGGGATAGGATCCACAGTCGATCCGTTGTAGCAGACACAGTCCAGTCGGCCCACAGCCCGAGATCGCCCCCGAGGCGTGAGGGACGTGATGACCGGCATAATCAGTACAGGAGGAATGAGCAGTATGATCATCAATTCGGTCGAGATGATCGACGTCGAGTGCCAACCCCTCCCCCGAGGAGCGGGTCATATGCGCCTCGACGGCAAGATGACAGACACCCTCACAGTGTTGGGTAGAGGATTCCAGTCGACCCCAGAGACCCAGGCTTTGATGCGAGGTCTATCCTCGTTCAAGGTTTGGTCGACAGGAACAGGGCTCATCGAGAGGGCCACAACAGAGATGCGCCTGCCAGCAGCAGCAGAGTATGTGTTTCCGGGCCAGAGTGCTTCAGTCGAGCCATCAGGGCCGCAGTGATTCCTCCCAATTTTAGGCTGGCAACTGGAGTCAGCAAGTTCACCGGCGAGTCCAAGCCTGACACTTGGCTCGAAGATTACCGAGTGGCTGTACAGATTGGCGGTGGCAATGATGAAGTGGCCATGAAGCATTTGCCTCTTATGTTGGAGGTCTCAGCCAGAGCGTGGTTGAATCAGTTGGCACCTAGCAGCATTTACACCTGGGAGGACCTCTCCCGAGTGTTTGTCACGACCTTTGAAGGAACATGCAAACGACCTGCAGGCCTCACAGAGTTACGGTCTTGTGTGCAGAAGCCGAATGAAACACTGAGGGATTACATCCAGAGGTGGATCACGCTGCACCACACAGTTGATAACGTGCCAGACCATCAAGCAGTTTGCGCTTTCAAAGAGGGCATTAAATACAGAGAGTTGAATCTGAAGTTCGGTCGAACTGGAGAGATGTCTCTGAATCGGATGATGGAGATCACCACAAAGTACGCTAATGGTGAAGACGAAGACCGACTCCGAAGCGGCAAGCTCAAAGCAGTCGCCCAAGAAACTGGAGGAAACTCCACTCGGAAACAGAAGCGGAAGGCCGAGCCAGCTGCTCCCGGGGAGGCCCTGGCCGTTGCCCAGGGAAACTTCAAGGGGAAACCCAAGGGCACCTGGAAGCCCAAGAAGGTCAAAGATCAAGACGGGAATGATGTTTTGGACTTACCGTGTCACATCCACACCAAGAAAGACGAAGAGGGTAATTTTATTTACCCAAAGCATACCACTCGACAGTGCCGGCTCCTGATCCAGCAGTTCCAGGGCAAGCAGCCCAAAGATAAGGAAAAAGAGCCAGACAGGATTGAAGACAAAGAAGACAGTGACGATGGATACCCCCAGATCAATTCCACCCTGATGATTTTTGCTGATGTTGAGAGCAAGAGTCGACTGAAAGTCATTAACCGTGAGGTGAACATGGTTGCCCCGGCAACACCCAATTACCTGAAGTGGTTGCAGATTGCCATCACATTCGACCAGTCGGATCACCCGACGCACATTGCCACCCCTGGGAGGCAAGCTTTGGTGGTCGACCCAGTTGTCGAAGGCACTCGACTGACCAAAGTATTGATGGACGGCGGCAGTGGCCTGAACATACTGTACTCTGAGACTTTGAAAGAGATGGGCATTCCGATGTCCAGACTTAGTACCAGCAACATGAGCTTCCATGGAGTCATTCCTGGGAAGAAAGCCGAGTCGCTCGGCCAGATTGCTCTTGATGTAGTTTTCGGTGATTCAAAGAATTACCGCAAGGAAAGGTTGACATTCGAAGTTATGGACTTCCAGAGTGCCTATCATGCCATTTTGGGTAGGCCAGCTTACGCACGCTTCATGGCTCGACCATGTTACGTGTATCTCAAACTGAAGATGCCTGGCCCCAAAGGTGTGATCACTGTTACTGGCAGCCGAAAGAAAGCAGAAGAATGCTTTCAGAAAGGCTCAAAGATCGCTGACGCTTAGATGGCAGTAGCCGAGCTGAAAGAGTACCAAAAGACTGCCGATCTTAGTGAATTGCTGCGAGCCAAGAAGCCCGCCTCAGAATCAGCTTTTCAGTCGGCTAGCAAAACAAAGACAGTCCACATTCACCCGACCGACCCCGACGCTGCTCCGACTCACATCTCGATGACGCTCGACTCCAAATAGGAAGAAGCGCTCATCCAGCTCCTCCATGAGAACTGGGATATCTTCGCATGGAAACCCTCTAACATGCCTGGAGTTCCCAGAGAGCTGGCTGAGCACCGTCTATGATTCGACCCAAAATTCAAGCCTGTGAAGGAACATCTTCGACGGTCCGCCATCCAGAAGAAGCAAGCCATTGGCGAGGAAGTGGCTCGGCTCTTAGCAGCAGAGTTCATCCGAGAGATTTACCACTCCGAGTGGCTCGCCAATGTCGTCATGGTCCCCAAAAATGACAAGCCGCTCCGCATGTGCATTGACTTCAAGCATATCAATCGGGCCTGCCCGAAAGATCATTTTCCCCTCCCTCGCATCGACCAAATAGTCGACTCGACTGCGGGGTGCGAGAGACTGTCTTTCCTAGACGCCTATTCCGGGTACCATCAGATCCGTCTGTATGGGCCTGACGAGGTCAAAACAGCTTTCATCACTCCATTCAGGTGCTTCTGTTACGTCACCATGCCGTTCGGCCTCAAGAACGCCGGAGCCACGTTCATGAGAATGATTCAGAAGTGTTTACTCACTCAAATCAGTCGGAATGTGGAGGCATACATGGACGATATCGTGGTCAAGTCCCGAAAAGGTTCCGACCTGCGGGCTGACCTTGCCGAAACCTTTGCCAATCTCAGGAGGTATGATATCAAGCTCAATCCATCAAAGTGCACATTCGGAGTTCCAGGTGGAAAGTTACTCGGTTTTCTCATTTCCGAACGAGGGATCGACGCCAATCCTGAGAAAATTGGCACCATACTCTGGATGAAGCGTCCTGTACGCGTGCACGATGTCCAAAAGCTTACAGGCTGCTTGGCCGCTTTAAGTCGATTCATTTCTCGTCTCGGTGAAAAGGCGTTGCCTCTTTACCGACTGATGAAGAAGTCTGACAAATTCGAGTGGACTCCAGAAGCTGATGCAGCGTTTGCAGATCTCAAAGCTCTGCTCTCCACCCAGCCGGTGCTTGCTGCCCCAATCAGCAAAGAACCTTTGCTGCTTTACATTGCAGCCACAGGACAAGTTGTCAGCACAGTACTTACGGTCGAGCGGGAAGAGGAAGGAAAGGCCTTCAGAGTTCAGCGCCCAGTCTATTACGTGTCTGAAGTTTTGACCCCTTCAAAACAAAGATACCCCCATTACCAGAAGCTTGTATATGGGATTTACATGACCACAAAGAAGGTTGCACATTACTTCTCTGACCACTCCATTACAGTCGTCAGCGACGCCCCACTGTCAGAGATTCTGCACAACAGAGATGCAACTGGTCGAGTGGCCAAGTGGGCGATTGAACTCCTTCCCTTAGATATCAAGTTCGAGGCAAAGAAGGCTATCAAGTCCCAAGCAATCGCAGATTTCATCGCCGAGTGGATTGAATAGTAACTTCCGACTCAAGTTCACTCGGAGCACTGGACCATGTTCTTCGATGGATCTAAGATGCTTAATGGTTCCGGCGTGGGAGTAGTCTTAGTCTCCCCCCGAGGAGATAAGCTCAGATATGTTCTCCAGATTCACTTTGATTCCTCCAATAATGAAGCAGAGTATGAAGCACTTTTGTATGGGTTGCGCATGGCCATTTCACTCGGTGTCCGTCGCCTCATGGTCTATGGCGATTCGGATTTAGTGGTTAATCAAGTGATGAAGCAGTGGGACGTTAGAAGTCCGGCTATGACCGGTTACTGCAACGAAGTAAGAAAGCTAGAAAAGAAATTTGAGGGGTTGGAGCTTCATCACATTCCCCGACTGAAAAATCAGGCAGCTGATGATTTGGCAAAGATAGGCTCCAAGAGGGAAGCCATTCCCAGCAACGTGTTCCTGGAACACATCCACTCGCCGTCAGTCCAAGAAGATCCCTTCACAGAAGAAACCCCGCAGCCGAAAAGTGCCACAAATCCGACTGGAGTCGAAATTCCTGCCGTGGTCGACCTAATCATGGAAGTCTTGGCGATCACTCCCGACTGGACGGTACCGTACATCACGTATATCCTAAGAAAAGAACTCCTGGAGGACGAAGAAGAGGCTCGACAGATCGTCCGTCGATCCAAGGCCTTCACAGTCATAAAAGGACAGTTGTACAGAGAAAGCGCGACTGGAATCGGTCAGAAGTGCATAACACCGGAAGAAGGTCAGATGATCCTTGATGAGATCCACTCGGGGACCCGTGGTCACCATGCGTCCTCTCGGACCATTGTGGCCAAAGCATACCGAGAGGGATTTTACTGGCCAAGAGCAAATGAGATGGCAAAGGAGATAGTCGACAAGTGTGAGGGGTGTCAGTTCTACTCCAACATGTCACGCAAGCCCGCATCAACCCTGAAGACCATTCCACTCGTCTGGCCCTTCACTGTCTGGGGACTGGACATGGTCGGTCCTCTGAGAACAGGCAGGAGCGGTTTCACCCATGTGCTTGTGGCAGTCGATAAGTTTACCAAATGGATTGAAGCTAAACCCATCAAGAACCTCGATGCTCGCACTGCTATTAGTTTCGTCACAGGACTAACATTCAGATATGGAGTCCCTCACAGCATCATCACTGACAATGGGTCAAACTTCGATTCAGACCAGTTCAGAGCCTTTTGCGCCTCTCAAGGCACTCGAGTCGACTATGCATCAGTCGCCCATCCCCAGTCGAATGGACAAGCTGAAAGAGCAAATGGTCTGATCCTCAAAGGACTAAAACCTCGACTAATGCGTGATCTCAAGCACGCGGCAGGTGCCTGGGTCGACGAGCTTCCGTCAGTTCTGTGGGGATTAAGGACCACCCCTAACCGGTCGACTGGAAGAACCCCATTCTTTCTTGTTTATGGAGCCGAAGCCGTTCTGCCAAGTGATCTCCTTCACAACGCTCCCTGAGTCGAGCTTTACACCGAAGATGAAGCAGAACAGGCTCAGCAAGATGCAGTAGACCTCCTGGAAGAAGAAAGAGAGATGGCCATGATCAGATCGACCATTTATCAGCAAGACTTGCGTCGATTCCATGCCCGGCATGTGAAGAGTCGAGCCTTCCAAGAAGGAGATTTGGTCCTCCGAGTGGATCAATAGAAACCACACAAGCTTGCTCCTACTTGGGAAGGCCCCTTCATCATCACCAGAGTCCTCCACAACGGAGCGTATCACCTCTACAATGTTGATCGCCAGATCGACGAGCCGCGAGCTTGGAACGCGGAGCTGCTCCGCCACTTTTACACTTAAGTTCCTTCCTATAAAGATGTAATAAGAGAAACTTCCGCAGTTCATTTTTATCAAAGTCGAGAGTGTTCCAATGATTGCTGTCACTTTTGTTTACATACAAAAACCCCCAGTGGGTGACTTAGCCGCGAATCCGTTTCGCCTAAGTTCAAAAAAAATCCTACCGAGTGGAGAGCAAACCTCCCACTCGGGGGCTTAGCTGCAGTCCAGCACTCGCCTAAGTTCTCCTACGAAGAGACTTAGCTGCAGTCAGCACTCGCCTAAGTTTGAAAAATCCTACCGAGTGGAGAGCAAACCTCCCACTCGGGGGCTTAGCTGCAGTCCAGCACTCGCCTAAGTTCTCCTACGAAGAGACTTAGCTGCAGTCAGCACTCGCCTAAGTTTGAAAAATCCTACCGAGTGGAGAGCAAACCTCCCACTCGGGGGCTTAGCTGCAGTCCAGCACTCGCCTAAGTTCTCCTACGAAGAGACTTAGCTGCAGTCAGCACTCGCCTAAGTTTGAAATCCTACCGAGCGAGAGCAAACCTCCCGCTCG
>NC_041382.1:586379482-586403761 GCF_002162155.2 Triticum dicoccoides | reverse complement strand
AAACCTCTCACTCGGGGGCTTAGCTGCAGTCCAGCACTCGCCTAAGTTCTCCTACGAAGATACTTAGCTGCAGTCAGCACTCGCCTAAGTTTGAAAAATCCTACCGAGTGGAGAGCAAACCTCCCACTCGGGGGCTTAGCTGCAGTCCAGCACTCGCCTAAGTTCTCCTACGAAGAGACTTAGCTGCAGTCAGCACTCGCCTAAGTTTGAAAAATCCTACCAAGTGGAGAGCAAACCTCCCACTTGGGGGCTTAGCTGCAGTCCAGCACTCGCCTAAGTTCTCCTACAAAGAGACTTAGCTGCAGTCAGCACTCGCCTAAGTTTGAAAAACCCTACCGAGTGGAGAGCAAACCTTCCACTCGGGGGGCTTAGCTGCAGTCTAGCACTCGCCTAAGTTCTCCTACGAAGAGACTTAGCTGCAGTCAGCACTCGCCTAAGTTTGAAATCCTACCGAGCGAGAGCAAACCTCCCGCTCGGAGGCTTAGCTGTAGCCCAGCGCTCCCCTAAGTATGAAACACATCTCATTTCCCAAGGACAACGAGGGGCAGGTCGACTGCCACCTTCTCCTGGAGAGCTTCGCCACAAATACAATGTGCGCTCCGTCCCACCCCACAGCAACAGGGTGTGGGTCGACCGCCACCTCCTCCTGGAGAGCTTCGCCACAAATACAATGTGCGCTCCGTCCCACTCTGCAGTAACAGGGTGTAGATCGACTACTACCTTCTCCTTCGGAGCTGCACCACAGACACAAAGTTATTTCGAGTGAAGACCAAATTCCACTCGGCGGGTCATCCACAAAGAGATTCAACGACAAATCAAGTTCAAATAAAGCCTAAAAGGTCCCAGAGACCTCAGATCAAAGTACTCGAGCCCCCGGCTCGGCAGAGTTTAACTGTTACACTTCCACTCGGCATTCGGAGGCAAATTTAAGGCAGAGTTTAATGGATTACAAAATACACTCGGCATTCCGAGGCAAGTTTTTTCATTCCTCGGGAGGAGGAGGACTGGCAGGGGTGACAAACTCATCCAAGTCGATCCCGTCTGCGATACGGGTAGAAGCAGCAATAAATTTCTCCATGAAGTCCTGGAAGTTGTGCTTCCTCGTGTTGGCGACTTGGATGGCGGCCAGCTTCTCCTCCCGCACCTCCTTGCAATGGACGCGAACCAGAGATAGAGCCACGTCAGCGCCACACCGAGCTGAAGACTTCTTCCACTCCCGCACTCGGTCAGGGATTCCGTTGAGTCGAGTCATCAGAGACTCGAGATCATTCTGGAGCGTAGACTCTGGCCAAAGCGTCGGGTCGATCGCGTCATGGCAACCTTCAGTCAAGCCAAGTAATCCACGACGCCGTCAACACGAGATTCCAGTCGGAGCAGGTTCATGGCAGCTTCATCTTTCACCGGAGAGTTGATTGGATCCAAACCTGTTTCGATCCGCCCAGTCTCCTCTTCAAAGTTCTGGCAAAGTTCTGCATACACGACCCAAGGATAAGTCGAATTTTGTAAAACTGAGTCGACACAAAAAAAACAGTCAGAACTGAATGTGCACCTTCGAGCTTGATGTACAACTTCTTGGCAAAACTCCTCAAGTAGCCCTCCAGGTCGTCCCTCCTACGAGCGATGCCTTCCATCTTCTCGCCCAAGAGGAGGTTCTCCTTCTTCCAATTTGCAGTCAACCTATTGTCTTCATTCAGAGCGGTCTGCAACCTGGTATTCTCTTTTTCCAATTGGTCGACCGAAGCTAGCTTCTATGTGGCCAGAGCAGTCTTGTCATCAGCCTCCTTACGGGCGGCAGCCAAGTCCTGATCCTTCTTCGCCAGAGCTTCTTTCAGTTTTTCTGCAAAAAAATGATGATTGAGTCGGAGAAAGCGAAAAGATACTCAAGCCTAAAAACTAACCAGTCGACAAAGGCGTCTTACCTGCGGCGCCGTCTCTGACCTTCTGCAGCTCTGTCCTGGCCAGCTCCAGATCAAGGTTCATTTGAATTTGCTGCTTCTCCAAGTCAGCCAAGCGGGTTCCAAGATCACAAGATCTCTGAAGTCAAAGGGGAGGAGTTACAATTTCAGTAAAAAAAAGCAACAAAGGCAATAAATACTAAGACTACGGTCGACTGCCAGCAGTCTACCATAGTCTCGGGGACTACACCCAGTGGGTGCACTTAGCGTGCCCCCACTGGTTCCTATCCCACCCGACCGACACCTGAAGTCGAGTCCAAGACAAGTTGCTTCCGAGCAGCTAAGAGACAATAATGGAGTTTCTAAGACTACAGCCGAAGCGAAACATTCGACAGTAGCCTCGGGGACTACACCCAATGGGTGCACTCGGCGTGCCCCCACGGTAAAAAAAAGAGAAAGACGTCGACTGCCCGCAGTCGACAGGATACCGTTCCATTCGACATGACCCGATCAGACAGAGCGAAGAAACTCAACTACAACGACTCAATTTAAAGACTACAGTCGACTGCCAGCAGTCCACCGTAGTCTCGGGGACTACACCCAGTGGGTGCACTTAGCGTGCCCCCACTCGTCCAAGAATTGGCAAACACACCCAGTGGGTGTACAAACTTAAAGATCTTCAAAAAAGAGATTCTTCAAAGGACATATCAAAACAGACCAAGTGTTGAAGTCGACTGACCTGGACATTGCTCTAAAGAGCCGAGCTTGCGTCATAAGCCGCCTGGCAAGCCTCCCGAGCCACTTTCACCTGTTCCATCATGATTCCAGCCTGGCGTACAGCCTCCTTCGCAGCAGCCGCTTGGTCCTCAGGGACGGGGTACGCAGCAAAAAGCGAAGACGGATCCGCAGTCGACGCTGAAGGCTGCACACTCGTCAGAGGAACAGCGAAAGTCACGGAAGCCCAAGTGGGTTCGCCATCATCCCGAACTACGGCCTCAGGCGCCGGAGTGGATTGCAGTGTCTTGCCAGCCAACGCCTTCTTCTTCCTCTTCACCCTCAGTGGTTCGTTGTCGTCGTCGTCCGGGAGGTCAATAACATGAGGAGGAGCTGCAAGGAAAACATTCAATCGACCAGAGTCGCAATAAAGTTTCAGTCGACTCAAAAGCAGGACGTCAGTGATCGTACCAGGGTTGGAGGTGACAGCGTCCTCCATTTCTTGGTCGTCGTTCCTGGCGGAGACCTCAGAAGTTGCACCACTGCAAATCTCGAAAGTTAGTCAGTTGGCCTAGTGAATCGACCAAGGATCCGTCCACAGTCGACAAAGGAAAGCAAGTGTTATTGTTACCCAGAAATGGTGGGAATAGCTATCTTCATCTTGGGCAAGGCCTTGGGCGGCTTGGATGGCATCGCTCGTGGGTGCTTGGGAGCCTTCCCGGTCGGCGGAGGAGAAGAAGTCCGAGGGCGTTTCGACGACTGCCCAACAGGAGCAGTCGCCTTGCCACGTTCCTGCGCTGGATCGTGGGTGAGCTTGGATCGCCCCTCCGGGTGGGAGGGTTCAGCCTCCTCCTCCTCTTCGCTGGAGAAGATGTCGTCGCCTTCCTCTCCCTCACCGTCGGACTCCCACTCGCCCTGATCGTCCCCGCTCTCGCCTCCGCTCCCCTCACCTTCCTCAGTCGACCCTTGTGCCCCGTTGGGCGTCGAGTACATCTCAGTGGTCGCCTGGAAGACAACAGACAGGACGAAAGTCAATCGACTTACCCAAAGAAGACCAATACAGAAGGCCAGATATCCGACACAAAGACATACCTGATCCACTTCATATGAGTTGTCGAGTGGAATTACCCTTCTGGCTCCTCGGGGGTTGTCTTTGTTCCCCGTGATGCTTGACAACCACCCCTCCAGCATCTCGTCGGTGACCTCCTCCGGGTGGATCCGAGTGGTGTCGTCAAGGCCAGAATACAGCCACATCGGGTGGTCTCGCGCCTGGAGCGGTTGGATGCGCCTCTGGAGAAAGACCTCTAACAGGTCCATCCCAGTCACCCCCTCACGGACAAGCTCAACCACTCAACCCGCCAATACCTTGACTTGGGCCCTTTCCTCCGGCGTGACTTTCAGAGAGACAGGCTTCTCGGCTCGGTCGAGGGAAAAAGGAGGAAGACCAGTCGACTGTCCAGGGGTCGCCTGGTCCTGGCAGTAGAACCAGGTCGACTGCCAGCCGCGGACCGACTCCGGGAAGGTGATAGAGGGGAAACAGCTCTTCCCCCTCGTCTGGATCGCCAGGCCCCCGCACAGCTGGATCACTTGCGTCTTCTCATCACTCGACTTGGCCTTTTTAACCGACTGAGAGCGGCAAGTAAAAATATGCTTGAAAAGCCCCCAATGCGGACGGCAACCCAGGAAGGCCTCGCACATGGAAATGAACGCGACAAGATAGACTATGGAGTTGGGGGTAAAGTGATGGAGCTGCGCTCCGAAGAAATTCAAGAAGCTCCGGAAGAATGGATGGGGAGGCAGAGAAAACCCTCGGTTGATGTGGGTGGCGAGGAGCACGCACTCACCGTCGCGGGGTTGAGGTTCGATCTCCCTCCCCGGGAGACGCGTAGCCTCGTGGGGAATGGCTCCTCCCTCGACCATGTCGTCGATATCTTCCTGCCGGAGCACCGATGGCATCCAGTTGCCCTGAATCCAACCCTTCGGCAGGGTGGTTCGGGAGGAAGATCCGCCTCGTGCAGACCTCTTTCCTTTCCCCGCCGCCGCCACCTTCTTCGCGCGCTCCAAAGCAGTGGTCTTGCCCTTCACCATCGTCGCCGGCGAGGTCTCACACGAGCTAACGGCGCTAGGGTACGGCCGAAGGTCACGGAAGGGCTGGCCAAGAGAGAGAGGAAGAAGGAAGAAGAAGAGAAGCGCACGGCTTGGAAACCCCGAGCCGGCAACTTATAAGGGGCCGCTCCCGAGTGGCTGACTGGTAGGCCCAGGCAGTCCAGTCAAATCCCGCAGTAGACGCGCGCGCAGTACGTGGCGAAAAAGGCGACGCGAGGATCGAGGAGTTTCCGCTTTATCACTTCCAATTACTGCGACTGCTCCCGTCCCGCGCGCTTCCAAAAATCCGAATCCCGTGAGATCCGCGGGCCGCAGAACCACTTGCCAAAAACAGAGTATCCCGCTCGCACCAACACTCGGCATGTCGCAAGCAAAGATATTCACTCGACGAAGGGCCTGGAATGGATCAAGGCGACTGAAAGAGGTTGATGACGTCATCCGTGACAACTGACCCTAAACGAGGCACTCATATAGCCCCAAAGAACCAGTCGGAAAGGATCCCCAACTCTTTCCCCACTCTAACCTCGATCCATTCGGGGGCTAATGATGAAGCTATGTACCTGGGGTAGGGGCACGGACCCGTCCAAAGAGCCCTACCCAAGGACATCCCTAGAAGAAATCACCTATCAATCGACTTGAAGGTACCCCACTCGACAGGTTCAAGACACTCGACCAAGAAGCTATCACTCGACCATGAAGCTAATCACTCGACTGCCAGGAGACCTACAGTCACTCCGTAGGCAAACGGTCAGCTGTTAAGTAGTCTTCATGGTCATTATAGCACTTTATTAGAGGCGTTACCAGTAACGCCCAATTTTAAATGTACCTTAAACCCTGCATTACTGAGGGCAGGAGGGGGCCGGCGAACTCTATATAAGCCACCCCCTCCTCAGTATGAAGGGTTCGCACCCCTATAATCCATACACGCATAATCCAGTCGACCGCCTCCGGGCTCTGAGACGTAGGGCTATTACTTCCTCCGAGAAGGGCCTGAACTCGTAAACCTCGCGTGTAACAACTTCCCAATAGCTAGGATCTAGCCTCTCCATACTCACCCCCCTACATCACTGTCAGAGTCGGAACCACGACAATTTTTATTTTAACCCCCCTGGGCCAGTGCTCCTCTGAGTGTTGGTCCAAACTGAGCTGCCTGCGGGGCCACCTCGGGAAAACTTGAGGGTTGGTTTTACTCGTAGCTAGTCTCATCCGAGTGTGCCCTGAGAACGAGATATGTGCAGCTCCTATCGGGATTTGTCGGCACATTCAGGCGGTGTTGCTGGACTTGTTTTTACCATTGTCGAGGATGTCTTGTAATCTGGATGCCGAGTCTGATCGGAATGTCTTAGGAGAAGAAATATCCTTCGTTGACCGTGAGAGCTTGTGATGGGCTAAGTTGGGACACCCCTGCAGGGATTTGAACTTTCGAAAGCCGTGTCTGCGGTTATGGGCAAATGGAAATTTGTTAATGTCCGGTTGTAGAAAACCTGAAGTTGACCTTAATTAAAATACATCAACCGCGTGTGTTACCGTGATGGTCTCTTCTCGGCGGGGTCCGGGAAGTGAACACGGTGTTGAAGTTATGCTTGACGTAGGTTGTTTTAGGATCACTTCTTGACCATACTTTCTCAAACGTGCTTTGCCTTCTCTTGTCGCTCTTATTTGCGTATGTTAGCCACCATCTATCTATCTATCTATCTATCTATATCTATCTATCTATATCTATATCTATCTATCTATCTATCTATCTATATCTATCTATCTATCTATCTATCTATCTATCTATCTATCTATCTATACCTATACTAATTATGGACTCCCTAATAAATCCCACGTTAATTAGAAATTAGGAGCCGTTCATCTGGTAGGACCGAGTTATTACGGTGTAGATCTCTCAATTTATCTTCACGTCTAAAACAGTATTTAGGAAAAAAAAGATGAACCGAGAAGACTCCTTGCACCATAATCTTCACGTATAGTTTGCAAGGAAAAAAATGAATCAATAGAAGATTCCTTTCATCGTAATCATCAAATAGGGTTTGCAGCGTTTTCATAATATAGATCTCCTCCTGAATCCTCTCTCTTCCTCGACATAACCAGCCACGCCGCCGCTGCCGACTTCTATAAAAAATTGATCCGGGCACGCATGAGTCGTGCGTTGGTGCCATGGGTAGCACATCCACATAAATATATCGTGCATGCTTACCCTGCGTTGTGTTTCTGGCCGGTAAGATTAGTCAAGTGCATGCTTGATTAGGAGGTTTTGTACGTGTATAATTATGGCGATTGAGTCAGCCTTTTTTTTATTATTTTTGCCAGATTGAGCCAGCTTTCTACGTATGAATCTGGCCGGACGAACATCACGGGTTGTTCACAGGCAGATGCTATTGTCAGTACAATGACGATCTGGTGCGAATTTTTGATCAATCATGTCTCTCATGTGGCTGTGTTTAGCGGACGAAGAATTCAATCATGGTTACCTGTATATACATATACGTATGTACCTAGCTACTAACGCATCTTACTGGAATTGATCAACTTGCTTGGGAAGTCAGATTAGCTATGTGCACATGCGTTTGATATTCATCTCTTTCTCTCTGTCCAAAACTCTCGACCTTCTCATTATCTCTTTACTAATGTCGTTCCATCTAATGGTCTTCTCCAGCTTTTCCACGCGGATATTTGAAATGGCACCACTGCGCAGATCGACAGATGGAGGAGCTAAGTCCTATTTTCTGGGACATACAAGACAACGGCGAGCACATCTAGCCACCGGAAACATGAGACAACTCCACAAAACAATGGCAATGTCAGCATCGTTTAATCCAGCGACGGCATCTTTGCAAATGTGGTTGGTACACACATCAGGTATTTTTGTCCCCAATCGATGTACTCTTTTCTTTATTAGTGAAACACGTTGTGTATTACATGCATGCCTGATGGCTATGTATTTATGTACTGATGAGTTCATTGGACAGGTATTTTCTTAAAGATTGTTACATTTTCCATTAAATCTTTCTCTTTGTTAGTTTCTTTCCAAGATAATTGTGTGGTTGATTGCTTGACCAAAGCATTTAAAGCCGGAAACTAAATAAGAGTTCCGAACTACTCTGTCTGTTCAATAATATAAGAGCTTTTTTGACATTGACCATCATTTAGGTAATATATTTTGTAGTTGGGCACTTGACCATCAGAACATATACATGGAAAATTGTGCACGTCCTTCCAATAAATAAGAAATGAAAACTATAGAATAAATAAATTAATTTCCATGCGATGCACCTTCCAGATTTATATGTCAACTCATCGACATGTCAATACATAAGTTGGAAGACAAACAGTATGTATATATTGTTCTTTTATTCCTTCAATGTCAGAATTTGATTATATATTATTGGAAGTGAAGGCAGGTAAAGTTAATTATTTACTGACCTAATGATGTGGTAAGAAATTCTGCAACTCAAATTTAGTTTTATGGCCATATTTAGGGTTTATATATTATAAAAGATTATATAAGTATTATCACGTCTCATATGACTAACATAATTTACTGTTTCTTTTTGCCATTGAAAGATGCTTGGGGTCATTATTTTAAATGCAAAATCTTCAAATAATAAAATTGTTTTTCTATTTACTAATTGAAGGCACCATACAAACACCCATATTATCCTATAAAAATAATAACCTGAATATCTAAATTCTGTGGTTGGGATCAAGCAAGTACCGTAGATTTAGTTTGTTTGAGTCCTAAAAGCTTACGATTACATATTCCATTGTAGATGCTTCAGTTGTCGAATCATTGGTTTAGGCCCAAGACTCACCTCACAAAATAAAGAACAAGTCAAAATGTCTTAGGCACCGACCTGATGACGACGTCCCATGGTCCCAGCTTTTTTACATATTGGACATTACATAGTGTTTCATGTCTCTCATCAAGATACATCAATGATCATTGTGGGCATGGTGTGTGGATTTCTAAAACAATAATTTTTGAACTAGAGGGTTTCTACTGAAGATGTTTTGCAGCAGGAACAAACAGAAACGCAAATTGGTGATGGACAAATGGTCGTTTACATGTTCAGTTTATTTGCAGGACATGTTACGTGCGTCATCTCAATGTCATAACACAATTATGTGGAGTATTTTCTTTTTGCACCATTTGCGACCCATTGATGCCTGACATATATGCATGTATGTACTTATATATCGTATAAATTGCATGTAACAGTTTTTGCTCTGATGTGTGGCCTATGGTTTTCTAGCAATGATATATTACTAATGATATGATCCCTTTTCAATATATCATTTTTACTGTATGAAATACATTCAAACTCAAGTTCACAAAAAAGTATTGCATTGGAAAACATATACAAGACACATATCTATCTAGATTATCTAATGGTCAAATCACATGCATATATACGGAATTACCGATTTCTTAGATTTCATATACATATAAATGGTAGAAATAAAATAAATTACATAGATTTAATTTAATGAAGGGCACCAACCCTGAGGTATGTATTTGATTTACACATATGCTGTAGCGATTTTCTGCACGTTAATGTTCATATAATTACATCTACCTCATATTCTATATTTTGCTTTTATCTACAATTTTGTCCTGGCTTTTGTAGTTGTGCTAGCCTTCGCAACAATTTGAGACACGGGTCATGTGTCCTAAACTTAGCTATGTCAAAGGTAGACATGACTGAGACATGCTCTAAGTATGCATGCATCTGTATATGTCCATTAAAAAGTCAAAATAAATACATCATAAAAAGAGAAATACAAGACAATACATGGTAGTGACAAGATGTCAAGTTACGTAGGATCCATTGGAATATCAATATTAAAGTCAGTGTTAATTGGAGTCTAACAAATGAAAAGTCCACGAGAATGTATAACCATGAGACAATTTTTTAAATGCATTATTCTTTATTACCCTTCCGTGGACCAATACTAATTATTTGGTACCAATATTCCAAAATTATTTTACTGCATGTTTACAAATATTACCTAAAACTAGAAGAACTATTGTTCAAATACTAATTTTGTGGTCTTTAAATTGCAGGCCCGTGCAAGTGCACGGGTTGACAACTAGTATATGCTAGTCGCTTGCTGCAGCTCCACCTCATACCTTACCCATAAGCTTAAATAGTCTTGATCGCGAGGGTGTGAGATTGCTGAGTCCCTGTGACTCACAGATACTTCCAAAAAAGTTTGCAGGTGCCGATGAAACCATGCAGATGACGTAACCAAGCTCAAGGAGGAGCTCGATGAAGATCTTGTCCTCTGTGTTGTTTCGCTCTAGTTGATCAGTAGTGGAGCCCAGTCGGGACGATCGGGGATCCGTGTAGCATTTGGGGTAGTCTTCTTTTATTTTGGTTCCGTAGTCGGACCTTGAGTGTGTCTGGATGATGTAGTGCTTTATTCATGTAATTGTGTGAAGTGGCGAGTGTAAGCCAACTATGTATCTCTTTCCCTTATGTATTACATGGGTTGTGTGAAGATTACCTCACTTGCGACATTGCTTTCAATGTGGTTATGCCTCTAAGTCGTGCTTCGACATGTGGGAGATATAGCCGCATCGAGGGCGTTACAAGTTGGTAATCAGAGCCTTCCCCGACCTTAGGAGCCCCCTGCTTGATCGAATCGCTGGCGTTGTTGAGTCTAGAAAAATGTTTTGAGTCATTTAGGATTATATATATCGGAGAGTTAGGAATCCTTTTTACTCCTCAGTCCCTTCGTCGCTCTGGTGAGGCATCCTGATGTAGAGTTTTGACTCTTCTCTTCTCAAATTTCACTAAAAAAATTTAGGATCACGCGGGTATCTTGGAATCGTTCCGATGGTTTTGTGATGAGAACATTGTTCTTGGTGCCTCCTGACATTTAGGGGTTGTGATAGTGTCCCGGGGAGTTGAGCTCCGAGGTGTTGTCGTCACAATTTTATCGTTGCAATTCTGGAATACCTGAGTTTCGCCGACATCGAAAATCTCTTTTATGCAGTTGTTGGTGAGATAACCTCGACGCCATCCAGTACTGGGGTGGGAGTTCGGGAGTATTGCCATAACTCGTATAACGGATGTGTTTCGAAGGTTGAGGTAAACGATTTCCGAAGGTTTCTTGGTTATGTGTTGAAGGATGGATACAGCTGGATGTAGGATTTGCTAGTTTTGGGTGAGATATTATGCTTCCCCTGTATCCCCAACACCTGATTGCATAACCGGAAAATTTCAGGAGTTTATAAGTGGGAAATCAAGTAGCTCTTAGGATATCTTTCCGTCAGAGGTATGATATGAAATTGGGGTTCGACGTCTAGTGGTACGCCTATTCACGGTTGGTTTTACAGTGGTCTCGTTGTGTCTTAAAGAGTCCTTGGCTATGCCGACTCGAGGACGCTTCATATGTCATGTGCGCTGCCTTGTATATGATGGTGCTGTACGATCGAGCCTGTGTAGGCCCCACCACGAAAACTTCGGACGAAATCTCTATCATATGTTTGTTCCGGCTTATTTCGCAAGCCAATACTTTGTTTTATTTTGAGTTGTGGTATTCGAGTTGCTTCAATGTCAAGTGTTGATTCCATACCTTCCTCATATGGTGTTCTCATACTCCGATGTGAATACCAATCCTTCATGATAATCGAGATTGCATGTCAATCCTTTTTCAACCGGCGTGCTTCTCTTCAAGTGGATCCGATCATTTCAACATCCGCAAGATCAATTATCAGTTCTTCTCAACGGTGTTTGTTTCATCCGTCTCCAAGTTGCCTTTGTTTTTCCCGCCCACCCACCCTTTTTCCTCAAGGACTAAGATTTCTTTATCAAGTATCCTTTTATTCTTGTGAAGTCTCGCCATTCTTTTCCGTCAATATTCTTACCCGGTGGTTCTCGTGAAGATGCTCTACAAGTTCATCATTATTCGTTCTTTTCTTATCCGGTGGATTCAATTCAAGCTTTCGGTGTTGATCATATCTTTTTCCTCGTTTCAAATACCCTCTCATGCCGGTGCTCCTCATATTCATTCACTTCTCGCTATTCTATTATTCCGGAGTGCTGAAGATATCTCCAAGATTCGTGTTTCCACTCTGCTTTCATTCAAACTCTTTCGAGGATGTTATCTCCTTCAAGCCATTTAATTCAACTGGCGCAATCTCTCTTTTAAATTGTTCAATGGTGTATCTTTTGAGTGGGCCCTAACCCACAGGTCTTTTCCAGGATCTTACCTGACTCTTCTATTTTTCCCAGAGCTATCCTAAATTCTTTTGAAGTTTGATGTAAGTATGAATTATTATCAGTCAAATGCCTTTCTCCAAGATCTTTCAAATTATTTTCTCCATTGGTTCAACTTTTCCATTCTTCTTTATTCCGGAGTATCTCGATAATTCTTGGTGGTGTTTCTCATCGTCATTCTCTACATTTGAAGACCGAAGAAGATTTTTCCTCTTAATCATGCTCCATTCTCTTCAAGATTCATGGTTTTAGTTTGCTGCCATCCTCTCATAATTGGTTTTGATTGTGAGATTTCTTTTCACCCATCCGGAGCAATTCAAGAGTCTTCTCAGTTTGATTCTCCGAAGGCCATCATTTCAGGTTTATTCATTCTCAGCTTTCAGCTCTCATTCTCCAAATCTTACCGGTGCATCATTCAAATATTCTCTATTAAGTTCGTGATCTATTCGTCCTCTTGTATCTAAATTCTCTCAAGTGTCTTCGTTCATTTCATAATTCTTCCCGATGTTCCTTTATCTTTTCTTCGGCCATTTTAATTCTTATGGTGGTTCATTCAAGAATTCTCTTCCGTTGCTATTCTACTTATTCATTCGTTGTATCATCCTACCGGTGGTTCGTTGAAGACCTTCTCAAGTTTGATTTATTTCTCTCTTATTTTTTTTCTACGGGAATAAGTAGTATGCCAAATCCATTGTTGGTCATCAATTTAATTGATGAAGGATAAGCATAATGAAATTCTTATTCTTGTTTCATCCAAGTGATCTAATTTCCTGTTTTCCGGAGTGGTTCATCATTTCACATTCTCAGTTCGAGAGGCTTTATCTTTTCTTTCCTGGAGTTCCAAGTTCTCTCAATTATATCATCACAGAGATCCATCTAAATCATTACAAGGTTTCACCTTGTGTTTTCAACTTCCCTTTCTTTTCATCATCCTTTTGTTTACCGGAGTTCTTCATCAAGGTTCTACATGATGGTTCATCAAGGATTTAATTTCCTTCTCGAAATGTTCATCAAGATTCTTTTCAAAAGGAGCTCAAGTTTCTTCATCTTGCAATCCGGAGTGCAATTCTTTCTACCGTATCATTGGAGGTGGTATTATGTCATTCTTGATGATTTGAGTTCATGTTTCATGATTCACATGTTATCAAGAATGAAATATTTTAAATCCAACAATTTCTTCTTTGGATTTATCTTGTGTCATGTTTCACCTAAAGCCTTCCCTAAGGGTTGTTGCTATTTATGGTGCTTATAAATGACCCAAGTTCTTCTTTTATCCTCCCGGTGAATTAAGTTTCTTGTCTTCTTGTTCATATCAATCCAATCTTGTTTTTCGTGAGTGGCAGGTTGTCACCTTATGGTTTGAGATGTATTCCATAAGACCATATCAAGCTTATTCTTTTTTTTGTTGGTTATCCAACAATTCCATTTCATCATTTGTTGAAAGCATGCTCTATCAAGATCTTGCTTCCTCCGTTCATGCCATCCCATTTTTTTCTTTTCTTCCGGAGGCTTTGTGATGTTGCTCTCTCCACTCATCATCTCGGATTGTGAAGATCATGTTCTTTTTGTGCTTATCCTTTTTAACCGGAGTGTTGTGTCTATCATTCCTCTTCTAACCGGACTCTCATCCCAGTGCTTTCATTTTTCCAAGCTCATATTCTTTACCTTCCATTTCCAACCGGAGTGTTGTCGTAATTGATCCTTATCATTCCTTGTACATCTCGTTTCTACCGGAGTGCTTGCATGTACTTCTTGTCCATTGCAACCCTTTTCTTATGTCTTTCAACCTATAAAGTTCTCGTAATGTTCTTTGTTCCTCTTTTCTAATGGAGTGTTTTCAACTTTGTTCATCTCCGTTGTATTCTTATTTCCAACTGTTTAACCTCCCAAGGTTCTTTGTTTTCACTTATTGGTCTAAGAATCAACTTAGTTTTACCTCTTCTCTTCCTCTTCCTTTTCCCTCCGGTGCCATCCTAGATCTCGGGATGAGATCCTCTCGTAGTGGTGGAGTATTGTAACGCCCCAAGACCAGAACTTCAGGTGCCTTCCATGTTTTCCGGGTTTCGTCGTGTGTTTTGTTTTGCTTGTTGCATTCATCATGACATCATGTGCATTGCATCATGTCCTCTTGCACCTCTTCTTTAAAACTCAACTAAATAAAATGCATAGATCTTTGATCTATTTAAATTGAGGGAACTCACCTGGTGATTTCTCTATACAACATATCCTCTCGATATTTAGAGAGCTATAGTAAATATTTCAATTATTTGGATTTACCGCAAACACACTTGCAATTTAAAACTCTCAGGTCTTTTCTGCTTCAAGTTGCTCCTCAAACCTTGCCATATATTCTTTCTTCACTTTCCGGAGTTCCACCAAAAACCTCAACATTTTTGGACACTTCTATAACCAAGTCCTAGTTCAAACCCATTTGAATTAAATTCAAATGAGTTTGAATTTATATCTTTCAGTCATGCCATTTCTAATTTTCTTGGGTCAAACTCATTTTTTTGACTCCGAGAAAAAATACCCTCCTGCTCAAGCTTCTTCCCTAACCTCTCTTTCTTTTCCTTCTCTTTAATCATTTTCTGCTAAAGAGTTATGAGAGGGAAGAGATCCCAGCCCACCAGGTCGTTTAGGACCAGCTAGGCCATCCTTCACTGCAGCCCCGGCCCATCTTACTTCACGGTCCCAGGCCGGCCCAACCACCCTTCCAACCCTAACTCTCTCCCGATCTCTTTCCTCCCTCCCGTAGCGCCGCCACCTCTCTCTCGATCTCTTTCCTCTCTCCTGTGCGCTGCCAGAGAGAGAACCGCAGCCTCTGCCCTCCCCATCTCCTCGACCCCCCTTGTCTCCCTCCAGCGCCGCTGCACACACAACGCAGGAGAGGGCGCGCCGACCGTCTTCTCCCCTGATCCCCTCGCTCCCTCTACTCTACCCCGCCTCCATCGCGCGCCCGTTCCCCCATGGCGAGCCCCAAGCTCCTCAGGAAGCTGTGCCGCCCGCCTCTGGACTCGGCTCCAACGGGATCCAGGCATCCCCGCGCTAGAGCCGTCGTCCCAGCATCGTCGCCGGCCCCGCGGCTGCACCGCGTCGCCCCCTTCCCGTGGCCGCCTGAGCTTCTTCACTGCTTCTTCTCTAGGAAGGCTCGAGCTCCCGCAACCACAGCACAAGGGAGGAACCCCGACACCCGCGCCTTCGGCCGCCTTGCGTCAGACGCCCCTGCCTCTTCGTCCCTGATGTGTGTCTCCTCTGCCGCCTCGCATGCCACCAACTCCGTCCCGAGCTCCCGCAGAAGCTCCTCCGGCCTCCCCGTCCTCTGCTTCGTCTCCTCGCGCCCCCGCCTTCTACGCCCACGCCGTCCTCCACTAGCAGTGTCGCCACCCTCGCCGGACCTCGTTCCTCAACCCGCAGCCATGGCATCAAGTTCGTCAAGCCGTTGCTCCGCCTCTGCCTCATTCGAGCGGAGAGGAGGACGCGCCTCTGCTCGCCCGCTATGACCAGTACCACGGCCCTGAATGGCTGTGAGTCGTGTACCTCTACGGCCAGTGTGTTTTGCGTCAAGTCCGACTGCGACATAAACGACTACGCGATGACCCCGAAGGACTTGGAGTCACCAAGTAGCTCTCCGAACGAATGGGAACGCCTACCATCGCCAAGATCGAGAGTATCTTTACGAAAACACCAAGTACCCCTCATGTTGGCAAGACCCGCAAGTCGGACCCCAAATGATCGACGTCTCGTGGACCGTGTACAACTACCGTCATCCCGAGGACGTTGGATTCGTTAAGTACCTTTCCGAAAACGAAACGTATACCGCTACCGCCATAAAAATCGAGACCGACAAGTCTGAAGATGCAAGTACCTCTCCGGACCATGTACGATGACCGTCGCCGAAGACCCGTGTAACGCGAACGTCAAGTTCAACTACCGTCGCGAGAAACGTCTACTTCCCCTTCTCCGCTTCGAACTTGATCTGTTCCGATAAAGGCACACTTCGAAGGTATAACCCCGAGACGACCGCCCGTGAACGAATGCTTGCGATGTTTGAGATGCTCGTGTTTGCACCGTGGCCAAATTGTCACTTGTTTCCTTGTCGCCAACTCGTGGGACACCCGGAATCTGGGAGCGCCCCACCATCTTTTGACACGCCCCTGTCATTTTTCCTTTTGCACCGGCATCTCAATCGAGTTACCGGAAACCGGGACGTTGTCGTGGTACCGTTTCGTTATCGTTGCCATGGCACCCCTTTTCCTTTCCACCACGGTGACAAATGCTTCATATTTGCTCTTGTCAACTTTTAATAAAAATTGCATAAACTTGTTCATGTCATCCGCATCATGATAACAACAATTAAAATGTTTAAATTGTTGTTGTTTTAAATTGATAAATGCATATGGGGATTACCGGATTTGTTGTTTGCTATATCCGGCCCATTTAAATTGGTTAGATGGTATAGTTTTTGTTATGCTTCACCCCTTACCATGTTAAGAACATTTAATATTGTTGGGTACCTAACCGAGAGTGAACTAAATAATTAATGTGGTGTTCCGTCAATATGCAACTCGTTGCATATTGAGCTTCACTTAACTTGTAGTTTTGTTTGTGCCCCTTGCCATGCCATGCATATTTAAATCGGACATGCATCATACTTGATTGTGCATCATGCCATGTTATGTGATGGTTGTTTACTATGTTGTTTGCTTCTTTCCGGTGTTGCTTCTTCGGGTTAGTTTCGATAACGTCGCGTTTGTGAGGATCTGTTCGACTGCAAGATGACCATACCCTCGAAATCACTTCTATCTTTGCTTGCTAGTTGCTCGCTCTTTTGCTCTGCTTATGATGTGATACCTTCCACTTGCTTATCATGCCTCCCATATTGTTAAACCAAGCCTCTAACCCACCTTGTCCTAGCAAATCGTTGTTTGGCTATGTTACCGCTTTGCTCAGCCCCTCTTATAGCGTTGTTAGTTGCAGATGAAGATTGGAGTTTGTTCCATGTTGGAACATGGATATTTTGTTGGGATATCACAATATCTCTTATTTAATTAATGCATCTATATACTTGGTAAAGGGTGGAAGGCTCGGCCTTATGCCTGGTGTTTTGTTTCACTCTTGCCGCTCTAGTTTCTGTTCATATCGGTGTTATGTTCCCGGATTTTGCGTTCCTTACGCGGTTGGGTTATAATGGGAACCCCTTGACAGTTCACCTTGAATAAAACACCTCCAGCAATGCCCAACATTGGTTTTACCATTCGCCACCTAGCCTTTTCTTTCCCTTGGGTAGGCCTGCCCAAGGGTCATCTTTATTTTAACCCCCCTGGGCCAGTGCTCCTCTGAGTGTTGGTCCAAACTGAGCTGCCTGCGGGGCCACCTCGGGGAAACTTGAGGGTTGGTTTTACTCGTAGCTAGTCTTATCTGAGTGTGCCCTGAGAATGAGTTATGTGCAGCTCTTATCGGGATTTGTCGGCACATTCGGGCGGTGTTGCTGGACTTGTTTTACCATTGTCGAGGATGTCTTGTAACCTGGATGCCGAGTCTGATCGGAATGTCTTGGGAGAAGGAATATCCTTCGTTGACCGTGAGAGCTTGTGATGGGCTAAGTTGGGACACCCCTGCAGGGATTTGAACTTTCAAAAGCCGTGCCCGCGGTTATGGGCAGATGGGAATTTGTTAATGTTCGGTTGTAGAAAACCTGAAGTTGACCTTAATTAAAATACATCAACCGCGTGTGTTACCGTGATGGTCTCTTCTTGGCGGGGTCCGGGAAGTGAACACGGTGTTGGAGTTATGCTTGACGTAGGTTGTTTTAGGATCACTTCTTGACCATACTTTCTCGAACGTGCTTTGCCTTCTCTTATCGCTCTCATTTGCGTATGTTAGCCACCATATATGCTAGTTGCTTGCTGCAGCTCCACCTCATACCTTTACCTTACCCATAAGCTTAAATAGTCTTGATCTCGAGGGTGTGAGATTGCTGAGTCCCCGTGACTCACAGATACTTCCAAAACAGTTTGTAGGTGCCGATGAAACCATGCAGATGACGCAACCAAGCTCAAGGAGGAGCTCGATGAAGATCTTGTCCTCTGTGTTGTTTCGTTCTAGTTGATCGGTAGTGGAGCCCAGTCGGGACGATCGGGGATCTGTGTAGCATTTGGGGTAGTCTTCTTTTATTTTGGTTCCGTAGTCGGACCTTGAGTGTATCTGGATGATGTAGTGCTTTATTCATGTAATTGTGTGAAGTGGTGAGTGTAAGTCAACTATTTATCTCTTTCCCTTATGTATTACATGGGTTGTGTGAAGATTACCTCACTTGCGACATTGCTTTCAATGCGGTTATGCCTCTAAGTCGTGCTTCGACACGTGGGAGATATAGCCGCATCGAGGGCGTTACAGGGAACCGGGCCGAGGTGGAGCTGGAGGCGACGTCGACCCAGGCCTGGGTTAGCGCCGCGGCGACGTGGGCGCGAGCCGACGGGGAGCCGGCGTGGCCGGAGATGCCAGCGAGGACGGTGGTGGCGGCGACGGTCTTCATGTCGTCGTCGGAGGGGGAGCACGGCCAAGGCGGGCGTGCGGACGTGATGGACCTCGACCGGGAAGTCGTGGTCATTGGGGACGACACCCTGCTGCGGACCGACGTGGTCGAGCGGGCGGGGGCCGACGGAGGCGGCGGTGACGCCGTGTTGGGGGAGGCGTCGCGGACGGCGCCAACGGGGCGGCTCGGACGCCGACGAGCGAGGCGCCGCCGGGGGTGGAGCCGCAAGCCACTTCGCCCATCGAGCCAGCGTCGGTGCCGGAGAGGGTGCTGGAGAAGGCGCCGGAGGGGGCACCGGCCTCAGGGGAGGCGGCCAGCGGGGCGCACGCCCTGGTGCTCAGGCCTGGGGGTCGCCGGGTTGCCGGGTCACAGCCGCCGGGCAGCGGGACTAGCGAGGTCTTCTTTGGGCCCCTAACCCAGGAGGAGGCGTTGATGGCTGGCGTGACCCGGCGCCTGCGAGGGCGGACAGACCGGATCCAGGCCTTCGCCTAGGCCGAGGTCAAGCAGACCTGGGAGCTGGAGCGCGTCGTGTTCGTAAGTTTCCCTTGTATTCTACCTTTCTTTTCTTTCGTTGCTTCTTCTTTGTGGGGGCGCGCCAGCGCACCCACTGGGTGTAGCCCCCGAGATTCGGGCCAACTGCGTAGCATTTGGGTCGAATCTTAACTTATTGTATTGTATTGATCATTGCTTTCTGCAGCAACTGGACTCCTATCGGGTCGGCGTCTTCAACCATCTCCTTGAGACACACCAGCGTCTCAAGGAACGGCTCGCCGCCAAGGAGGAGGAGCTCCGCGCTGCAGTAGGTACTTTTCTTGCGTGCCCTTTTTTAGTGGGGCGCGGTAGCGCACCCACTAGGTGTAGCCCTGGAGATTCGGGCCAACTGCGTAGTAGTTGGGTCGAATTTTAAAGTAGTACTTTGTTTCTGAGTCTTTTTCCTGTAGTCGAGGTGCTGTCCTGGAGGACCCAACTAATTCAGGATGGCTTCCACTACGACCGGCTCATTGCTGACGCCGGTCGGCTTGGGACCGAGGTGGAGAGGGCAAGGGTGGAGGCGACGGGAGCCCGACGGGCGCTCGACAAAGCCGGCCAGCTGCTCCTGCCGAGGTGATAAGGGCCGTATTGATGCCGAGGTGGAGCGCCTCAAGGCGGAGGCCGCCAAGGTTGGGGAGGCGCAGCAGGCCCTTGCCGAGGCGGACCAGCAACACGACAAGCTGGCCGACGACAAGGAACAGTTTCAGGCCAAGGTGGAGCGCCTGAAGCGCTGGTGGCCACGGCGAAGGAGACCCGGCGTCGCGAGTAGGCCGTGAAGGTGACCGAGGACAACGACGCCGAGCTGAAGGCGGCCCTTGCCAAGGTCGCCGATCTGGAGAAGACGCTCCAGGAGCGTGACTGCACCATCGCCCGAGAGCGCGCAGTACATTGCTTGAAGCGCATCACCTGGAAGAGTCCTTCTCGAGTAAGTGCTTTCCTTGGATTTTTTTGTTGCCGGGTTGGGACCCCGACTTCTCTTCCTTAGTGACTTTCTTCTGACCTGCTTTTCTTTTTGATAGGGGCCTTCCCGGAGACGCGCCAGCTGGCGGAGGAGGCAGTCCGCTTTCAGCGTGACCCGCAGGGGATCGTCGGCTCCGGGACTGACCCGCGGGTGGCTGGACCTTTCCGAAGATCGTGACCGCCGCCGAGGCCCGTCTGCGAGTCTTGAGTGAGCAAATGGGCGGCTCTCTGAGACCGGCGTGGCGATGAAGGCGGCCCTCTAGCCGGGTTCCGTCACGCCGAACAGCTTCACGCGGCTGGCGCGGTGGTTGGAGGCAGGCCCGGATTGTCTTCATGAGTGGTGGATTTCCGCCGCTCGTGCCGGCACCGAGATGGCGCTCAGGTTCGCAATGTCTTGGCATCTGGACCTGGCGCTGGATGCGTTGATGGGCCAGCGAGTCGGCTCAGAAAACCAGATGCAGGCGGAGGCCGGACGGATCACCGCCCGGGCCAGCTACATCGCCGGGTTCGCCTTCCATGACGAGTTCCAGCCGGAGCAGGCGGAATATGGTGGAGTCGTGCCTGCTGACGACTACGGCCTGCTTCTGGACGACCCGAAGGGCAGCTCTGAGGAGACGGACGTCTACCGCAACGCGGACGCCAGGGAGGAGGATACCGGCACCTCAGCGGACCCGGGAGCTGCGCGATCCGGCGGCGGGAATGCCTGATTTTTAACTTAGTAAAAATTTCTGTTAGGTAACAGGTCCACCCACCCACTGGGGGTTAACTGGGTGTAATGAACTCTAGCCTTGGGCATGTTTCTGAACTTATGATGTATGAGCTTTGTGAATGTTTGTGCCTTTACTTTTCATTTTTTCGAGCCGTTTTCCTGCACTTTCCCCTCCTGGGCTTTTCCCCCGCGAGTCTGACGGCCGAGGCTCCGGTCCGTGACAAGGGGTTCGGCCTTTGTGGAGAGCATGCAATACTTAGGCTTTCGAAACGTTGAGCGCCAGCGAAACACCCACTGGGCTGGCTGGCGGCAACCCGGCGGGGCCGGGTTGGCGAGCAGCCGGTCTTGCGGCAACTTAAAGCGGCGACGCCGGGTTGGGCGACCCGGCGGTGTGCAGAAACTTCATGGATGCCTGCGCTCTTGCTTTTCGTCTTCGGAGCCGTTTCTTGCAACTTTCCCCCTTTGGGTCCCCCCCCCGCGAGTCTTACGACCGAGGCTCCGGTCCGTGACAAGGGGTTCGGCGTTTGAGAGGAGCGTGCAGTAATTAGGCTTTTGAAACATTGAGCGCGAGCAAAACACCCACTGGGTCGGCTGGCGGCAATCCGGCGGGGCCGGGTTGGCGAGCAGCCGGTCGTGCAGCAACTTAAAGTGGCGGGGCCGGGTTGGGCGACCCGGTGGTTCTTGACTTAGTGTTCGTGGTGTGCTGGTGCCTTGGTCGCATGTGCTTGCCGGCCAAAATCCGAAGGCGGTTCTGCAGCTTAGGGCGAAGTGAGAGGCTGTGGCGGTCCAACGCGCCGGGAGCCGCTAAGGAAAACGACGGGTGGCCAAGCCGGCCAGCCCCGGAGCCCCCGGGTCGAGCGAGTCGATCTGGTGGTCGGCTTGGTTTAAGAGGAAAGTAATGCACAAATGTAGGAGACACAATAGCTTGGTCGGAAAGGGCAGCCCCCGAGCGTCGTTCGAGGATCCCATAGTTTTCAAATGATTACAAAAGGAAGTGATACATATGTACACACGGCTAACTGTAAAACGGGCGGGGAGCTCTGCATTCCATGGCATGGTTGTTTCTTCACCGGTGGTGTCCCTCTTGCGCTTGTTTGACTTGCGGGCGTCGATGAGGTAGTACGCGTTGCGATCGCAGAAGGCCTTGCTGATGATGAAGGGGCCCTCCCATGGGGAGGATAGCTTGTGTTGGCCAGTCTGCTCTTGGACGAGCCGGAGGACGAGGTCTCCCTCCCGGAAAGCGAGGGGCTTGATCTTCTTGATGTGGCAGTGCCTCAGGCCTTGCTGGTTGATGGCTGAGTGGCTGAGCGCTAGGAGACGTGCTTCTTCGAGCAGGTCGACGCCGTCTCCGCGGGCTTCCTTGGCTTCGGCTTCCATGTACATTGTGACGCGCGGTGAGTCGAACTCGACGTCGGTTGGGATGACGGCTTCTGCTCCATAAACGAGGAAGAACAGGGTGAACCCGGTCGACTGATTCGGCGTTGTTCGGAGACTCCAGAGGATGGCTGGCAGCTCATCGAGCCAGCTGCCGGGCGATTGGATGAGCAGCTCGACGAGCCGCGGCTTGATGACGGATAGGATGAGGTTGTTGGCCCGCTCGACCTGGCCATTGGACTGTGGATGTGCAACGGAGGCCAGGTCGAGGCGGATGCCGGAGACGGAGCAGTACTGCGTGAGCGCGCCCTTGGCGAAGTTGGTGCCGTTGTCCGTGATGATGTTGTTTGGCATGCCGTAGCGTACCATGATGTCCTGGATGAATCAGACGGCCGTTGGCCCGTGCAATTTCTTGATCTCCCTCGCTTCGATCCAGTTGGTGAACTTGTCCACCGCCACCAGAAGATGTGCCATGCCGCCTCGAGCGGTCTTGAAGTGCCCCACCATGTCGAGTCCCCAGACCGCCAAGGGCCAAGCGATCGGGATGGTTCGGAGTGCCGACGCCGGCTGGTGGTTGCGCTTGCTGAAGCGGCTGGCATCCCTCACACTTGAGGACGAGCGACTCTGCGTCTTCGAGGGCCGTGTGCCAGTAGAAACCATGCCGGAAGGCCTTGGCCACCAGGGATCGCGAGGCGGCGTGGTGCCCGCACTCGCCCTCGTGTATGTCGAGGAGGATCTCGATGCCCTTGTCTTGCTTGACGCAGCGTTGGAACACGCCGGTGGAGCTGCCTTTGACGAGCTTGTTGTTGATGATGTTGTAGGCGGACGCTCGGCGCTGCACTTGCCGGGCTTCGGCATCGTCCATGGGGAGGACCCCATTTTCCAGAAACTCAGAGATGGGCAGGGCCCATGATGGCGTTGTCACCACGTCGAAGATGGCCACCATTCCGAATTCTAGGGCGGCAGCCCCCGAGCCGGGTTCAGCAGCCCCCGGGTCAGGTTCGACAGTCCCCGGGCCGGGTTGAGCAGCCCCCGAGCCAGGTTGAGGCGCTGCCGGTTCGGGTGGCGCAGTCCCAGGGCTGGGTTGAGGCGCGGCCGGGTCGCCTGGGACATGGATGGACTCGGAGTCCGGAGATGGCTTGACGGATGGGATGGACTGCCGGGACGAGGCGATCTTGGCGAGCGTGTCGGTCGCCTCATTTTTTGTGCGCGAGACGTGGAGGAACTCACAGCCCACGAAGAATCTGGACAGCTTCTGGACGAGGAAGCGGTATCTTGCCATGTTGGAGTCGTGGGCGTCCCATTCATAGGAGCACTGCTACACCACCAGGTCCGAGTTGCCATAGCACTGGATGCGCCGGATGCCGAGTTCCTTGGCAAGCCGGAGGCCGTGCACAAGGGCTTCATACTCGGCAACATTGTTGGATGCGGCGAAGTGGATCTGCAGTGCGTATTTGAGTCGGTCGCCCTTGGGGGAGTGTAGCGCCCCGAGACCGATGTGCCAGGTGTCTTCCAGTTATTCGTTGTTGTTGCGTTGTCATTGCTTGCGTGTCATGCATTGCTTATCATGTCATCATGCGCATTTCATTTGCATACATGTTCGTCTCATGCATCCGAGCATTTTCCCCGTTGTCCATTTTGCATTCCGGCGCTCCTATCTCCTCTGGTGGTCCTTTCTACCTTCTTCTTGTGTGTGGGGGTTAAACATTTTCGGATTGGACCGAGACTTGCCAAACGGCTTTGGTTTACTACCGGTAGACCGCCTGTCAAGTTTCCTACCATTTGGACTTCGTTTGATACTCCAACGGTTAACCGAGGGACCGAGAAGGCCTCGTGTGTGTTGCAGCCCAACACCCCTCCAAAGTGGCCCAAAACCCACCTAAACCCTCTCCATCATGTCAGTTGTTCGATCACGATCACGTGGCCGAAAACTGCACCTCATTTGGACTCTCCTAGCTCCCTCTACCTATAAATATGTGTCTCCCTCCGAAAATTCGCGCAGTCTAACCCTAGACCTTCTTCCTCTCCGCACCGCTGGACAAAAGACTCGCCCGCGGACATGTCCGCGCCCTCAGCCGCTGCCCCGCCCCAATCCGGAGCCGCCAAGTGGCGCCACCGCGCAGTCCCCACCGTCGGCCCGCCAGGCCCGGGTTGGCCCCCCCCGAGCCCGCGAGCTCCGCCGCCGGGTCCCTGCGACTACTCGCGCCCGCTCCTCCGCTCGCC
>NC_041382.1:586371114-586379065 GCF_002162155.2 Triticum dicoccoides | reverse complement strand
CCGGCGACGCCGCCCCTCCTCCAGCCGTCGACGCCGCACCTCGCCGGCCTCGGGTCCGGCCGCCTCTCCGGTCGACTCCTGCGAAGCCCTCCGGTGAACATCGTTATCCGCGCCGGCTGGATCTAGATCTGAGATCCACCTCGGTTGACTTTTGTCCCCCGAAGCGCTAAATATTTTGCCATGTTCATCGTGCCGTAACTTTGCATCTGTAGGTCCATTTTGGGCATATAGCATATCAAATTGTTCGTCTCAGAGTGTGCATCATTTCATCTCATTGCATCATTTTCATTTGAGTTCATCTTGATGCCCGAAATGCTGTTGGAAGAGTGCTATTTGAGTTAATTGTCAGATCTGCTGCACCAAATAGCTATTTGTCATTTTTGCCATGTTTAATGTGTGCATGATATGCCCCTGAGCTCTACATGAGTTTTGTTATATGCTTTGTCATCCTTCCAGAGGTGCCATCCATGTATTTTTGTGATGTGTGTGGTGACTAGCACAAGCTTGCAAAGTGGTGCATTCGTTAATGCTGATTTCAGGGACTTAGAATTTCACTAAGTCCTTGATCTGTTTTTATCAATATGCCATATGTTCATGTTGTTTCCTAGTGATCTGTGCCTCTTTTGAGGATGATCAGTAAGGATGATTTGTTAATCTTGTGGTGCTCTACCCATCCATGTCTTTTTTTGCAATTATGGAGCACCCTAGCTTGAGTCAATCGAGCTCTACTTTTGCTATTTCGTGAATCTTGGCAGATTGTCTAATTGTTAGCGATTTTGCCGAGGATGTTGTTGTTGATCCGTGCATGCTATGTTGTTGTTCTTGCCATGTCTAGCTTGTATAATGTGTATTCTTGATGGGTGTGTGCTTAGATTGTAATGCCTTGCTCTGTAGCGAGTGCATCGAGCTCGTAAACATGCCTACTCGTTAACAGATTTGCATGCTACAGTTTTTTCTCTAAGTCTGTAATCTGTTTATGTTTTTGCCATGTTCACAAGCTTGCAATTGTATTTTCTGATCTCTTTTGGCTCAAGGTCACTAAGGGACTTTTGTTAAGATCTTTGAGTAGCTCCATGCCATGCCTTGTTTTGACATGTTAAGTTCCTGTAGCATATAGTTTTCATGCTCCAAAGTGTGCTACCTGATCTGAAATTCCAGACTTGTGTTAATTTCACTAAGTCTGAAATTTGTTTACCGTTTGCACTTTTGCCATGCTTGTTTGAACCTGTTAATGGATGATTTGGCCGTAGCTCAGTGTTCATCTTTTGTTAAGCATTATGAATCGATCCCTGCCATGTATTTTATTGCCATGTTTGGGTGCTGTAGCATGTTCATCTTGTTGCATTTAGATGGTCACTTGCTGTATATTGCAGACCGGTGTCATATTTGTTTCGCTTGCCATTTCCAAACCGTGTCTCCGATTCCGGTGTTCTTTATATCGATTTCAAGCGAAATCACCTCACCTTTCCAGTGGCACACTTGGATTTCCAAGTTGAGGTCAGGTTCAATCATTTCTTGTCAAATCATGCATATGCATCGCATACCGCATCTCGCATATCATACCATGTTCATGTGTTGGTTGTTTACTATGTTGTGTGCTTCTTTCCGGTGTTTGCTTCTTCGGGTTGGTTCCAGTAACGTCGCGTTTGTGAGGACCCGTTCGACTACGTCCGTTTGTCTTCTTCATGGACTCGTTCTTCTTCCTTGCGGGATTTCAGGCAAGATGATCATACCCTCGAAATCACTTCTATCTTTGCTTGCTAGATGCTCGCTCTTTTGCTATGCCTATGCTGCGATACCTACCACTTGCTTATCATGCCTCCTATATTGTTGAACCAAGCCTCTAACCCACCTTGTCCTAGCAAATCGTTGTTTGGCTATGTTACCGCTTTGCTCAGCCCCTCTTATAGCGTTGGTAGCTGCAGATGAAGATTGAAGTTTGTTCCTTGTTGGAACATGGAGATGTTGTTCCTTGTTGGAACATGTGTACTTGTTGGGATATCACAATATATCTTATTTAATTAATGCATCTATATACTTGGCAAAGGGTGGAAGGCTCGGCCTTATGCCCGGTGTTTTGTTCCACTCTTGCCGCCCTAGTTTCTGTCATATCGGTGTTATGTTCCCGGATTTTGCGTTCCTTACGCGGTTGGGTAATAACGGGAACCCCTTGACAGTTCGCCTTGAATAAAACTCCTCCAGCAATGCCCAACCTTGGTTTTACCATTTGCCACCTAGCCTTTTCTTTCCCTTGGGTTCTGCAGACTCAAGGGTCATCATTATTTTAAACCCCCCCGGGCCAGTGCTCCTCTGAGTGTTGGTCCAAACTAGAGTCCTGTGCAGCGCCCCCTCGGGGAAACTCGAGGTTTGGTTTTAGTTGTATGGAGCGCTCATCTGAGTGTGCCCTGAGAATGAGATATGTCCAGCTCCTATCGGGATTTGTCGGCACATTCGGGCGGTGTTGTTAGTTTAATTTTACCTTGTCGAAATGTCTTGTAACCGGGATTCCGAGTCTGATCGGGTCTTCCCGCTAGAAGGAATATCCTTCATTGACCGTGAGAGCTTGTGATGGGGTAAGTTGGGACACCCCCTGCAGGGATTGGAACTTTCGAAAGCCGTGCCCGCGGTTATGGGCAGATGGGAATTTGTTAATGTCCGGTTGTAGATAACTTGAACCTTAACTTACTTAAAATGAATCAACTGAGTGTGTTACCGTGATGGTCTCTTCTCAGCGGAGTCCGGGAAGTGAACACAGTGTTGGAGTAATGCTTGCCGCAGGTTGTTCTCTAGTTATTCGTTCGCGCTTTGCTTTCTCTTCTCGCTCTCTTTTGTGAACAAGTTAGCCACCATATATGCTAGTCGCTTGCTGCAGCTCCACCTCATACCTTTTACCATACCCATAAGCTTAAATAGTCTTGATCGCGAGGGTGCGAGATTGCTGAGTCCCTGTGGCTCACAGATACTTCCAAAACCAGCTTGCAGGTGCCGATGAGTCTGTGCGGATGACGCAACCAAGCTCAGGAGGAGCTCGATGTAGATCTTGTCCTTTGTGTTGTTTCGTTCTAGTTGATCAGTAGTGGAGCCCAGTTGGGGTCGATCGGGGACCGTGTCGCATTTGGGGTTCTTATTTTATCTTGGTTCCGTAGTCGGACCTTGATTGTATTTGGATGATGTAATGCTTTATTCTTGTATTGTGTGAAGTGGCGATTGTAAGCCAACTATGTATCTCTTTCCCTTATGTATTACATGGGTTGTGTGAAGATTACCTCACTTGTGACATTGCTTTCAATGCGGTTATGCCTCTAAGTCATGCTTCGACACGTGGGAGATATAGCCGCATCGAGGGCGTTACAGGGAGGACAGCACAATGCCGACCCCTAGGCCGAGTTGCATCTTCGAGCCGTCGAAGTGCATGCGCTAGTGCGTCGAGTCCGGTGGCGGCGACAGGTACTGGGTCTCGGTCCAGTCGACGAGGAAGTCAGCCAAATCTTGGGACTTGATGGTAGTGCGGGGCTTGTAGAGGATGGTGTGGCCGGCTAGCTCAAGCGCCCACTTGGCGACCCGGCCAGAGGCATCCCGGCACCCGATGATTTCGCCGAGAGGGGCCGTGCTGACCACGGTAACGACGTGCTCTTGGAAGTACGGCTTCAGTTTCTTGGCGGTGAAGTACATGCCGTAACACATTTTCTGGTAGTGCGGGTAGTTCTGCTTCGAGGCGGAGAGCACCTCGCTCAGGTAGTAGACGGGACGCTTGATGGCTTGGACCTTCTCCTTCTCTGGTCGCTCGACCAGCATCACTGTGCCGACCGACCGCGAGGTCCCGGCGATATAGAGCAACATCGGCTCCTTCTCGGCCGATGCGGCCAGGACTATTGCGGTGGAGAGCATGCGCTTGAGATCCCAGAAAGCCTCGTCCGCCTGGTCATTTCATTCGAACGGCGTCGTCTTCTTAATCAGCTGATACAGGGGCAAGGCCCTCTCGCCCAGCCGGCTGAGAAACCGGCTTACCGAGGCCAAGCAGCCGGTGAACTTCTGGACATTGCGCAGCCGAGCCGGCTTGTGCATGCACTCGATGGCCTTGATTTTCTCCGGGTTTGCCTCAATGTCGTGCTCCGAGACGAGGAAGTCGAGTAGCTTTTCGGCCGGGACGCCGAAAACACACTTTTCCGGTTGAGCTTGACCTTGTACTCATGCAGGTTGGCTAAGGTCTCCTTCAGGTCGTCGAGGAGCGTGAGGTGCTGCTTGGTCTTCACCATGATGTCGTCCACGTAGACGTGGATGTTGCGGCTGAGCTGCAGCAGCAAGCATTTCTGCATGCAGCGCTGGAAAGTGGTGTCGGCGTTCTTCAAGCTGATCAACATGGTGATGTAGCAATACGCCCCAAAGGGTGTGATGAAGGACGTCTTCAGGGCGTCGGCCGGGTCCAGCTTGATCCGATGATAGCCGGAGTAAGCATCAAGGAAGGACAGGAGCTCACACCCGGCAGTGGAGTCGATGACTTGGTCGATCTGAGGGAGGGCGAACGGGTCTTTAGGGAAGGCCTTGTTCAGGCTTGTGCAGTCGATACACATGCGCGAGGTCTTGTTCTTCTTCAGGATGAGGACTGGGTTGGCTAGCCACTCAGGATGAAACACTTCCATGATGAAGCCGGCCGCCAAGAGCTTGGTGACCTTCTCACCGATGGTCCTTCTCTTCTCTTCGGAGAAACGTCGTAGGGGTTGATGGATAGGCTTGGCGTCTTGCGGACGTGGAGTTTGTACTCGACGTACTTCCTCGGGATACCCGGCATGTCCTTTGGGGTCCATGCAAAAATATCCCGATTCTCAGGGAGGAAGTCGACGAGCTCGCCTTCCTATTTGCTGTTGAGGCAGGTGCCCACGACAATGTACTTGCTGCAGCTGGGGTCTTCCGGGTTCAGCTTCACCTTCTTGGTCTGCTTGGAGGGCTTGAATGAGGCCTCGTCGGCCGGCTCCTCGGCCGGGATTGGCGCAGCCGATGCCTCTTGGGCCAGGGCGATGATCTGGACGAGTTGGCGCCGCTCCTTGGCTACGACCAGCAATTCGGCCAGCTTGGCGCCGTCTCGGGCGCACTCTAGGGACTTGCGGTAGTCGGCGGCGACGGTGATGAGGCCCTTTGGACCCGGCAGCTTCATCTTCAGGTAGGCGTAGTGGGGGACCGCCATGTAACGCCCTCTCTTTTGAATTGTTCTACGGTGTTTCTTTTGAGTGAGCCCTAACCCACAGGTCTTTTTCCAGGATCTTACCTGACTCTTCTTATTTTTCCGGAGCTATCCAAATTTCTTTTTCGGAGTTTGACGTAAGAATGATTTGTCATCAGTCATATGTATTTATCCAAGATCTGTCAAATTCTTTCATCATTGGCTCAACCTCTTCGTTTTGATTCTTCCGGAGTGTCTAAACAATTCTTGGTCGTGTTACCCATCGTCATTCTCTTCTTTTGAAGACCAAAGAAGAGTTTTTCCTCCATATCTTATCCATTCTCTTCAAGATTCGTGGTTCTAGTTCAACGCCATCCTCTCATAATTGTTTCCGATTGTCAGAATTCTTTTCACCTATCTGGAGCTATTCATGAGTCTTTTCAGTTTGATTGTCCGGAGCCCATCATCTAAGATTTATTCATTCCAGCTTTCAGCTCTCATACTCTAAATCTTACCGGTGCATCGTTCGAGTGATCTCTAATCGGTCCGTGACCTATTCATTTCACTTACATCTAAATCCTCTCAAGCATCTTCATTCATTTGCAATTTCTTCCCGGTGTTTCTTTATGTTTTATTCGTTCTTTTTCAATTCTTACGGTGGTTAGTTCAAGAGTTTTCTTCCTTCGTGTATCATATCCCTTCATGTATCATATCTATGCATTCGTGCTTTTCAAATTCTACCGGTGGTTCCTTGAAGACCTTCTCAAGTTTGCGCTATATCTCTCTTAATCTTTTTACGAGGATAAGTAGTATGCCAAATCCGTTGCTTGTCAGCAATTAAATTGTTGAAGGATACTCATGACATAATTCTTATTCTTGTTCCATCCAAGTGATTAATTCCTGTTTTCCGGAGTGGTTCATCATACTTATTCTTGGTTTCCAGTGCACATCTTTCTTTCCCGGAGTTCCAAGTTCTCTCAATTATATCATCATGGAGATCCATCTAAATCATTACAAGGTTTCACCTTGTGTTTTCACCTTCTTTTTTTTTTCGTTTGATCATCCTTTTGTTACCGGAGTTCTTCATGGAGGTTCTACATGATGGCTCATCAAGGATTCAATTTCCCTCTCAAAGTGTTCATCAAGATTCTTTTCTAAAGAGCTCAAATATTCTTCATCTTGCAATCCGGAGTGCAATTCTTTCTACTGTATCATTCGAAGTGGTATTATGTCATTCTTGATAATTTGAGTTCATGTTTCATGATTCACTTGTTGTTAAGAATGAGGCATTTTAAATGCATCAATCTCGTCATTGGAATTATCTTGGGTTATATCTCATCTAAATCCTTTCCTAATTGTTGCTATCTATGGTGTTTATAAATGACCCAAGTTATTCATCTATCCTCCCGGTGAAATAAGCTTCTCATCTCCTTGTTGTTATCAATCTAATATATCGTTTCTGTTAGTGGCAGAATTTCACCTCATAGTTTTGAGATGATCTCCATAAGCCCACTACAACCTTGTTCTTTTCGTTGTTGGTCTTCCAACAACTCCGTTCGACCCTTCTCCTAAGGATGCCTTCTCAAGCTCTTTTGGCAGAAGTTGGTATTTTCTCCTCATTTCTCCTATTTCAATTATCTATCTCCTATTCTTGTGTTCCGGAGGCATTGTGATGTTGCTCTCTTTAACCATCATCTCGTTTCATCAAAGATTGTGTTTTTTTCATGATTGTCCATTTAACTGGAGTGTTGTGCCCTTTTGCTCAAGTTCTTTTTGCCTTATCAAGTTTTCATCCCTTTTAACCGGAGTGCCATACGAATTTGTTCTTCCTTGTTCCTCTTCCCTACCGGAATGCCTTCAACTTTGTTCTTCTCCGTTGGTTTCTTTCTGTCTTTTGCTCAACCTCGCAAGGTTCTTTGGTTTCACTCGTTTGTCAAAAAAGCAACTTAGTTTTACCTCTTCTCTTTCCCTTCCGTTTTCCCTCCGGTGCCATTCTAGATCTCGGGACGAGATCCTCTCATAGTGGTGGAGTGTTGTAACGCCCCGAGACCGATGTGCCAGGTGTCGTCTAGTTATTCGCTGTTGTTCCCTTGTCATTGCTTGCGTGTCATGCATTTCATATCATGTCATCATGTGCATTTCATTTGCATACATGTTCGTCTCATGCATCCGAGCATTTTCCCCGCTGTCCGTTTTGCATTCCGGCGCTCCGTTCTCCTCCGATGGTCATTTCTACCTTTCTTTCGTGTGTGGGCATTAAACATTTCCGGATTGGACCAAGACTTGCCATGCGGCCTGGGTTTACTACCGGTAGACCGCCTGTCAAGTTGCGTACCATTTGGACTTCGTTTGATACTCCAACGGTTAACCGAGGGACCGAGAAGGCCTCATGTGCGTTGCATCCCAACACCCCTCCAATTTGGCCCAAAGCCCACCTAAACCTCCTCCATCCTCTCGGTCGTTCGATCACGATCGCGTGGCCAAAAACCGCACCTCATTTGGACTCTCCTAGCTCCCTCTACCTATATATATGTGCAACCCTCCGAAATTCGCGGTCTAACCCTAGCCTTCCCCTACCTCGCGCACCGAACAAAGATCCCCACCACCCCGGACATGTCCGACTGCCGCCTCCGACGAATCAGACGCCGCCACCTCGTCCCGCGCCGCGTCCTCTCTCTCCTCCCCACCGCTGCGGCCCGCCGCAGCCCACGGCCGGCCCACCCGAGCCGCGCCGGGCCCTAGCGCGCCCCGACTCCATCGCGCGCCCCGCGCCGCCTCGAATCGCCACCGCGC
>NC_041382.1:586330040-586370352 GCF_002162155.2 Triticum dicoccoides | reverse complement strand
ACCGCTCCGGCGTGCGCCACCGGCCGCCCGCGCCGGCATCTCTCGCGCCGCCCGGATCCCGCAGCCGCGCCGCCGCACTTGCTCGCCGCCGCCGCTCGGGAAGCAGTCGCCCGGCGCCGCCTTGTCTCCCTCCCGCCGGCGAGCGCCACCGCCTCCATGCGGCGAGATCCGCCGCCCGGGAAGCCGTCGCCGCCCGCCTCGTCCGGATCCACCGCGGGGTGGCGCGTCCATCCAAACACCACGCCCGCGCCTGGACAGCTCCGTCCCGCTCCACCTCGTCCGCCGTTGACTTTTTCCGCGGGGTAAATTCCTCCAAGTCCCTGTATTGCCAGATCCATGTGCCCATGTTCATCGCATCGTAACTTTGCATACATAGCTCCGATTCATGCATATAGCATATCAAAATGTTCATCTCAGAGAGTGCATCATTTCATTCCATTGCATCATTTTCATTTGAGATCATCTTTATGCCCGAAATGCTGTTAGAAGAGTGCTACTTGAGTTAATTGTCAGATCTGCTGCTCCATTTAGACATTTGTCATTTTTTCCATGATTATTGTGTGCATGATATGCCCTGATGCTCTACATATGTTTTGTTAAGAGTTTTGTCATCTTTCCATAGGTGCAACCCATGTATTTTTGTGATGTGTGTGGTGACTAGCACGAGCTTGCCAAGTGGTGCACATGGTAATTCTGTTTTCAGGGACTTAGCATTTCCACTAAGTCCTTGGTCTGTTTATCTCATGATGCCATATGTTCATGTTGTTTCCTAGTGATCCGTGCCTCTTTTGAGGATGATCAGTAAGGATGTTTTGTTAATCTTGTAGTGCTCTATCCATCCATGTATTTGTTTGCAATTATGGAGCACCCTAGCTTGAGTAAATCGAGCTCTACTTTTGCTACTTTGTGAATATGGGCAGATTGTCAACTTGTTTGCAATTTTGCCGATGATGTTGTAGTTGATCCGTGCATGCTATGTTATTGTTCTTGCCATGTCTAGCTTGCATTTTGTGTGTTCTTAATGTATGTATGCTTAGCTTGTCATGACTTGCACCGTAGTGAGTGCATCGAGCTCGTAAACATGCCTACTTGAGTTATGTTTCAGCATGTGCCAGTTTTCACTAAGTCTGTGATCTGATTATGTTTTTGCCATGTTCACATGCTTGCAATTGTATTTTGTGATCCCTTTTGGCTCAAGGTCACTAAGGGACTTTTGTTAAGCTCTTTGAGTAGCTCCATGCCATGCTTTACTTTTCCATGTTCAGATCCTGTAGCATGTAGTTTTTTTGCTCCGTAGAGGGCTACCTGATCTGAAATTCCAGACAAGTGTTAATTTCACTAAGTCTGAGATCTGTTTACCATATGCATTTTTGCCATGCTTGTTTGAACCTGTTAATGGATGAATTGGCCGTAGCTCAGTGCTAGACTTTTGTTAAGCATCTTGAATGCATCCCTGCCATGTATTTGTATGCCATGTTTGAGTGCTGTAGCATGTTCATCTCATTGCATTTAGATGGCTACTTGCTGTAAATCACAGACCGGAGTCATACTTGAATCGCTTGCCATTTCCAAACCGCAACTCCGATTCCGGCGTTCTTTATATCGTTTTCAAGCGATTTCATCCCATATTTCCAGTGGCACACTTGGATTTCCAATTTGAGGCCAGGTTCTTGCATTTCCTGTCATATCTTGCATTATGCATCCCGCATCGCATCCCGCATAGCATACCATCATTGCATCATATTGCTTGATCCTTGCACGTGGTTGATTGTGTCCTTGTTGCTTGTTTGTCTTGTTTGGGTAGAGCTGGGAGACGAGTTCTCTAACGAGGAGCCCGTTGAGTTTGCTTTCGAGGATCCAGTCAACTCTGACAACTGTGCAGGAAAGATGATCATACCCTCGAAATCACTTCTATCTTTGCTTGCTTAGTTGCTCGCTCTTTTGCTATGCCTATGCTGCGATACCTACCACTTGCTTATCATGCCTCCTACTTTGTTGAACCAAGCCCCTAACCCACCTTGTCCTAGCAAACCGTTGATTGGCTATGTTACCGCTTTGCTCAGCCCCTCTTATAGCGTTGCTAGTTGCAGGTGAAGATCGAAGTTTGTTCCTTGTTGGAACATGGAGATGTTGTTCCTTGTTGGAACATGTTTACTTGTTGGGATATCAAAATATATCTTATTTAATTAATGCATCTATATACTTGGTAAAGGGTGGAAGGCTCGGCCTTATGCCTGGTGTTTTGTTCCACTCTTGCCGCCCTAGTTTCCATCATATCGGTGTTATGTTCCCGGATTTTGCGTTCCTTACGCGGTTGGGTGATAATGGGAACCCCTTGATAGTTCTCCTTGATTAAAGCTTTTCTAGCAATGCCCAACATTGGTTTGACCATTCGTCGCCTAGCCTTTTCTTTTCCCTTGGGGGTCGCGTGCCCAAGGGTTATCATTATTTTAACCCCCCCGGGCCAGTGCTCCTCTGAGTGTTGGTCCGATCGAGTAGACTGCGGGGCCACCTTGGGGCAACTTGAGGGTTGGTTTTACTCGTAGGATGTCTCATCTGAGTGTGCCCTGAGAACAAGATATGTGCAGCTCCTATCGGGATTTGTCGGCACATTCGGGCGGTGTTGCTGGACTTGTTTTAACCTGTCGAAGTGTCTTGAAGAACCGAGATACCGAGTCTGATCGGAACGTCTCGGGAGGAGGTCTATTCCTTCGTTGACCGAGAGAGCTTGTGATGGGCTAAGTTGGGACACCCCTGCAGGGATTGAACTTTCGAAAGCCGTGCCCGCGGTTATGGGCAGATGGGAATTTGTTAATGTCTGGTTGTAGAAAACCTAAACCTTAACTTAATTAAAATGAGTCAACTGCGTGTGTAACCATGATGGTCTCTTTCCGGCGGGGTCCGGGAAGTGAACACGGTGTTGGAGTTATGCTTGACGTAGGTTGTTTTAGGATCACTTCTTGATCATACTTTTATCGACCGTGCTTTGCTTTCTCTTCTCGCTCTCATTTGCGTATGTTAGCCACCATATATGCTACTCGCTTGCTGCAGCTCCACATCATACCTTTACCTTACCCATAAGCTTAAATAGTCTTGATCACGAGGGTGCGAGATTGCTGAGTCCTTGTGGCTCATAGATACTTCCAAAACCAGTTTGCAGGTGCCGATGAGTCCGTGCAGATGACGCAACCAAGCTCAGGAGGAGCTCATTGAAGATCTTGTCCTTTGTGTTGTTTCGTTCTAGTTGATCAGTAGTGGAGCCCAGTTGGGGTCGATCGGGGACCTTTGTCGCATTTGGGGTTCTTCTTTTATTTTGGTTCCGTAGTTGGACCTTGTTTGTATTTGGATGATGTAATGCTTTATTCATGTATTTGTGTGAAGTGGCGATTGTAAGCCAACTATGTATCTTTTCCACTATTGTATTACATGGGTTGTTTGCGAAGATTACCTCACTTGCGACATTGCTTTCAATGCGGTTATGCCTCTAAGTCGTGCTTCAACACATGGGAGATATAGCCGCATCGAGGGCGTTACACGCCATGAACTTGGCGAGTGCGGGCCGGCCCAGCAGCGCGTGGTACGGGCAGCCATCACAAGATTACCTCGCAAAGTACATGATTGGTGGAGACGCAATGAAGGTTAAAATATTCCATCTAGACTACAATCACCATCAAGAAGTCCTAATGAAGACAGTGAGGGATGGACGGGCAGCCATCACAAGGGGTTGGCCTAGAGTCGTGCACGCATTACGCATGGTGGAGGGCACAATATGGGCATTGATACGTCTCCAACGTATCTACTTTTTCTCACGCTTTTACTCTTGTTTTGGACTCTAATTTGCATGACTTGAATGAAACTAACCCCGGACTGACGCTGTTTTCAGCAGAACTACCATGGTGTTGTTTTGTGCAGAAATAAAAGTTCTCGGAATGGAACGAAACTTTGCGAGGATTTTTTATATCAATACTAAGAATTTTTGGAGCCAAGAACCATCGGAGAAGGGCCCCTGGGTGGGCACAACCCACAAAGGCGCGCCCCCCTCTCCTGGCGCGCCCAGGTGGGTTGTACCCACCTGGTGGCCCCGCTGACGACCCCCCTGATACTATAAATTCACATTATTCTAGAAAAAATCAGGGAGAAAGAATTATCGCGTTTCACAAGATGGAGCCACCGCCAAGCCCTGTTCTTCCTCGGGAGGGTAGATCTGGAGTCCGTTTGGGGCTCCGGAGAGGGGGTGGGGGTCTTCGTTCTTAGTCATCACCAACCCATCTCCATCGCCAACTCCATGATGCTCCCCACCGGGAGTGAGTAATTCCTCCATAGGCTCGCTGGTCGGTGAGGAGTTGGATGAGATTCATCATGTAATCGAGTTAGTTTTGTTAGGGCCCGATCCCTGGTATCCACTATGTTCTTAGATTGATGTTGCTATGACTTTGCTATGCTTAATGCTTGTCACTTTGGGCCCGGGTGCCATGAACTCAGATTTGAACCGGTTATGAATTCATCATTATATCCATGTTTTAGATCCAATCTTGCAAGTTATAGTCACCCACTACGTGTTATGATCCAGCAACCCCGGAGTGACAATAATCGGGCCCACTCCCGGTGATGACCGTAGTTTGAGGAGTTCATGTATTCACTATGTGTTAATGCTTTGTTCCGGTTCTCTATTAAAAGGAGGCCTTAATATCCCTTAGTTTCCAATATAGACCCCGTTGCCACGGGAGGGTAGGACAAAAGATGCCATGCAAGTTCTTTTAATAAAGCACGTATGACTATTTACGAAATACATGCCTACATTATATCGATGAACTGGAGCTAGTGCCGTATCGCCCTAGGTTATAACTGTTACACGATGAATATCATCCAGCAAGTCACTGCTCCAATGCCTACGAATTTATTTATATTGATCTTGTTGTGTTACTATTGCTATCGTCACTGTTACACTTGCTACAAATTACTGCTATCACTGTTACTGCTACCGTTGCTGCTGTCACTATTATCAAAACTATCAAACTACTTTGCTACTGATCACTTTGCTGCAGATAATTAATCTCCAGGTGTGGTTGAATTGACAACTCAGCTGCTAATACCTTCAAATATTCTTTGGCTCCCCTTGTGTCGAATCTATAAATTTGGGTTGAATACTCTACCCTCGAAAACTTTTGCGATCCCCTATACTTGTGGGTTATCAAGACCTTTTTCTAGCGTCGTTGCCGGGGAGCATAGCAATATTTGTTGAGTCACTTGGGATTATTATCATGTTATCACTATGAAGAATCTGAAGGATCCAAAGACTAAGATATTTCCCTCAAAGACGAGGGGAGGTAAGGAACTGCCATCTAGTTCTGCTTTAGATTCACCTTCTGTTATGAGTAAACTTGCAACACCACCACATGCTACGAATTCTACTATGTCACCAGTTATTGATGATGCTACTTCTACTATGAATGATGCTTATGATTATGCTAGTACCTTGCTTGATAATGATGATGTGCCACTTGGTGATTTTCTTGATGCACAAATTGCTAGAGTTATACAACATGATGTTGTTGAATCTGATGATGAGCTTGAAACTGAAACTCCTGAAACACCTGCTAGAACTAGACTTCCTAGATATGAACTGCCTAAGGTACCGAATGGTTATGTTATGAGTGAGGAGGCAACTAGAGATATTCTTGCTTGCAACGATAGAGATGATCTAGAGAAATTACTATGCAAGTATAAGAAAAATCTATGAATGCTAGAATGAAATGTGATCCTAAGTTTGCTACTTCACCTATCTGTATTGCTGATAAGGATTATGAATTCTCTGTTGACCCAGAGTTGATTACTTTGGTTGAATCTGATCCTTTCCATGGTTATGAAAATGAAACTGCTGTGGCACATCTTACTAAGTTGAGTGATATAGCCACCCTTTTTACTCATGATGAGAAAACTCGCTATTACTTTATTCTCAAATTATTTCCTTTCTCATTAAAGGGTGATGCTAAAGCTTGGTACAACACTGTTACTCCTGGTTGTGTGCGTAGTCCCCAGGATATGATTTATTACTTCTCTGAAAAATATTTTCCTGCTTATAAGAAACGAGCTGCCTCGCAGGAAATATTTAACTTTGTTCAAACTAAAGAAGAGAGTCTCCCACAAGCTTGGGGGAGGCTTTGCCAGTTACTTAATGCTTTTCCTGATCATCCTCTTAAGAAAAATGAAATACTTGATATATTTTATAATGGATTAACCGACGCTTCTAGGGACTTCCTAGATAGTTGTGCTGGTTGTGTTTTCAGGGAACGAACTATTGCTCAAGCTGAAGAATTATTGAATAACATATTGAAAAATTATGATGATTGGACTCTTCCTGAACTATCGGCTAAACCCACTCCGAAGAAGAGGGGTATATTATATCTCAGTCTTGAAGATATGCAAGAGGCAAAGAAATCTATGAAGGAAAAAGGTATTAAAGCGGAGGATGTTAAAAATTTACCTCCTATTAAAGAAATACATGGGCTCAATACACAACCACTGCCTAAGGTGGTAGAGGTAAATTCTCTTATGAAGTTTAATGAAAATGATAATCCTCCCAATATGCATCCTACTCAATGCCTTTATGAGTTTGAAAACTACATTAGAAAACAAGATCACTTCAATGCAAACGTTATGAAACAATTGAAATACAATTCAGATATGATTGCTCTCTTGAGTGACTTGTTATTTAGAATTTCAAATGATGTTAGAGGTGTTGGAAAACATGCCTCTATCGTACAAACTCAACTAGAACAAGTTGCTAAATCACAAAGAGAATTACTTGATGAAATGAATAGTAATATGCATGACTTTGTTGTTAGAGTTGCAACTGGAGGAGGTAAAATGACTCAGGAACCACTTTATCCTGAGGGACACCCAAAAAGAATTATACAAGATTCACAAAGAAACAACACTAGTGCACCTAGTCCTTCTAAGAAGAAAAATAAAAATGATAGCAATTTGCATGCTTCCAATGAACCTGAAATAGAAAAACCTCCTTATAATGAAAATGAAACTTCCATCTCTGATGCTGAAACTCAATCTGGTAATGAACATCGACCTAGTGATAATGAAAAAGATAATGCTGATGTTCATGAAGATGCTCAACCAAATGAAGAATAACCAGATAATGATGTTGAGATAGAACCACCTGTTGATCTTGGGCAACCTAAGAATAAAAGATATGATAAAAGAGACTTTGTGGCTAGGAAACACGGTAAAGAAAGAGAACCGTGGGTTCAAAAACCTATGACTTTTCCACCCAAGTCAACTAAAAAGAATGATGATAAAGAATTTGAACGCTTTGCTGAAATGCTGAGGCCACTCTTTTTGCGTACTCGCTTGACTGATATCTTGAAAATGCCTCCTTATGCAAAGTATATGAAAGACATCATCACAAATAAGAGAAAAATACCGGAAGCTGAAATCTCCACTATGCTTGCTAATTATAGTTTCAAAGATGGAGTACCTAAAAAACTTGGAGATCCGGGTAAACCAACTATACCTTGCTCTATCAAAAAGAATTATTTGAAAACTTCTTTGTGTGATTTAGGAGCCCGTGTTAGTGTTATGCCTTTATCTTTATATAAAAGACTTGACTTGAATAAACTCACACCTACAGAAATATCTTTGCAAATGGCTGACAAGTCAACTGCCATACCTATCTGTATTTGTGAGGATGTGCCCATTGTTGTTGCTAATGTTACTATTTTGACTGACTTTGTTATACTTGAGATGCCCGAGGACGACAACATGTCGATTATCCTTGGTAGACCCTTCTTGAATACTGTAGGGGCTGTTATTGATTGCAATAAAAGCAAGGTCACTTTTCATATTAATGGTAATGAGCATACGATGCACTTTCCAAAGAAACAATTCCAAGTGAATGGTATTAATGTTATTGAAAAATCCCCATTGAGGTAACTTAGTGATTTACGAAAGTTCTTCGGTTTCATGCTAATCGAAAGTGGTTGTTAATAAGACCTGATCAACCTTATTAATGAATCATTTTTGAATGGTATGAAGTTGATGAATTTAGTAAGCACTACTCTCTGTCCCTACTCTTTATTCTCTGTTTTATTAGTAAAATAAAATGAAATGCCATGCTTTGTCTGTTTTCTGAATTTCTCGTGCAATAAAAAATGACCCAAAAATAAAAGTTCTCAGAATGCCTTGAAAATTTTATATGATTTTTTCCTGAATATTTAAGAATTTTTGGTGCAAATAATACCAGAGGGGGGTGCACCTGGTGGGCCCAACCCAATAGGGCGCGCCAGCACCCCCTGGCGCGCCATGGGGGGTTGTGGTCCCCATGTGGGCCCCCTCACTTACCTCTTCCCCCCCACATGGCCACTTACCTCCAGGAAAAAATCACTCTAGCTCTCTCTCGTGTTCTTGCTCCTGAAACTGCATATTTCGATCTCTTTGCTCGAAGCTCCATTTCCGAAACTGTTTCGGGGATTTGTTGCTTGGTATGTGACTCCTTCATTTGTCCAATTAGTTTTTGTTTTAGTGGTTTATACTTTGAATAAATAGCTACTCTTGGTGCTGCTGTAGATGTGCTTGCATGTTCAATTTTTAGTGTTCTAAGTAGTTTGAATGCTCGCTATGGCCTCTATGTATTCCTATGAGTAATTGCTATTAGTTTTGTGAAGTTCTGTTGGTAAAATTTTGTGGACTAAAAATTCAGATTTTTGTTGATAGGAAAAATTGTACGCGGACATTATGAACCTATTTGGAAGGAGTTCTTTGAGGAGACGATCCTTGGGGGCATCTTCTAGTGACAGTTTTCCTCGCCGGTCTTATGTTGAACCAAGTGAAAGTTCCACGTGAGATGCCGCTACCAAAACTTGCTTATGGCCTTGCGATGAGTATATGATGCAAGTGGGCATTAAGGAGTAATTTGAACAATATGTTCACAATGCCGGTCTCAGTCCCTACCTTTCAGATAGGTGTGAACAACACATCTTCTCACTGAATCATTTGTCGAAGTATTTAAATATTTTCTACGTGAGTCTAGGGTGTCGTTTATGCTTTATGATGAACCATTTACTATCCCACTAGAGAACTTTTCTTACCATCGCAAACTTCCATTTTGGGCTTCTCTTGATGAGCCAGTGAAGGCTGAGTATGAGTCTTTCTTGACTAGCCTTTGCTACGGTGAAAATAGGGGGGAGGCAAGGTAGAATAAAGAGCATTCACTTTCCCGCAATCCAGTGCTTTGCTTTATTTAATGGGAAGTGCATAGTAGGCAAACAAGACTGTAGCATACTTTGTGTGCGAGACTTGAGCCTCATTCATACCGCTCTCACAGGTGAAAGGATTATAACCTTGCAGCGATTGTTGCATGTAGACTTCAGCATAACACCAAAAGTGGCTAGTTCTATGGTGGAATTTATGCCACGCGTCTAGCACAAGGGCTGGGTGTTTCGCCTTTACCCTTTGATCCTATCCTACGCATGCAATATTTAGATTTTGAGACCTTAAAGGATCATAAGGTTCTTAAGGGAAGGGCTGATAACTTCACTTATAATCTGATGTTTAACCAATCACATGTTGTGGACACATATTTGCCTGCGCCTACTCTTTTTGACTATAATAGCAGGGAAAGATACTTCGTTCTTGCGAGCCAGGCCCGAGCTCACAATGCAGCAGTGTTGGCGGCATGGCGCGCTGAGGCCTTCGCCCCGAGAGCCTCCGTGAGCTACCACGCCGACTACTACCCTCCAGGCTATTGATCGACTACCAAGCTAGGCCAAAAGCCTAAGCTTGGGGGAGTACGTGTTTATCACCGACATTATATTCATGTTCACATATCATTTTATTTGTCGGTGTTCACACTTTTTCATTGTACCATCCATGCTTAGATTTATTTTTCTTGCTTTCTTCTTGTGTGTTTGAAAAACTTTAGAAAAACCAAAAAAATTAGTTGTAGTAATTTACTTTCCATGCATGCTTAGTAGTAGCACTAAAAAGAAAATCCAAAAAGATTTCCTTGTTCTTCTTTTGCTTGTTGGGAGCTTTCCCGTGTAAAAAGTTTTTCTCATTTTTGTTTTTCCCTTTTATTTGCTTGTTCAAGAAAACCAAAAACTCCAAAAATATTTCAATGTGTTTCTCTGAATTTCTTTTCCTTTTATTCGAGTCTTACCGAGGAGAAGACCATGATGAAAATGTTGAGTGGCTCTCATATGAATAACTGTTGAACTAGAGCAAATTTTACCTTGTCTTCTGCAGTTGAATAAAATGTTTGCAGATTCCAGCTTAGTCCATGGCACTCTTGCACTATTATTATTTTCATATCATTCGGTTGTGCAAGTGAAAGGCAATAATGACGATATTCGATGAGCTGTCCGTGGCAAAGAGAAACTGGTATGAACTTGCACTAGTATCTAGGCTTTAGCCCATTATGATTAAATATGTTTGCAATGACAATTAAAGATTATAGTTTGTCATGCCATGCATAAGTAGCTGGAAGTTGATAATGATTTATCTTGGATATCAACATAGCGTTAAAATGATTGTGATTTAGTATGATGATATGATATCCTCCTCTGAATGTTCAAGTGGCTTGACTTGGTACATGTTCACGCATGTAGTTGAGTCAAAACCAACATAGCCTCTATAATATTTATGTTCATGGTGTTCATATCCTACTCATGCTAGTGTCTAATGTTACTTATGCATACTGCCTGGTTATGATCGTTGTTGCTCTCTAGTTGGCCACTTCCCAGTCTTAATTGCTAGCCTTCACCTGTACTAAGTGGGAATTCTGCTTGTACATCAAAAACCTTGAACCAAAAGTTATTCCATATGAGTCCACCATACCTACCTATATACAGTATTACCCTGTCGTCCTAAGTAAATTTGCATGTGCCACCTCTAAAAACTTCTAAAAGTTATCCTTTTTGTGTGCCTATATCGTTCGTGGAATGACAGGAGGTGGTCAATATCTTTCGTGCTAAGCATGTTATCCTCAGGTCGAGTGTTTATTCACTCACCATCGGACGAGGAAATGGGCGGTATTAGGGATGCCCAGTCCCAAATTGCAAACATGAAAAAGAGTTCATCTCTTGAATAAACAAACAAAAACTCCCAATGGAGTCAAAACCTTTACTTTCTGCTTGGGGACCGCCACTAGCGTGCTTAGCATGGAAGATGTTGATTACTGATGGTCGTGAAGGAATGAGAAGGGTGCATGTCTCAAAATATCATTTATCTCTATTTTAAAAATTGAGCTCTGGCACCTCTTCAAATTACTGCTTCCCTCTGCGAAGGGACTTTCTGTTTACTTTTATGTTGTGTCATCACCTTCTTAAAAACAAGCGCCAAAAACTGAGTAGAGCACAACTGTCATGATTTATGCATTGTGTATAGCTAATGTTGGGTGCATCATGACTGGATCTTTTCTACCAGGAATTACGATGTTTAGTCACTGCTTGAACTCTGGAGGTGCTCTGCATTTATGTTTTGCGGTCTCAGAAAGGGCTAGCGAGATACCATTATTGTCATGTTATATCATGGTTGTTTTGACAACATGTTGTTGTTCGAGATATCTTATTACTGATCGCTAGCTAATTATGTCATTGATATGAGTTAATATAATCTTTAAATGTTATTGTTGACATGGTTAGTTATAATGTTGGCTGAAAACCAGGGTGCTGTTTAATCTTATTTATGCAACAAAAGAGCAAAAGAGTTTGTAAAAGTTTTTCTTTCTCACTTTCAGTTTATCAACTGAATTGCTTGAGGACAAGCAAAGGTTTAAGCTTGGGGGAGTTGATACGTCTCCAATGTATCTACTTTTTATCACGCTTTTCCTCTTGTTTTGGACTCTAATTTGCATGATTTGAATGAAACTAACCCCGGACTGACGCTGTTTTTAGCAGAACTACCATGGTGTTGTTTTTGTGCAGAAATAAAAGTTCTCAGAATGGAACGAAACTTTGCGAGGATTTTTTATATCAATAATAAGAAGTTTTGGAGCGAAGAACCACCGGAGAGGGCCCCGGGGTGGGCACAACCCACCAGGGTGCGCCCCCTCTCCTGACGCGCCCAGGTGGGTTGTACCCACCTAGTGGCCCCTCTAACGACCCCCTTATACTATAAATTCACATTATTCCAGAAAAAAATTAAGGAGAGAATTATCGCATTTCATGAGATGGAGCCACTGCCAAGCCCTGTTCTTCCTCGGGAGGGCAGATCTGGAGTCCGCTTCGGGCTCCAGAGAGGGGGATCTTCATTCTTCGTCATCACCAACCCATCCCCATCGCCAATTGCATGATGCTCCCCACCAGGAGTGAATAATTTCTTCGTAGGCTCGCTAGTCAGTGAGGAGTTGGATGAGATTCATCATGTAATCGAGTTAGTTTTGTTAGGGCCCGATCCCTAGTATGCACTATGTTCTTACATTGATGTTGCTATGACTTTGCTATGCTCAATGCATGTCACTTTGGGCCCGGGTGCCATGAACTCAGATCTGAACTGTTTATGAATTCATCACTATGTCCATGTTTTAGATCTGATCTTGCAAGTTATAGTCACCTACTGCGTGTTATGATCCGGCAACCCCGGAGTGACAATAACCGGCCCACTCCCGGTGATGACCGTAGTTTGAGGAGTTCATGTATTCACTATGTGTTAATGCTTTGTTCCGGTTCTCTATTAAAAGGAGGCCTTAATATCCCTTAGTTTCCAATATGGAACCCGCTGCCACGGGAGGGTAGGACAAAAGATGTCATGCAAGTTCTTTTAATAAAGCACGTAACTATTTGCGGAATACATGCCTACATTATATCGATGAACTGGAGCTAGTGCCGTATCGCCCTAGATTATGACTGTTACATGATGAATATCATCCAACAAGTCACCGCTCCAATGCCTACGAATTTATTTATATTAATCTTGCCGCGTTACTATTGCTATCATCACTGTTACACTTGCTACAAATTACTGCTATCACTATTACTGCTACCGTTGCTGTTGTCACTATTATCAAAACTATCAAACTAATTTGCTACTGATCACTTTGCTGCAGATTATTAATCTCCAGGTGTGGTTGAATTGACAACTCAGCTGCTAATACCTTCAAATATTCTTTGGCTCCGCTTGTGTCGAATCTATAAATTTGGGTTGAATACTCTACCCTAGAAAACTGTTGCGATCCCCTATACTTGTGGGTTATCAGGCATTCCACTTCACCTTCTCCAGCAACCAGAATGTCTTTCGGCTCTCTCTTTATAGTCTTTAGTACAACTGTGGTTCATCATTCTTTACTTGGTGCTTCTGTAGTTCTTCAGTATATGTACCTGCGCATCGAATTATGCATTCCTGGTTGAACCTATATTTGTAATAAACATGGTACGATATGAAATAAGTGATTGCCTACTTTCAAATTCAAAATTTGTGATTTTTAAATTGTAGCGATCCGACCTCAAACGGGTGCATAAGTGTCATCCCTGGATCGGTAATGCTGACACACACAATACTTGAAGGATTTATAACAGAGTGCAATCACACACTTATTACATTGAATGCCTCAAAAGAGAACTTATTACAATAATATGGCTTAAGGCCATCTAAATAAGATAACTGCGTAAGCATCGAAGGTAAATGAGTCCACCAACTCCAACGGCATATCTGAGTGCACGACAACGACCTAGCCCACCTTACTCTTCATCTAAAAAATCTGCAACATAATACGTTGCAGCCCGAAATGGGTCAGCACATGGAATATTTTGGCAAAATAACACTGTAGAGCGAATGAACAAGATAACAACTATATCTATATGCAAATAAGGCTGATGGAGGCTCTATGGCTATCATTTTTGTGTAAAGCCAATTTTTCCCTACTACAAAGGAATATAATTTATTTAACTACAAAGTTGGTTGAAAACATTGAGAATGGAAACCCCATCTCAATCCCAATTAAAAAGTAATTAACAACCCAACAAATTTATTAAGAGTGTTGAGATCACATCAATAATTCAAGAACCAGATACTCAAGATGTCCATAACCGGGGACACGGCTAACCATGATTAGTTTGTATGCTCTACAAAGGTTTCCGCACTTTTCCCCACAAGACTCGACCTCCTGCGTTGAATTTCTCGCACTACATGATGTTTGAGAAACGGATGACCGAGACACAGTCTTTCAGAAGCATTAACTTCTCGACGGGTAAACCGTACCACCTACATCCCCTATGTCTGCTAATTTACCACTGAAAGAGGTCACACGACATACCCAACTATGCTAGAGCCCATAATGGCTTGTGGCTGCACACGGAAGTTTCTAGCATGAACAATCTTATGATCCCTTTAGCCTGGGTGGCGAACCATAGGATGATCTCACGGGTTCCCCGGGATCTCCTTGGACAACACTGGATTCTCCAGGTGCCCACAAACAATCCACCCAGATGTGTGTTAAAGTAGCCACCTTAAATAAACCCTTAGTTCATAATAATACTCACAACTGTCATGAATCACTCAAACCAATCCACGTCTACGAGCATAGCATAGCAATATAAGCATAACGTAGAAGTAACTCCCAGGGTTTGAATAAAAAGGGCAATAGCTACTACCTCAACTACTACTTCCCAATACCCATAAGTTAACAATCCTACTCATGCAATGTTTGAGGGTTGAAACTAATGCATAAAAACTGGGTAATAAAGGGATATGATCAAAGCGTTACTTGCCTTGCTGACGATCTGTAAACCCTAGTGACTCGTAGTAGCACGCTTCACACTCCGGAAATTCTATCACAAACAAACAATAGCACACATACGCACTCAAGCATAGATGCAAGGGTAAAACTCAGATGAGAAAGTCCAAACTGAAAGTTCAACTGAAGTGCTACGATTTGCAAAAAGAATCAATCGAATCAGAGCTACGGAACTAAAACTGCGATCAAAAGATGTTCGAAAACAAATCTGCTTGAAACCAAATTTGAATTTGTCAAAACCATGTTCAAGTTGGTTAACCGAAAGAGGGGTTCGAGACGAAGATTTTGGCATTGGTTTCACTGGATTTGGACGAACGGTTAAAAAGTTACGAGGGTTTGAAGATCAGGGGCTCATCTGCGATAAAATAATCGCGGATAGGTTCCTGGCCGAAAATAAAATAAAAATAAAAAACTAACGAATGAACGTTCGCTAACAGATCCAAATGAACGAACGTGATCGTTAGGGAAGACGTTCGTTGAATGCTCGCTAACTAGATCTGATCGGAAAACCCGAGAAAAACCCTAACCCTAATAATAAAGCCGATCTAAATTGAAAACCGAAAAAAACGAATGAACCGGCGAACCGAGTGGTTTCTATACCGGTCAACGGCGGCGGCGGCATCGGGCAGGGCGGCGGCTCCGGTGGGGCTGCGGGGTGCAGGGCGGCGGCGGTTGCAGCGGGAGGAGGCGGCGGCGGCGGCGCGTGCGGCGGTGGCGGCGAGCAAATGCGACGGCGGCTTGGAGAGGAGGGGTCGGGGTCGGCCGTATATAAAGGGGCCCCGGGGGGTCCGACTTGGGCGAGGGGGTGCTACGCGGCGGCGATCAGGACTCCTCGCCGGAGTCCGGTGCGGACACGGGCACGGCGCGAGGCGGTGCGGCGCTGGGCCGAGGCCTGGCTGCCAGTTGGGCCGGCCCAGTTCGGCGTGCGATTTTTTTAAATAAATTCTGCCAAGAAACAAAAATCCTAATAAAATATAAAAAAATTCTAAAAATGCCAAAAACAATTTTCACCATCTAAATAAAATATTTAGAACAAAGTGAACATTTTTCTGGCCTAAAAATGCAATTTAAAAAAATGCATATTTTTCTAATTCAAATAAAATAGCAATAAAAAATCCAAATAAAATACTTATTTGATTTTAATGTTTTTCCTCCAATATTCCTATTATTTTGGAGAAGTCATTTTATCTCCACTCATTTATTTTAATATCAGAAAAATTTGGAGAGAGAAATTATTAAAACCAAAATGATCCTCTTTTCAAATTTGAGAAAAATTCAAGTATGAAAATTATGAAATACCTAACTCTCTCCTTGGGTCCTTGAGTTGCTTAAGATTTCTAGGATCCCAACAAAAATTCAAATAAAATATGATATGCATATGATGACCTATGTATAACATCCAAATTGAAAATTGAGATGTTACAAACCTACCCCCCTTAAGATGAATCTCGCCCTCGAGATTTGGTTTGGCTAGAAAATAGGTGTGGGTGGTCTTTCCGTAGGTCTTCCTCTCGTTCCCAGGTAGCTTCATCCTCGGTATAGTGGATCCACTGAACTTTGCAAAACTTGATAACCTTGCTACGCGTAACTCGGCTGGCAAACTCGAGAATCTTGACGGGTTTCTCCTCATAGGTCAGATCGCTATCCAACTGAATTGCTTCCAGGGGAACTGTATCTCTCAGAGGAATATCGGCCATCTCGGCATGGCACTTCTTCAACTGGGAAACGTGAAACACATCATGAACTCCTGACAGTCCTTCGGGTAACTCCAACTTGTAGGCCACTTCTCCCATACGCCCCAAAACTCGGTAAGGTCCTACAAATCTCGGGGCTAACTTTCCCTTATCTCCAAAATGTTTAACTCCTCGCAGAGGTGACACACGAAGATATGCTCTGTCTCCGATTTCATAGACTACCTCCTTGCATTTAGTATCGGCATAACTCTTCTGCTGGGACTGAGCTACCTTTAGTGTGTTGCGAATCAACTTAACCTTCTCTTCAGATTCCTTGATCAGATCCGGTCCAAACAACTGGCGGTCTCCAACTTCATCCCACATCGATGGTGTCCTGCACCTTCTTCCATACAAAGCTTTGAAAGGTGCCATCTTGAAACTGGCTTGATAACTGTTATTGTATGAGAACTCTGCATAAGGCAGATTATCATCCCAACTAGATCCATAATCTAGCGCACAAGCTCTCAACATGCCCTCTAGAATTTGATTGATTCTCTCCGTCTGTCCATCTGTCTGCGGATGAAAAGCTGTACTGAACTCTAGACTAGTACCCAAAGTCTGGTGCAGCTGATTCCAAAACTTCGAAGTAAACTGTGTTCCTTTATCTGATACGTAGTTCTCCGAACTCCGTGTAGACATACGATCCTGGTCATATATATCTTGGCCAACTTTGCACTCGTATAGGTGGTTTTCACTAGGATAAGGTGAGCTACCTTGGTCAAACGATCCACTACTACCCAGATAGAATCATATCCTGACCGGGTCCTGGGTAATCCGGTGATAAAATCCATGCCAAGCTTGTCCCACTTCCATTCAGGTATCGGCATAGGATGCAGTAATCCTTCTGGCTTCCGGTGTTCTGCCTTCACTCTCTGACATACATAACAAACGGCTACATACTCTGTAATATCTTTCTTCATACCAGTCCACTAGAAACGCTCCTTCAAATCCAAATACATCTTGGTGTTTTCGGGGTGTATCGAGTATGGCGAGTCATGAGCTTCCTAAAGTATTAACTTCCTGATCTGTGCATTATTGGGTACATATACACGGTCCTCAAACCATAAGGTTTCGTGCTCATCCTCTCAAAAACCCTTGGCTTTTCCCTTGCTCATCTTCTCTTTTATCTCAGCAATTTCCTTGTTATCCTTTTGAGCTTCTCGAATCTTTCCCAATAATGTTGACTGAACCTCCATTGTTGCGACAAAACCTCGAGGAACTATCTCCAAACGAAGCTCCCTGAGATCTTTGGCTAACTCCTTTGGTAATCCTCCGCTTACGAGGGTATTGACATAACTCTTCTGGCTCAAAGCGTCTGCTACTACATTAGCCTTTCCTGGATGATAATGTAACTTCAGATCATAATCCTTTATAAGCAACAACCATCTCCTCTGCCTGAGATTCATCTCCTTCTAAGTGAAAATGTACTTCAAATTCTTGTGATCCATGTACACATCACAACGGTTTCCAATAAGAAAATGTCTCCAGGTCTTGAGCGCATGCACTACGGCTGCTAACTCCAAATCATGCGTGGCATAATTCAACTCATGTGGTCGAAGCTGACGTGAGGCATATGAAACAACTCTTCCGTCTTGCATAAGTACTCCTCCAAGTCCCAAGCGAGAAGCGTCACAATACACTTGGAAACCCTTGCGTATATCCAGAAGAATCAGCACTGGGGCTGTAAACAAACGTTTCTTCAACTCCTGAAAACTGGCTTCACAATCTTTGGTCTATTTGAACTTAGTGTCCTTCTTCAACAACTCTGTCATCGTTTTCGCGATCTTGGAAAAATTCTCAATGAATCTCTGATAATATCCCACGAGTCCAAGAAAACCGCGGATCTCTCCTACTAAGGTGGGTGCCAACCACTCAGTGCCTGACTGAACCTTGGTAGAGTCTACTGCTATACCTTCTCCTGATATAACATGTCCAAGGAATCCAACTTCCTTCAACCAAAACTCACATTTGCTGAACTTGGCATATAATGGATGCTTCCTGAGATTCTCGAGAACTAAACGCAAATGCTCCTTGTGCTCCTCTTCATTCTTCGAGTATACCAAAATATCATCAATGAACACCACAACAAACTTATCCAAGAAATCCATGAACACCTTATTCATCATACTCATGAAATAGGCAGGGGCATTTGTCAATCCAAATGACATAACCGTGTACTCATATAGCCCGTATCTTGTGGTAAAGGCTGTCTTAGGCATATCCTGCTCTCGGATCTTCAGTTGGTGGTATCCTGATCGCAGATCAATCTTGGAGAATACTTTAGCTCCTTGCAGCTGGTCAAACAAATCATTGATCATCGGTAGGGGGTACTTGTTCTTGATCGTCACTTTATTCAATGCACGATAATCAACAACCATTCTCAAAGATCCATCCTTCTTCTCAACCAAGAGCACTGGGCTCCCCACGGTGACGAACTTCGTCGAATGTAACATTTCTCCAATAACTCCTTAATTTGCTTCTTAATTTCCTCCAGATCATTTGCGGGCATCCGGTATGGCCTCTTTGATATTGGTCCCATTCCTGGCAACAACTCTATCAAAAATTCAATGTCCCGATCCTGTGGCATGCCTGGTAGTTCCTCTGGAAATACAACCGGGTAATCCTTTACTACAGGCACTTCCTCCTGAACAACTCCTGAGAGGGAATTTACTTGGGTCCTCCTTGGCGCATGCCTGGATACATACTTGATCCTTTTTCCCTTCGGGGTGGTGAGCAGAATTGACTTACTAGCACAGTCAATGTTCCCTCCATACTTCGATAGCCAATCCATGCCTAGTATTATATCCAATCCTTGTGACTCCAAAATTATTAGGTCTGAGGGGAAAACATGGCTACCAATGGTTAAGGGTAACCGATCACACCATCGGCTGGCCATATACTCTGCTCCTGGCGAGCTTACTAACACGGGTGACCTAAGGGCTAAGGTGGGTAACTTAAACTTGTCCAGAAATCCCCTTGATATGTATGAATGCGATGCACCAGTATCAACACTACAAAAAAGACACATCCGTGACATTTTGGGCCAAACAAAAATCTTTTCTGTCATACTTATGACACTTCTATGACGATAATTGTGACAAAACACGGCATCACCATAGATGTGGTGGGGTCCTACTTCTATGACAAAAATTCATGACAGAAAAAGGGCTTTTCATCCTGGGCGGGCCGGAGACGCAACTGCATGATATTCTTTGGGCCGTCCATGATGGAAAAAACCGTGGTAGAAGCGAGGGCGAGGAAAATATCGAGGCGTCCCCGGTTACGGTGGGTGGTCGGGGGCCAAGCGATGTGCGTACCTCTCGTACGTATGCGCATGTGTGCGAGGCGTTGGGCTCTAACTGAACCCGAGCGGGGCATTGGGCTCTAACTGAACCCGAGCGATTGCACTGCAGGCTACGCGTTACTGAACCCGAGCGATCGATCGATGGCTGTTAACTGAACCCGATCGAGCGATTCCTTCGCTACTGCTGCTAATTGAAGCTGATCGATGCTGCCTCTGGATGAACATTGAGCGTTGCTGGGGGGTTTCGATGAACAGTTTCCGATGGGGGTGGATGAACAGGACCCCGTGGCGTTGCCTCTAGATGAACAGTGAGCATTGCTGGGGGGTTTGGATGAACAATTCCCGATGGGGGTGGATGAACAGGACCCCAATCGTTTGAGTCGGTTGGGGCTGGATGAACAGGACCCCGTGGAGGGAAGGATGAACAGGACCACCCCTTGGAGGGTAGGATGAACAGTAGACGGTGGAGGGCTGGATGAACAGTAGCCCGTGGAGGGGTGGTTGAACAGGAGCCCGTGGAGAGGGCTGGTTGAACAGTAGCCGGTGGAGTAGCGCGCGGTGGAGGCTGGATGAACAGGAGCCCGTGGATGAACAGCGCAGGTGGAGGCTGGAGGAGGTCGATGGTGGATGAACAGTAGCCCGTGGAGGCTGGAGGGGGTCGACGGTGGAGATGAATAGTATCTCGTGGAGTCCCGTTTTGCGGTACGCCACACCCCTCCCGATGAACAGGACCCCTGTTTCGACCGTAGAACTCCAACACAAGTCCGTTTCCTCCATTTTGCGGTACGCCACACCCCTTCCGATCAACAGGACCCCCGTTTCGACCATAGGAGGTCTGTTTCCTCCGTTTTGCGGTACGCCAGACCCCTCCCGATGAACAGGATCCCGTTTCGAACGTGGCCGGTCGAACACAAGGCCGTTTCCTCCGTTCTGCGATACGCCAGGCCTCATTTCCATCGGTTGTTCCGTCCAAGCCCTCTCGATGAACACGATGACGCATTCTGTTCCGACCCAACTGGTTGGCTCCCCATGAACACGACGACGACGTTGTTTCTCCGTTCTGACCGAGTCATGTACACGAGCCCTAGCCGTACGTATGCACGAGTAGGCGTTCGAGACCCTGCCCGTATGTATGTATGTGGCCGTATTTTCTTTCTTGCACATTGGCCGTTGTACATACATGTACATGCTACGTGTGTGCCTCTACTATGACACGTGCGCGCCTCTACATCGACCAGTATATATGTACACGTTCCCGACCAGAATGACAACGCTACGTATGCTTCGACTAGGTGGGTCCCGACTGTTAGGCACTTCCTTGCGTGCGAAGATGTAGCTGGTGGGTCCCAACAGTCAGGGGGACGAATCATTTTTTTGCCCGGACGCACTTCCTTGTGTGCGAAGATGTAGCTGGTAGGTCCCAGCAGTCAGGGGGAAACATTTTTCTCCGCCAAATACAGTTGCCCGTCCGATGGGTCCCTGCTATCAGGTGGAGGAATAATTATTTTCCGCGTAATAAGGAGGCACTTCCTTGCGGCTGCTGTGGACCCAGCTGTCAGCCTCTCCACGACAGTACTCTTCCGATGGAAGTCGTTCCTTGACCATGTTGACCACGCCGCGCCGAGAGCACCAGGGCGGTGGACGACGGCGAGGCCTAGGAAGGGGACGACGCGGAGCCGGGGAAGACGTGGCAGTGGATGCCCACGTGGAGAGGAGTACGAGGGTTCACTGGTTTGGCTGCGGTGTGAGGCTGCCATCGCCGCAGAATAACGGGGGGTGTGGGTGAGTAGAGGGATGCCCTGGCCAGCGGTGGGAGTAGTAGGGGGCGGTGAGGCCTGCACGGGAGGCGGGAGCGAGCGGTCCCGCCGGTGCTAGATTTGGCGGTTGTAGCAAGAAGATCAGAGATTGAAGAAACACGACGGCCGTTGGATTGACATCCAACGGTTACGTCTGCTAGAATCATTTGTTGACGTATATAATAACTAAAAAAATCTTGCATACGCATCAACTTAATAGGCCCATAAGTCAGATCATTCCCTCTTTTTTTAATAATTTATATATAGCTCATTGTGACTTCTTATGCAATTTATTGCAGTCCATTTTTTTGGTTGGCCAAAGCCAATTTCGCATATTTCTGTGGGTTCCAAACTATTTTTAATACCCAATTGTCGAGCCAGATTTAAAGTACTTTGAAGATATATTTAAATTAGGTTAATGCCCAATGAAATTGGAATCTGGAAATGTGATTTTTTTAGAAATTATAAAGTAATTGCTACTTTGTCATTTGTTTTTATATTTACAACCCATTTCATATTACTTTCAAGATTTGCAGGTGTCTTGAAAGAGTTGCAGCCCATCAGGGCGTAGAAAAATAAGTAGGCCTGGATTGGGTATTCTTCAAAAAAAATAAACTGGATTCATTTTCACAAAGAAAAAATAGTTGGGCTGGTCACATGGTGAACATAAAATATAAGCCTGGGCTAGACGGGCCACAACCCAGTTCAAACCCTGCTCCGTCTCAACAATAACAAAAAAAATATTGCTCGAGCTGCTATGTCCCAGGTGTCAGCCGATCTTGTGTTGTTTTCTTGTCTATTGACTATATACGCTCACAATGTCATGGGTCCCAGATGTCAGGAAAACACTAGGAGGAAGCATTTTATTTTTCCATACGCTGACATGGTGGGCCCTAATGTCATCCTCTCCACGTACTTCTGCCGATTCCTGCTGTTTGTTGACCATGTTGACAACGCAAGAGGGCGGCCCTGCAGCGAGCGCACCAAAGCGCGCGGAGGACGACGGCGAGGCCTCGGACGTTGGTGTTAGCGATTTAGGAGACCGTGGGGCGGCGATGCATGCGCTGAGGTGCAGCCAGCCGTGGGAGGCGGAAGCAGGCGGCCCCGCCGGTGCTGGTTTGGTTTTGGCGGCTGGAGGAAGAGAGGACTGAAGAAACACGACAGACTGTAAAAGCAGTAGGAGTACTTAACAACCTTAACTGAAACCTGGAGGGGCACTTAACAACCATAGCTGAAAGCAGTATGAGTACTTATACAGGTTCAACCGTACAAAGCACGCCTCGAACAGTGCTACTTTGCCTACAGTTAACTAAGGGTGAGGCCGCCAAGCCCCAGGAAAAGGCCCAGGCGCCACCCCGCGCATCCACAACCTTCTGAAAGCGGCTTCATCTCGCAATGTGGTCAATAAATAGGATATTCGCTTTAGATCCATGGAAAAGCAGGGACATAATCTTCTGTCCTATTCTCCAAGATGGACGGGCCTTCATTATTAGAGACCACCCATGAATAAGTATCTTTTCACCTCCAAGGGGAATGGAGTAGGCCGACATAAACATCATGTTGTGACCAAGCGCAAGTCTGACCTGACCATGGTCAGGCATCTGTATAGGAACAATAAAACTGGGCAGTTTCTGTTTCAAAAAGACCAGAACTGTAAATTTGTGTATAAGCAATAGTTTATGAACAACATATATAACAGAAAATAGCTCGTACCATAAGTTTCTTGACACAGTTGGACCTGTTCAACGAGTGCAGCAGTGGCACACATATCCCACGTGGCCTTCCACCATTGAAATGCCCCACAAGGACCTCAAGACGATCAATAAAGTGTAGGAACTTGTGGATGTCATCCCAGTCAACTTCAGTGCCATCAGTAACAGCCGAGTTGTTACAGAATAACAAACGAGCAGCCTGCTTAACTCTAAAAAAACCTACACATGCCACCAATTATAAGAAAATATTAGTTAGAAGTAGTATCTTCGTGAGAGATTCGTTGCTACTTCTAAAGTTAAATTGTGATCAGTTAGACAGAATAGGTGGATTAAGAAGTAATTGAGGCAACAAGCAAGAACCAGATACAAAACTAACATGGATGAACAATTGTAACGATATCGAGGTGGAAGATCGCAGTGAAGATGAGACCAGGTTCTGCTATTTCCATCAACATTCGTGCGCCAACTTTCAGTCTGTAACACTTGAGAAAGTTTATCCAAGTTCGGCCATAAAAAAGTAGCGATCTTCTTGGTTAATGAACCCAACTCGAAACTTATATCCATGGCTTGTCTTCACTGTTACCATTAAACTGGTGTATTCAGTTATGGCAAGGCCGAGCATCTTGAGTACATGTGTTCTGGTAGAGCAAGGAATGCACTGCAGGAAAAATAATATGAGAACACAATGTATTCCCTATATCCAAATCTAGAAATACTTTCCTCCTTCACGTCAGTGTTGACCATGATACCAGTACCTTTTATCAAAATATAGCAATCCAAATTTCCAAATTAGTCAACATCATGTTCAAAAAACCCCACCCTCCCGGATAGAAAAGAGGATTCTAGGAACATACTACGCGCGTTTTAAAATCCTGTGTTAGGATGAGAAGGAACAAGTGTGGCATCTCGCCGAGGGCGTAGAAACCTATAGGGTCCTCGCACTTTGGGCACTGCAAATGAAACACACTAGATTCAGTAGGAAGAAAAATGCATCAACGGCGGCGGCTGCCATCCTAGGAGTAGCCGCGACCAAGGGACTTGGATTTATCGGGGATGGATGAAGAATTCGTACTAGGTTCTCCATGAGAAAACCCTATGCAATCGCCGAGCGGAGGTTTTCTCTGAACAAGCAGACAAGGGAGAAGGGATTCAGGCCGAGTGAAATATTGCCGCTTCGTCCGTCCAGCTTACTGCTAAAGCTGGAAAGGTGGGGTTTTTATTGATTTGATGGCTAATTGGGCATTAATGCGGCGCTATGACCGGGGTGTGTCTACCGTGCAGTTGGGCACTCTAATTTGGTGCATATGGCATGTGGACCCCGTTGCCAGATGCCCCACATATCAGCGCAAGGAAGTAGAAAGATAGGAGTAACTAGTTATTACACATAAATATATTTTTGAAAGAGAGATATTCCCTTTGTAAAGAAATATAAAGATCTTTTATATCACAACTTTATACATAAGAAAAATCAAGGGGAATATATATAACATATATAATTATAAAAAACAGAGTTTTTTAACACGGTATAGACGAGTTAGAGATGATGGTGTGCCTGTCATCCTGCAATATAGGCCGTCTGATTTATATCTGACGAATAGGAAGGAAACTATGGCAATTTTGCAAAAAGGTACCCACACGCCTCTCCGCATTTGCAAATAAGGCCTTCCCTTGTTCATCCTTTTCTCTCACAAGATAAAATACTCATACAAATGCATCTTGATGTTACATGCAATGCACGGGCATTATGGGGGTTCAGCTGAGAAATACTCAGACAGGCTCACGGTTCTGGACTTTGGGCCATAGGCCGGTGGGCCTGCATGTTTGGGGGCCCATGTGTTCTACCTCAGCGCTTTTCATATTGCAAGTGGTCGGTACGGCGCTGGTTTTAGATGCTGTCGCAAGGCGAATACACAAAATTGAATAAAGCACAGCAGCTGTTGGAATGAAATCAAACGACAGTTCCTAACCAGCAATCAGAGTTGCAATTCTATCAATGATACTGTCGTACTACTTATACACACAGGACACTTGTTTCACCATGGCAGAGTATTACGTCAAAATCTCTCGGCGGATAGATCAGTTCGGCAGTACTAAAGAATTTCAAAGTTGATTTGGACCAGCTCTCCTTGCCGAGAAAGTTCAATTTTGACATCATCCCCTACTGCAATATATGATTTAGATTTGAACCTTGACCACCCGTTAGCATCAACCATCATGCGACCATCCTTTGTACTTATGGTATATTGAGCAGGTTCATTCACACCAAGGCTGCACATGGTAAGAGAAACTTGGCCGCTGTCGCCCGGATTGTTGAACGACTCCCTCGTTGCTCTAGGAATTCTCTGTTTGCAAACAAGAAGACATACCCAAACAGTTAGGTCAACACAGTGAATCATGCGAAACAACATGGAAATAAAAAAGAATGAAACACTTGGGCGGCCAATGCTTACCAAGAAGGTGGGCATGTCGGTTTTTGTAAGGACTTTGGTATATGAAGTGTGAACTGCAGCCCAGTCTGTTGCTGGTGCAACTGCTCGTTCAGTTGCCGCTGCACGGGTCGGAGCAAATGCAAGTGCAAGTGTTGGTGCAGGTGCCGAAGCCGCTGCTACTGCCGGAGATGGTGCTCCTTGTAGAGCTGGTGTCGGTGTCGGAGCAGGTGCCGGTGTCGATGCCCGATCCTCCGGTTGATCAGCCTGATCCGCTGACCCGATCGGTGCCCAATCCTTAGCTGGATCAGACCGAGCTGCTGCCGCTGTCAGTGCTAGAGCAACTGCCGGTGCTCGATCCATTGCTGACGGTGGTACCGATGTGCAAGACAGCAGCGATCATGTCTGGTCTGGTATGATCAGCTTTCTAACTTGACTAGGCTTCGTGACCGTGATCCAGTTTTTTTCTTCATTTCTTTCAAACGAGAGAAGGACTAATTGTGGAGTTTTTGTTAAACCAAACTGCAGTTCATCATAGGGATTCAGCTTGTACTCACACAACAAACTGATCCAATTTTTCTAGTAATATAAGTGATGGACAGTGCCTTTGTTACAGACACGACATAGGAAGTGAAACCTACAAAAATAGCCATCGTAGAGCAAACCAAACGGTTTATTCTGTAATGAATGTCACATGGCAAAACCTGCATCGTAAAATTGCAGGAAAAGAAAGAAAACATGGCATTAAATCAATAAGATTTAGACAGTAAATCAATAAGATTTACTTGATGTGACACAAGTGAATCCTTACCGGGAAATCACTATGTTGAAGTACTAAACAGAAGATTGACCGTCCAACTACGTGTGGCATGCAGGGGCCCCGCCTACTCCCACAAGCAGGACAGTCCAAAGGTCGTGACAAATCGTATGGACCGAACATCCATGGGACTGGAAATCCTGGTGGGTGCGATAAACCCTGCAATGCATACAGATATTGGAGTGTAACCATAATTGATAAACCATCCTCACAAAAAAGATGATCTGGATACTTCAAAATATACAGACTGAGTTGAGTGGACAGACATTAACATAGACCGTTCTCAGGACTGAGCACACACCAAAACCGGCAGTACTAATAAACAATACAGGGTTCACAAACACAATTCAAGTACTGAACAATAGTACTTACTACATACAAGCAAAGCTGCACTAATTAAACTCTGCAGACTAATCTTGCCACCGATCTACGGGATGAACCCCGCATAACTGACTAGGCCATGGCCTTCGTGAGAGATGTCTACATGCACCATCACCATCTTGTCAACCTTGGAGAACCTAACAGAGTGGTCTTTCCACTCATAAACATGATCAAGAAGACATGCCGCATCAGATTTGTTGGGAAGCTTTACAAAAACCACACCCTTCGTAATCGAAGGCACAACCAGGAAATTCTTGTGGTCAAGTACAGACTCGAGAACATGCCTGACAACAATGCTACAGGAAAACACTAGTTCAGGACACATGGCGACAAGGACACATCAGCTGGATAGTTTAGCAGTAGAACTCATCCTCAGGTCTTCCAGTTCACTCGGCATGACTTGAGAACTTCATCTCCACCGCGGACCTGGTTCTAATTCAAACAGAATCCATATTTTATTACTACCTCCGTTCAGAAATATAAGATGATTTTTGATATTATACTCCATATATGACTACATATACGCACAACAATGAGTGAAGAAAGACACTAGAACATGTCTTCAAAGGCATGAGAGCAGAGGGATTACTTGCAGTATCCATAACACAAGTTACTGAGGCAAATATACCCTCTTCAAAGGTAGCATTGATGTTCATAAAGTACTTCCTCCATCCCAAAATTCTTGTCTTAGATTTCTCTAGATACAGATGTATCAAGTCACATTTTAGTATTAGATACATCCGTATCTAGACAAATCTAAGACAAGAAATTTGGGACAGAGGGAGTAGTTGAAAGTAATCTATAAGAAATTAGTGTCAACCTCTCGCATGTTTTGGTCAAAAGAGGAATTTAGAACCATCATTTGGCTCACAAAAATCACATGCAAGATCACCCAGAAAGTTGTACTACTAGTACTAGTATTGCGTGTTAGATGGCAAAACACGATCAAGATCGAGAAAAAGATCGTCAAGAAGAGATATTACCCAGACTTGCTTAATGAGGGATCCCGGAAAGGGGGGCTTGTACAGGGCGATGGCTTTGAGCTTGTCTGCGGTAGTCTCGGCGGGGTGCTTGCGCTTCTTTGTACCATGAGCCTCGATGGTTTTGGCCAGAGCCATAGGCATCACTTCGGCCGGTGCTCCAGCGTCCATCAAGAAACTGTAAAATAGAAATAAAAGAAAAGAAACCATAATCACAAACCCAAAAGAAGAAAAGAGAGGGAGTTATAGGATCAGTCTCGGGGTTCCAAGACCGGGCCTTGGCCAGAATCAACACCATTGATGCGCTCACCTTTCCTTCTTTGGGAGAGAAGAACAATGGCAGAAGCAGGTCGGGGTTTTCTTAAAGAAATGAGGAACAAGATGAGGGAGAAGTGAGGGTTGGGTAGAGAGGAAGCTGAGAGAGAAGAGTGAAATGATGGTTGCTTCGTCCGTCCAACTTACTGCTGGAAAGGAGGGGGTTTTGTGATTTGATGGCTCATTGGGCATTACTGCGGCACTTCGATCGGGGTAGTCTACCATCACTCTACTACGGAGTAATTTAGTGCATGGCTGGTGGACCCCGATGCTGGCTGTCCCACACGTCGGCGAAAGTGAGTAATTTAGTGCATGGCTGGAGGAGGATCCGCACGGTAGAGCGTGTCCACTGTTTTTCTACAGAAAAAAATGATTACAGGAAGCGTTTCCACTCTTACGACGGAGGAGTGCGAAACACGGCAACCACTTGAACATACACAGTGCTCCTACTACTAGGCATGTGCAGTGGTTCATACGTCGGTACTATATAATCTTGTTGCTAGTGTAGTAAGATATGACGACGACAAATGATGTTGTGCGCATGTCAACTATATGAATAGTAATGTAGTAACATAGTACCTCTTTCTCGACTGTCCGGTCGAGAGTGAACGGTGAGATCAATGTTAACAGAACTAGGTCTACAGCGCACGAAGAGTACGGTGCACCGTGGAGGTGGTGCGCCATTACTAGTTGAACTAGTAATGGCGCACCACTCCCACGGTGCGCCATTAGTAACTTGGCCCAAACATTCGCCCGAATGCACCCCCCCCTGTGGACCGCCTTTTCAGTTTCAAAAAAAATAAAAGAAAATGGTAGAAATGTCAAAAAAATAAAAGAAAATAAGATTCCCGTGTGATATGTGGTCTAGTTGTTAGCAAAATTTACACACATGAATTTTTGACTTTTTTGCTAAATCTCTCGAGAATTTGTAAAAATGGGCATAACTTTTGCGTACGAACTCGGATGAAAAAGTTTTTTATATGAAAAATCATCTACTCGAAAAGTTACATCCGATATTAAAAAGGGGGAACCCCGTTAAACATTTTCAAAATCCCCAAAAACCTAACAGAAAAAAGTTACGGGGCTTCTAAGATCCGGAGGCAAAAAAATTCAAAAAATTTCAAACTTACTAGTGGCGCACCGTATGCTAGGTGCACCACTAGTAACAGAAAAAAATTGGTTTTGAAAAAAATATTGAATTATTTTTCAAAATATGATATGTAATATGATCGAGAAGTTTGAAATATTTTTTCAAAATTTCATCATACTCATGAACATGAACAAAGTCCTAGACATCAGCAAGGTTTAATAGGATTGATATGATAGATATATCAACAAGTGCCTGTGAAGTGAGGTGGTGCTGGGGTTGGATAGAACTATGAAGTTAAGGGTGCTTGGGCTGGAGTAGTGTGAGGATGGGTGACGTTTCGGGAAGTTTGACCACAGAGTGCGATTTGACCTGAGATTAAGCATATTGACTTAGGATTAAGCCATAGTGACCCGAGATTAAGAAAAAAAATAAATTTGAATTTTAAAAAAATGAAAAAAAATTGAATTTTTTTAAAAAAATGAAAACAAATTTGATTTTTTTAAAAAAATGAAAAAAAAATTGAATTTTTTAAAAAATGAAAAACAAATTATTACTAATGGCGCACTTCTATTTGGTGCGCCATTACTAAGTCAGATAGTAATGGCGCACCTCTAGGCATACTAATGGCGCACTACTGGTGCGCCATTAGTATGTGGTATACTAATGGCGCACCAGTGGTTCGCCATTAGTAAAAAATACTAGTGGCGTGCTACTAATGGCGCACCAGTAGTGCGCCATTAGTAGGCAAAACTGGTGTGCCATTAGTAGGCCTTTTCCTAGTAGTGGCACTGCGACCAAGGCAGAGAGGAAAATGAGAAAACTTAATGTCTTTTTGCTAATTAGCATTGCATGCAATGAACTAACCACTGCATGTCATGTTTATTAGTCTCAAGTCACTGAAAGCATGCACGGCCCACGTCTCTTATTGGTTGATATGTCACAAAACAAGAAACGGGGAGGGAATTAATGTACCGTGCCTAAGTATTTTGAGATTATTTGGTTTTCGTCAGGTGACTTACACACTATATTGAGATGAGAATGCAACCAAACACACCCACACGCTTTGTGCTACAATGACTGATCTGCACCGTTTGAGTTTGATCCAACGGTCATGTTGCGCCGAGATATGGACATGCCCATGCAGAGGGCGCCTAAACACCACTGAAGTCCCTCTGCTTCTCGAGGCGCACGGCGTTGGTGATGCAGGGGCGAAACGGCTGAAAGACAATGCAATCTACGGGAAGGCGGAGGGAGCCAGCCGAGGAGCGGCGAATCTTTTGGTTTTCACCATGGTAAAACACCAGTCGATGACTTCTCACATCAGGGAGCAGTGGGTTTTACAGGCGGAGTCATGATGACTAATTGCTACCGCACCTGCTCCCGTCAATAAAAAAATTAAAAATCCTGCCGCGCCTCCTCCCGTCAATCAAAAAATTAAAAATCCTGCCGCACTCAAACACTAGAGCAACGCCGTGGTGGATGTTTAAATTTATCTGCCGACAAGTAGATAAAAAAGGGGTGAAAAAACAAATGTGGCGGTGGCCTAGCTAATCGGTCGAACTAGCCCAACTAGCTAGACACCGTGCTTCATTGATGTACTCGGTGGGAAAAGTGGTCTTTCGTGATTTGACAACTCATTTATTTACTTGCTTCGGCGAAAAAGCGCGGTAGGGCGTCCCATGTCAGGAAGAATATATGCGTGCACCACCCGGGAGGACCCCGAAACCACGTGGTAGGGTGTGCCATGTCTCGGCACGGAGGAAAAATGTGCTTGTAAAAATTTACTGTATCAGACATAGTACCTATGGTTCGACCTCGGGACCCAGCCAGTCGGTCGAAAACACCCCACTAGCCACACAACTTCATCATGGTAACATGGCACGGAGGATAGGTGTGGTTAGCTCCGTCTCGACCAGCCACAACGTCTCTTGTTCTAGGCGATTCTTCTATTTTCCAACCTTTTTTTAGTTGTAATAACACCACGGCAAGCTAGCGCCGCTCTTCGTGTGTGCCCATGCAGAGGTTAGACAATGGAGAGAAGAGAGAGATCGCAGACCTGGGAACCACCAGTAAGTGAGTCAACGGTCATGCATGTGTAGATGAGGCACTCCGTCTACTCTACTCAACATAATACTATATAAAATCAAGTTATGGGACAAAGCCAACAACCGTTGTTGTTTCAGGCTATCGACTTACGCTTTGTAGTCCAGGTTGTCAGTTCGAATCTCTTCTTTCAGATTTATTAGTTTTAGGTCCAAATTTGATTAATGACAAGTGGGACCCCCGTGTGTTGTTCCGATATTTCAGTGTAGGATGGTTTTTTTAACAAACACTTTGCGCGGTTAGACAAGTAACGACACAAGTTACACGTATTTTGCAAGTTTACGAACAAAAATGACAGCGGCATAGAATATCACATCCACCCTGCAACTTAGATGCTATGGTGATACGAGTTTTTACACCGTTGGAAGTGAGATCCAATGGCTTGGGAGTAGTCTTTGTAATTATGCGCAATTTCCAAACTCTCCAAAGGTTTTTTTGCAAATAAAACATCCAGGCCTCGTGTGTGCCGCTGCATCTTGGATCCAATGGCTCCCCGTTGCTCATATTAGGTGCTCCCCGTAGCTTAATTACCCGCTACGGTGATATGAGCATCTAGGTCGTATGATCAGTGATCAGATGGCACATGCGTCGTACTTGTACTTTCTGCGCAATTCCCAAACTCTTTCGGCCGTATATTGCAAAAACATTCAAACCTCCTACTGTGGGCCGTTAGATCTCTGTGAACTCGTATCACCATAGAATCTACGGTGCGAGAGCACCTCATATTCTCCCGTGCGAGAAAACATAAGGTGCTCTCGCAACTTGGATGCTACGGTGATACGAGCTTTGAGGTCGTTTGATCTGAGATCCAATGACATCTGAGGAGTCTTTGTGCTTGTAAGCAGTGGCCGAACTCTTTGGGGTCTTTTCTGCAAAAAACCATTCGAACCACCGAGGAGGCGTTGGGTCACAAATCCAACGGCTCTGAAGATCTTGTATCACCAAAGCATCTAAGGTGTGGTAGCACATGATATTCTTACATACAGGAGAATATGATGTCCTCCTTCATCTTAGATGCTATGATGATACGAGCTTCGAGGTTGTTTGATCTAAGATCCAATGGGATCTGAGCAGTCTTTGTGCTTGTAAGCAGTGGTCGAACTCTTTGGGGGTTTCTCTGCAAAAAACCATTCGAACCACCGAGGAGGCGTTGGGTCACAAATCCAACGGCTCCGAAGAGCTTGTATCACCAAAGCATCTAAGGTGTGGTAGCACATGATATTCTTACATACAGGAGAATATGATGTCCTCCTTCATCTTAGATGCTATGGTGATACGAGCTTCGAGGTTGTTGGATATGGGATCCAAGGGCATCTGAGTAGTTTTTGTACAAATTGTGTGCAATTCTCAAACTCATCAAGGTTTCCTGTAAAACTATTAAGACATCATGTGAGCTGCTATATCTCAGATCTACAATCTCCAAGAAACTCGTATCGGCATATAGCATCTAAGGTATGGGGGCACATGATATTCTCCCGGGGAGGATGGGTTGGGGTGCACAACCAATCGGTGGTTGGGAGGGTGGGGACAAATATAATCTAAACAACCCTAAACAGAGCTTCACAATTTTATCTAAGGTCGAGGGGGTGACCCCCGACAATCATAGCTCCGCCTAATTAAACACAAAATTTGCATGTACTGTAGTACTAGACTTAATATTGATGTTTTAGTTTCATGTTCATTTTAAATATTGAATTAAGGAACGTGCATGTCTTACATTTTACTCCCTTCGTTCCTAAATATTAGTCTTTTTAGAGATTACAAGTGGACTGGCACATACGGATGTATATAGACATATTTTAGAGTGTAGATTCACTCATTTTGCTCCGTATGTAGTCGCTTGTTGAAATCTCTAAAGGAGTATTTTTGAATTCGTGTCATACATGCATGGTTTGGAAAAATAGATGCACTATACTTATTGGATTGTTGTTGTGTTCTTGTGTGGGTGTCATTTGCATTGAAAAACTTAGCAGGGATACCATGAAATGTGGAATCCACGTTGAGATCACTATATCACAAACTCACTCTAATTCAACAACTCGTCATAAATCAATTACCACGTTGAGATTAGTATTTGCAAGGAAAATACGGGCATTGTAATACACATAGATTCGTTTAGCAACTTAAAAGGTTCCTTTCGTATTCTCGAATGGTAGGACCCAACGGCGTACCACCCAGACCTTGGCTCGTGTTGATCCTAAAAAAATAAAAATAAAAACCGGGCTTGTGTCCTTCTGGTGGCGTGTGTGGTATGCACATTAGGCAACCCCAACAAGTCGAGCCTCCGCGTTTCGAGTCGAAATATCTGGCGGCCAGAATTCCAGCCCTAGGAAATTCCCCTCATGTCCCTGGTCCATAATGACTACCGATGAACAACAGAGGGAAGCTTTAGTAACTAGACAACATTGTGTTCAAAAAAAGTAACTAGACAACGTTACCTACCGTGCCGAGCACGGTTCAATTCCCTCGGTCGCCGCTCGCCAAGGTCACCCGTCAACTGCATTGCCTAGTGGTAGTACTACTACTACTACTACACCAAGATGAGCACAAAATTGAGCCTGTTTGTTCGTGCCTAGTACTTGAGTTAATATATCAGGCAATGCACTAGTACGGAGGGATTATCCTTTTGCTCCGCATATATAACTTGTCTGAAGTCTAACTAAGAAAAATGTTTGACCAAATCCTTTCTTAAGAAATACAAATGGACAGATGTATGGCTTGAAAATTTATGGCATGATGCAGGTTATGATATTGTTTTGAATCCTGGATCTTAAATTTCAGAAAATCCAAAAGTGACCATAAATTCTTGAAAGTGAGCATGGTCACGTGATATGGCACAAATATTACTTCGTAATTTTTTTCTTCAATTTGAGACAAGCTGCTTATAACAAGTTGCACAAATGAAGAGCCAAGGTATTTTGGAACAAAGACTTGTCACGTTAAGGCGAACTCTTTCACTATTGAAACCGTGGGCGTTTACGTGCCGCCACGAGTGCCGCTTCTCATCGGCAGGTGTTGTCCGAGAAAGCGTGTGAGTCGACGGGAGGCGTGCGAGCAGACCGCTGCGCCGGCTGACAGGGAGGCGTGCAAGCAGACCATTGTGCAGGGTCACCGGGAGGCGAGCCCTTTGACCAGGCTCTGCCGCCCACCTTCGTCCCAACTGCTCCCACTTTTAATGTCGCCGGCGCCGCAGTTTAAAATCAACCCCGCACTACCCGGTATCGCTATAATCTTCTCTCTTCCTCTCCGATTCTCCTGTCATCTACCTCCAACCAGCCTGACCTAAACATACGCCATGCCGCATCACGATGGTCTGCCCTTGGTCTTCCAGTTTCCTGAGGAAGACACCCAGCCGGAGTCTCAAGAACATAAGGCGCTTTGGGACGAGCTTGAACTGGCCTTGCAGGAAGGCGCCGCGCCTGTCCCCGCTCCCGTTCCGGCTCCCATCGCCCCGACTACGCCAGCGCCCATCCCCGTGGCATTGATGGCTGAGAGCCGCACATTGTCGCCGAGCTTCATGCCATGGGGTTGCACGAGGTCCCCACCGACTTTCACGCACCCGTGCACCTGCCAGCACATGTGCCTGCGCGTGCACTGACGCGCACGCTCGTGCCAGTGCTTGTGCACCTGCCAGCGCATGCGCTTGCACGTGCACTGACATGCGTGCCCGTGCCGGTGCCCGTGCACACAAATGTCTCCGCCGCGCCGTTGACAGCGCATGTCCCCGCGCGGGTGCCAATGCCCCCCTCAGCGGCATGGATGGCCGCCGTCGACCGCTTCCTTGCACCAACGCCAGTCGCCTCCTCCCGCCAGTTGACTCGCTCCTGGAGACCGAAGTCCAGAACATTGTGGCCTTCCTTGAAGCTAGGGCCAACGTGCACGAGTACGCTAACAACGGCGCAAGACGCTGCCGTCACCGTCGGTCAGTGGCCCGACGACACACAGAGCATGGCAGAGGAGCCGCTTCCCACCGCAAGACGCCCCCGCCGCCGCCGCATAATCTAAATTTGCCGTGAAAAACGTTCGGATTGCCATGCTTAAAATCCGAACGTTTATCATTTCCATTTATTTTAGATCGATCGTCGTATAATTTATAGTTGGAGTTAGACTGAATGAAATCTATGGTTTGATCGATTGAATGTTCTGCTAGAGCCGTATCAAATTAAATATAAAACGTCATCAAGCCACATGTATTCCTTGTCATCCAATGACCTAGACTGCTTCAATGTCGAGCGCTCAACACGTTTAGCGTGCAGTTAATTTCAATGCCAAAAATAGTGCTAATCACATAATAACACGCAAATAATATCCAACTTAATGTCCGCATGCACTTAATATACTTCCAAATTAACATGCATTGCACGTACACACTGACTAGTGCTGCTAGCACGTGAAACTGGTGCCGTAACTTATGAATGCGTCCAAATATGGTCAAGGGCAACATCGCCCGCGAGTTCTTCATGTATGCCCGTGCGTCTAAACGCAGAAGGGGAGGAGAGAGAGAGAGAGCACACATCGAACCCACCAGTAAGTAAAGGCGAATAGTACTAAAAATAATATTACATGTTATCAATTAAATAGGTTGTGGTAATATAAAAACATTATGTGAACAAAGGGAGGTACAAGAAACATTGTTGTTTTACGTATGTTGCCTATTGATGTGCGGCTTGAAGGCCCTGGTCGCATGTTCGATCCTCGTCCTTTATTTTTTAATTTGTATATGGGTCCAAATTTGTTTCATGACATGTGGGCCCCTCGGTGTGTAGTTTGTAGCACTTTAATTTGTGGGTCCAAATTTGTTCCATTCCAAGTGGACTATCGGCGTGTAATTTTGTAGCTTATTTATAATAATTAAAGAGAACAACAGAGTTTTTTGCAATAATACCATGTTGCGACATTGAAGCCAACAAAGGACGTGCGAGAGAGCGATGACCGAGCCAGAGGGAAATCAACTAGGGGAGTTGCGGGGGTTGCAACGGTGTTTCGAGTAGTTGTGGGCCGAATGCTATGAAAATATAATCTAAACCGACCGAAATAAATGCCTACACAAATTAATCCAAGGTTGGAGTGCCCTCGCAATGTAAATAGCCCCAGCTTTGCAAGGGATGGAGAGGTAGCTTCAATGTGTGGAAGATACGACATGAGAAAGCGAGGTCAATTGAGAGACATATAGATAGAGAGACAAAGTGAGTGTGGTCCGACATTCATGGAACAAATATATATGCTCTGGAGAGATATTGTCCGATTGAGCTTTTGGCAAGGGTGAGGGCTGTAAGATAGAGCTTGAGAGATGATCCAGTCACAGACGTGTAGATATATTTTGTGCGTGGGAGGAAGCAAGGTCGATCGATCACATAGGGTCGTCGTGTGATTGAAAGAGTGAGACGGGTTGGAGAGAGTGACCTAGATAGACAATGTGCGTGAGAGAGTATACAATGTGAATAAGTCGAATTGGGCTCAAACATGGTGATATATCGTTTTTGTCCGAGAAAGAGCAAGGTCAATCGAGACATACAAAGAGAGAGAGAGAGAGAGGGAGAGAGAGAGCGCGTGGCCCACCATGAGGTCGAAAGAGTGGGTGTGACGCCCTCGATGCGGCTATATCTCCCACGTGTCGAGGCACGACTTAGAGACATAACCGCATTGAAAGCAATGTCGCAAGTCAGGCAATCATTACAACATCCCATGTAATATATGATAAAAGGGGGAGATAAATAGTTGGCTTACACTCGCCACGTCACATCAAAGTACATAAATAACATCCATCAAACAAACACTCATGGCCCGACTACGACGCCAAAATGGAAAAGAACCCAACATGCGACAAGGCCCTGAATCGATCCCCAACTAGGCACCACTACTGATCATGAGGAAAAGACACGTAGTATCGCTGAGAGTCCTCGTCGAACTCCCACTTGAGCTTGTAATCGTCACCTGGAGCGGAAACACCTGGACCTGCATCTGGAGTTATAGTATCTGTGAGCCACAGGGACTCAGCAATTTCGCACCCTCGCGATCAAAACTATTTAAGCTTGTAGGGAGGATAAGGCAAGAATATGTGGAGCTGCAGCAAGCGACTAGCATATATGGTGGCTATCTTATTCGCAAAAGAGAGGAGAAGAGGAGGCAAGGCACGAGCGAGAAAACTAGAGAGCAACCTGCGCAAACATAACTCCAACACCGTGTCCACTTCCCGGACTCCGCCGAGAAGAGGCCATCACGGTAACACACTCAGTTGATTCATTTTAATTAATTAAGGTTCAAGTTATCTACAACCGGACATTAACAAATTCCCATCTGCCCATAACCGCGGGCACGGCTTTCGAAAGTTCAATCCTTGCAGGGGAGTCCCAACTTAGCCCATGACAAGCTCTCATGGTCGACGAAGGAATAGACCTCCTCCCAAGACGTTCCGATCAGACTCGGTATCTCGGTAACTCAAGACACTTCGACAGGTTAAAACAAGACCATCAACACCGCCCGAATGTGCCGACAAATCCCGATAGGAGCTGCACATATCTCTTTCTCAGGGCACACTGAAATGACTAAGACGACGGGTAGGCTAGCCCAGAGTTGCCCCTGGTAGCCCCGGACATCGCTCGGTTGGACCAACACTCAGAGGAGCACTGGCCCGGGGGGGGGGAGGGTAAAATAAGATGACCCTTGAGTCTACAAAACCCAAGGGAAAGAAAATGCTAGGTGGCAAATGGTAAAACCAAGGTTGGGCATTGCTGGACAAGCTTTAATCAAGGCGAAATATCAAGGGGTTCCCATTATAACCCAACCGCGTAAGGAACGCAACAATCCGGGAACATAACACCGATCTGACGGAAACTATGGCGGCAAGAGTGGAACAAAACACTAGGCGAGAGGCCGAGCCTTCCACCATTTACCAAGTATATAGATGCATTAAGATAACATAGCAAAATAATGACATCCCAACAAGTAAATAAATGTCCCAACAAGGAACGGCTCCAATCTTCACCTGCAACTAGCAACGCTATAAGAGGGGCTGAGCAAAGCGGTAACATAGCCAAACAACGGTTTGCTAGGACATGGTGGGTTAGAGGTTCAACATGGCAATTGGGAGGCTGACAAGCAAAAGGTAGGCATCGTAGCAATGGCATAGCAAGAGCGAGCAAACTAGCATAGCAAAGATAGTACTAATTTCGAGGGTATGATCATCTTGCCTGCACAGTTGTCAGAGTTGACTGGATCCTCACAAGCAAACTCAACGGGCTCCTCGGTAGCGAACTCGTCTCCTGGCTCTACCCAACAAGACAAACAAGCAACAAGGATACAATCAACCACGTGCAAGACCAAGCAATATGATGAAATGATGATATGCTATGCGGGATGCGATGCGGGATGCAAAATGCAAGATATGACAGGAAATGCATGAACCTGGCCCCAACTTGGAAAACCAAGTGTGCCACTGGACAGAGGGGATGAAATCGCTTGAAAACGATATAAAGATCATCGGAATCGGAGTTACGGTTTGGAAATGGCAAGCGTTTTAAGATATGACACCGGTCTGCAATTTACAGCAAGTAGGCATCTAAATGCAACGGAATGAACATGCTACAGCTACCAAACATGACAACAAAAGACATGGCAGGGATGCACACAAGATGCTTCACAAAATACTAGCACTGAGCCACGGCCAATTCATCCATTATGAGGTTCAAACAAGCATGGCAAAAACGCAAATGCAAAACAGATTCCAGACTTGGTGAAATTAACACTTGTCTGGAATTTCAGATCACGAAGCCCTCTTCGGAGCAGCAAAACAACATGAAACAAGACCTGATTAAGACAAGTAAGAACATGGCATGGAGCTACTCAACAAGCTTAACAAAAGTCCCAAAGTGACCTGGGGCCAAAAGGGATCACAAAATATACTAACGGGCACACGAACATAGCAAATACATAATCACTTTTCAGACTTAGTGAAAACTGAGACATGCTGAAATATAACCCACGAAGGCATGTAAGCGAGCTCGATGCACTCACCACGGTGCAAGTCATGGCAAGGCAAGCATACATCCATTAAGAAGGCACAAAATACAAGCAAGACATGGCAAGAAAAATGACATAGCATGCACGGATCAACTATAATAGCATCGACAAAATCGCAAATGAGTTGACGATCTGCCCAGATTCACAACGAAGCAAAAGTAGAGCTCGATTGACTCAAGCTAGGGTGCTCCATAATTTCAAACAAAGACATGTATGGATAGAGCATAACATGATTAACAAAAGTCCTTAACTGATCATCCTCAAAAGAGGCACGGATCACTAGGAAACAAGCTGAACATATGGCATCATGAACTAAATAATCCCAGACTTAGTGAAAACTACTAAGTCCCTGAAAACAGATTTCCCGGGTGCCTCACTTTTCAAGCTTGCACAAGTCGCCACACACATCCTAAAAATGCATGGGTTGCACCTATGGAAAGAAGACAAAATGCTTAACAAAACATATGAAGGACTCACAGGCATAGCATGCACACAATAATCATGGCAAAAATGATAAAAGTCTAAGATGAACTAGCAGATTTGACAATTAACTCACGAAGCCTCCTTCTAACAGCATGTTGGGCATCAAGATAAGCTCAAATGAAAATGATGTACTCGTCGAGACGAACATTTTGATATATTATATGCCCAAATAGGAGCTACGGACGTAGAGATACGGACGGTCAAAGTAGGCATAAAAAATCAGGGGGGAGAGGGAAAAAGTCAACCGGTTCGAATCTGGATCTGAGATCTGCACTGTTCACGGCGCGACTCCCGAGGTTCGTCGGCGTCGAGGTCGGTTCGCCGGAGATGGAGAAGAGGCCGGGGTGGGCCGGCCGGCGTGGAGGCGGCGGGGCGTGGCCGCGGCCTCCGGAGTCGGCGAGGGGCGGTGG
>NC_041382.1:586237157-586329661 GCF_002162155.2 Triticum dicoccoides | reverse complement strand
GGAGAATCGAAGCGGCGGCGGGGTTCTGGCCCGGGGCGCGGCGCGCGGGGGCCGGCGATGGGCTTCGGGCCCGCGGCGGTGGTTGGTGGCGGCGGTGACACGTGGCGACGGCGGGTTGGCTGCGGGCGGCGGTGGACGTTGGCCGGTCCGCTCCGGACACGTCCGTCGGCGGCGGATCTGGCGGGGATGATTTTTTTTAGAACTAGGGTTTCGAGGGGGAGGAGAGATCCGAAAATGGAGGGGGGTATTTATAGGCATAAGTGGAGCTAGGAGAGTCCAAATGAGGTGCGGTTTTCGGCCACGCGATCGTGATCGAACGCTCTTGAACATGGAGCAGAGTTTGGTGGGTTTTGGGCCAAATTGGAGGGGTGTTGGGCTGCAACACACACGAGGCCTTTTCGGTCCCTCGGTTAACCGTTGGAGTATCAAACGAAGTCCAAATGGTACGAAACTTGACAGGCGGTCTACCGGTAGTGAACCAAGGCCGCATGACAAGTCTCGGTCCAATCCGGAGATGTTTAATCCCCACACACGAAAGAAAGCTAGAAATGGCCACCGGAGGAGAACGAAGCGCCGGAATGCAAAACGGACAACGGGGAAAATGCTCGAATGCATGAGATGAACACGTATGCAAATGCAATGCACATGATGACATGATATGAGATGCATGAAAACGAAAACAACACACGGAGACAAAACCCGAACCCGAGGAAATAAATATAACTTAACGCCGGAAACGGCAAGAGTTGGAGTACAAATTGGGAAAGTTACATCTGGGGGCGGCTTCGATGGACTGACCTAGATAGACAATCTGTCTGAGAGAGTATAGAGTGTGTCGATCGAGGCCCGAACAGGGAGATATATCTTTTGTGTGAGAAAGAAAACGAGGTTAAACGAGACTCGGATAAAGAGAGCGAGATTGAGCGAGTGTGGCCTGCCGTGCGGAAGAAAGAGTGAGACAGTCTCGAGGGAGTGACCTAGATAGACAACGTGTGTGCGTGCGCACGAGAGGTTGGGGGGCTAGATAGGCAATGCATGTATTTAGAGCGAGAGGGTGAGAGGGACAGGGAGAGAGAGAGAGAGCTCGGCATGGGGTGCAATGGCGGGTGTGTGAGGTAAATACATTTCATAACAGAGTGGAAAAGGGGGCTTGTGTAGTTGAGAGAGTTAGAGATTGAAACATGGAGAGAAAGAATGGATGTGTGTTGGAAACCGATAGCTTCCTAAGGTGGTTAGGAGAGGAAGATTGACCGATACAGGAGGTATGTAGCGTGTGTGGGGGGGGGGGGCAAAACAACATTTGAATGTAGATAGTACGAGACTTAATACCGATGTTTCAATTCGGTGTACATTGTAAGATTTGAACTGAGGACCATGTATATGGGTAATTATTTCGAATTCGTGCCATACTAGGTTTTGAAAAGTTGACATTGACTCGATTTGTTGTGCTATTTTGTAGGTCATATGTTTGAATCCATCCAAAAGTTTTCTCATTACCATGGCGTTCATCATATACATATGAATTTGTATTAAAAAAGTAGCGTGGATATAGTGAAATGTGAAATCCACGTTAGAATTGGAGATCGCTATGTGACACACACTCTAATTCAAACAACTAATTATGTGACACACACTCTAATCCACGTTAGTATGGATACCGTTTCTATTTTTTTTCAAATAACTCCTCATTAATTAATTTATAGTATCTCGTTTCGAATGACTAATTATTGCAAGGAAAACACGGGCATGGTAATACATACAGATTCGTTTGCAAATGAAAGAAGATTAGTTTGCATTCTCAAATGTAGGCGCACCAGGGTCATGTCATGGTGGTCGCGCATGTCGGACGGACGCGTAGCACCCAGCCACCCACCCAAAAAAAGGACGACGACAAAATAAGTTCACGCTTCCATGTTTCGGATTGAAATATCTGGCGGCCCCAATTCCAGCCCTGCAAAATCTCCCTTCTCCACCATCCCCTTCCGCGCTAGATTGCTCAAATCCCTAATTTGCTGCCAACCCAAGCAAAGTTCGAATCACCCCTCGTCTCTTCCCTTTCCCCACCTCTGTGCCAGACGACGACGATGAAGACGACGGTCGCGCTTCACCACCGCACCGGAGCTACCTCATCTACACCCTCTTCCACCACATCGTAGCACTTCATCGACGCCCTCTCCCACCTCATCGACGTGCCTCACAGACACCGACTTCCACCGCATCAGGTGCGCTTCACCAATGCCGTGTCCCAGCTCACCGGGGCTACTTCACTGAGCACATTGTTGCGCCTCTGCCCCCCGAGGCCGCTGGGGCTTCACCAACGGTCTCGTCCACCGCATCGTAGCACTCCGCTGCCACTCAAGATTTGCATCCGTGCACGGCCAGCCAACGCCAGCGCATCACGCTCAACGGCTCTGAAGTGACCCGCACTCTAGCTAGGCGAGCATGCCCAAACGTCGGCCCGAACTAGGTATCCACACATCACTCCCTTCACTGTTCCGATGATGTTTGGATATCCTTTCACTGCTCTCTTAGCTTACACGCCTATCCAACTCTGACTTTAACTCTTATTTCTTCTGGAGATATCATCTGAAACAAGCAAATCCATTTTTTAGCGAAGCATGACGGCGCTACGGGATCTGGTACACATCCTGCACACCCATATAACCTTGTAAGTATTTGCCCTCCGGTACAACAGCAAGGTCGAGTCCTCTTATTTGATCAGCCATTCTCTGTGTTAAAAATGCAAAGGGGGATGCAAGGAGCACAAGGCCTGCACCTCCAAGCAAGTGGTAACATGGACTTGTACATGGAACATCCCAAGCGCAAGCAGAGCTGCAGTGAGCATGTACAACAAGCTAGCGTAAGTCCCTGAATTTCATTTAATTCATACTGGCATTCATGTTTGATTTGTGTGCAGTGGCGGATCCACGAATTCAAGTTACCAGGGGCGAACATTTAACTTAAAAAATACAAAGGCACTTGTACTCCGGAAATCAACATAACTTGAGAAATGTGAAGCAACATGCACTTTGAAAACCAGCTAATGATCCAAAGTAGTTCAGATTATAAACACTAAATGATGCAAGCACCAAAAAACACAAAATGCAACATGGTGTAGAAGGACTAAAAACATGGTCTGTACCTACTTGAATTATTCGTTCTCTGGCTGAAAATATCGAAGTGTAATTGCACCTATAACCAGTGCGCAAACTGCATATCAATATATCTATCCTGCACAAGTATGCCAACAGTTTCAAACAACATATTATAAAAGTATTTATGCTGCGTTGTCATGATACGGGGACTTTCTGGTAGATGGCCTCGATGTTTCCTCAAGCCATGAAAATGCACTATAATTTGCTTGTCATCAATGCCTGCAAATCTCTATGTCTCTCTCAACATAGCAGATCATCACTAGACACTAAATCCTTCAATGGGAGCTTGCAAAATGCTTGCATTAGATGCCTCATTAGACACTATATGTTCATCACCAGGAGCATGTAAAATGTTTGCATCAAATCCTTCATTAGCAGTCTGTTCATTAGACACTTCAGGCTCAAGAACAACATGAGCTTGGATGTTTGCACCGGAAACTTGATTAGATACATCAGATCCTGTCAGTTCAATATTGATTGGGGGAGTTATAAAATAAGTAAAAAATGGTTTCATTTTCTCATAGATTCCCTACATACAAGCAGTTTTACAACACCGTCAAGTTTAACTATTGGCCAGAAATTGAAGAGTAGAATTAGATATAATCAGGGCTGTGATGTACCTGCTCATTGCGCATGCTACTCTTGCAACCTGCGATTGTCTGTTTGCGCAAGCTCGATGCCATGCCCGTGCTGCCGTCGCTGCCTCCCACGCAGGCTACACCCAGGGTTGGATCTTCATCTTCTTGTCCTTCCATTCGCTTGAAGCCCGGCGACCGCCCTCCAACGAGGGCACGAGGAAGTGTTGTGTCGGCCTGTCCAGCGGCGGCTAGGTTAGGAGCGAACCAGACTGGAGGCTGGAGCGGATGAACTGGGATTTTTCCTGTTGTCAATCGATATGGGAGGCGCTCGTTTGGGCCGCGAGCCTGCTATAGGGCCTGCCTTGCACTTATGTTATTGGCCTATCCAAATTGAAACATTTTTCTTCATTTTTTACATTGATTGCTCGTGTGTTGGGACGAACAAAACTAGCCTGGGCCAACCTGGACGACTCAAACTAGGTGCACACTTTCGAGCCACCCGAGGCGGCCGCCCATACCAGCCCCTATGGTGGCGTCGCCCCTTTTTGCATGTATGATAGGGGTAGTGAAAAATATTCCAGTGGCGCTTTTGATTTACCCACAGAATGGTCGAATTGCTTGTTTCTATGAACTGAGTTCGCCAATAATTTGAAGGATGCCAATCTTTTCATCCTATTGTAGATTGCTTAGATCTCGATATGCCAAAAGTAATCGCATGAAATATACAGTAAAAGCCAGTGTGATGTGTGTGGCTACAACTAGTCTGACTACACGTCCTCATATAACATATCAAGGACGCACCATCTTACCAGATTAACCATTTGACTTACCAATGCAGTGTGGGAAGAAAGAAGTATTGGGACTGCGTATCCAAGCAATTGATGCCATGGACTCCTTCGTACAACCTTGTAAGCAAAAAAGAAGTTGTAGTGTGCCTGCACAAAGAACTAGCGTAAGTTCAGTTACTTGCTTCTTGGAATTTTAGTTAGCCGCTTATTGCAAAATTGTTCAATTACGTTGCTTGGATTTATTTAGTTTGCTACTGATTACATTATGCCACAGCCTGTTAATCCTATTATAGACTGCACCTATCTATGTGTTTGATACTTACTGTTAAGAATTACCTGTTTGCCTGAACTTAAATAGCTACTTGTTTGTTTAACTGCTTTGCTGCTGCAACAATAGGTTACAATGATGTTAATAACTACTTTTCAGCATCGAACTGAAACTCTTTAATTCCTTGTTTGTTTAACTAGTTTGCTGTTATAACTCCCAGTTGAGATGTTTTGCTAACTTCAACTTTTCTGAATCCAATAGGAACTTTAATGGCAAAACAGGTTAGCCCAAGATCAAAGAGTGAGGTCCCCATGGACGTTGTATCATCCCACAGTAGTGGCACCGGCCCAATCATGCTTTATGAATTGCCAACTGCTGATGCTCTAGAGGCTAAACTAGTGGTAGAAAGAGATTCTGCTTCTGCACTTAGAGATGAAGTTGACATGTTGAGGAAGCAAACAGCACAATCAGTAGCAGTACTCAAGACAACATTAAATATTTGGTGGATTTCAAAATGAAGCAAGCTGAGACTGACCACATTGTTAAGGTCCTGAAGGAAAAAAGGAAATTAAATTCCCACTTGGTAAATCATAGGTGAAATGTTCTTTCCATCATTGAATAACCTTTGTGTTGTTTGTTCATGTAATCAATCATACCATTTGTTTTAGAGATCATGTAATGATTGTTTTTTGTTTTTTGTTTTTTGGTTTGTAATTTTATTTGAGCACAAGTCTGTATTAATTGATAAGACTCGGAGACATTTCATTTTGATTGCTATGCCAGACCTACAAATATGCCAATCGGGCTGAATGTGCATTCAACAATAATAGTAGTATAGATGGACCATAAGTGGCACGCATGGGAAAGGGCCAAGATGATGTAGTAGCTTGGCTAAAAAAGGATGCTGTTGTAGCAAAGAAAAGTACAACGGCCTGGGTTATGTATGTTAGTTGATATTATTGATCCATATACTCTATAAGTGTTTATATGTCTGTTAGTTATGTACATTCTTGGTTGATTCACTCGGTATTTGAATCTTGATACATCGCTTGTGTACATATCTAAATGGGAGTACACATTATGCTGTGTGTGACATTTGAGTTGGACATGAAGTGTTCCAAATATTCGAATTCACCTTAAACTGGATTCTAGCTTCTGAATTTGAGTATCGGCATTTGTAAACCATATTCATATATGACAGTGGAATACATCTTTGTCGTCCTTTTGAAGATATATAAAAACACATAGAATGATTTATAAAGATTCGTATAGGAATACAAAATGGATTTGAATTTAGTTGTCAGGGTAAATGTGGATGCTTATTGTCCCAAAATTCGAAAGAAGCGGCAAAATGTCCACTCCCACGTCGGCTGCCCGAACCCAAATGTTTGGGAGATGGAAATTACAGTCTACCCATTACACGGACAATCCATCGGCCCGATTTCCACTACTCTAAATAGGGGTAGGATCGTAACTTCAATAAGACGTGACACGACCGCCTCTGAGCCCATTCTGACACGGTGGGTGCCAAACAAGGGCGGCAAAACACATTTGATTCAAGCCCGTCTGAAAGACCTCTGTTTCTCCCTCCATTTCCCCATTCATACATGGTGGGCGGCAAAACAAACTCGACTCGGCCGAAATCGATGTAGGAAAATATTTTCAATAGGGGCAGGTTTGTAACTTCACTCAGACGTGACACAACCACCCTACCTGTCAGCCCTGTTCATACACCGTGGGCGCCAACCACCCTCTCCTCGCCCGAAATCTCTCTGGGTAAATATTGGCGAGATGCGAGATTACCGTGGTATCCCCAACTGATGAGACGTCCAAATTTTGAACGGGGGCTAAGTTCGTAACTTTCCCATATTTCAAACAAGCGCGTCCCAAAAACATGGTTCCTCGTACCTCTCTCTCCATTTTCCCATTCATACACCGTCCGCGCTAGAACACCATCCGTCCTCCCCACACCAACCTCCGTCCGCCACCCCATCCATTGCCGCCGTCCTCCACCACATCCATCGCCACCATCCTCCACCACATCCATCGCCACCGTCCTCCACCATGCCGAAGTGCTACCAAGACTGTGTCGTCCACTTCTACAGATGGACGTTTCTCATCCACGGTGGCGGACCAAGAGCCTTGCATCACGTCCTCTCGCTTCATCGGCACCGTCATCCTCTTTGTCGGGGCCGCTCACACGACCTTCTCTTCCATCGCAACGGGACTTATCCCCCGATGCACCCATCTACCATTGCAGATCTGCTTCAACGCCACCGACAGCCATCGCACCCCCGATGCCTACACGGCGCCGCAAGAGAGGTGGTACTTCATATCTCCTCAACATTTTGATCTCAACCAGAAAATAGATCTTAACTTGGTTACTCTACTTTCTTTTTAGCTCTTAGAATTTAGTTCTGAGTTCGAAGCAAACAATGGCTGCTAAATATCATTTCTCCATTTTCCCCCTTTAATGATCACTATACGATCAAAGTACGTGCTTCGTGTCATAATAGCACTGCTCGACCCATCAAGCTAAACAAGCTTGGTTGTTCAAATACGAATCTGATATTATTAAAACAAATTCATTTAATTGTTCAGCTAAATATTCCTAAATTAGTTTTGAAAATGCATGTTCGCCACTCGGGTGTGTATCTCTACAGGGTGCCCATGGTGGGCCGGCCCACCCTGGGATTTTGGGTCATCCCAGGCCCCGAGTCCCCTCTGTTCTGCTGCGTGCTTTTGATCTCTACTCGCCCCCAGTCGCCTGCCTCACCGGTGACTTGCCGTCCCCGGACAACATGACTCTAGGAGGAGACGCTGGACTAACAGGAGGTCAGGAACCGCTCGCCCAACAGCGTCACCACTGCCCGGGCGCGCCACCGTGCCTACCTTCCCAGTCCGTTCAGGGCTCAGGTGTGCAGCACCCACTAAGCCAACCCGATTTATCCTAAGATAAATCCTCAACACTCAGCAGACACTCCTCATCACCCATTTTCTAATTGATTCATTACTCATTAGGCAGGACTATCATTAGGGTTTGTTGTGTGCTCAGTGCTACCTACACTTAATGGTTCAGATGTATTTCGGTAATCTTTAGTACCTATAAAGTTCACAGGGTTTTCAAAATTCTGGCCCTAGGAACAGACACTAGTCATTTTGGATTGTTGGTCGTAGTGACATTGACACAGATTACTACTGCAAGCCAGGTTTGTTGAAAATTTTACTTGTCTTACTTACTCATTCGATATAATATCCAATTATTCATGTCGATTAGTTGCAAACAATAAGTGCTAGACAAACTTCTTGATTCAAATTTTGGACAGTCTCTTACTGCAGTTACAATTCTGCATACTTGTCCTAGTGAGCTCACAAGTAAATGATTGATTCACTACATCTATGCTTGCCTTGTCATATTTGTTGTCAATATTCTTTTAGGGTGGACCACCCTGTTTCTAAATACTGCAACCGTAGACATGAGTGAATAGTATTTCTCTATGTGATCTCTTCCATCATGTGTGGGCAACGAACACTGCATTGTATAGAAAGAAAGTGTCATTTCCAGCTTTTACATAGGCTTCGATCTTTTACAGGGAATACAATCTGCCTACTTGCTTTGTGTCGCACTACCAACACTCCACCCTTGAAGCTAAACATTATGCCGCTCATAATTCCTTAGTTTATTTGTTCAAATACGAATTTCATATAATTCTAATGTTCCTACTTCAGTTTTGAAATGTGTGTCTGCCTGTTATAGAGACATAAGGGGTTTGTATTTATGTGTGTGGTCTGGTCAGCACGGTTGGGGGTGAACTTTGCATATGCAGGGGTTTACAGGGAGACACTCTTCGAGTTGAATCCACAATGCATTCCATAGATAATCTGACTACTTTTTATGTTTTCATGAATCTCGGATTCTGAACAACATCATAATGATTATGAGCTTGCGCGCATGAAAAGAATAAAGCAGAACAATGCCATGGCTGTCAAACTTGGCATTAAGGGACTGAAATCAAGTCTGGATGCAATGCAATGCAAATGCTCTCCACCTACAGATTCATGCTCAGAATATGATCCTAATAGTGATTCTGAGCTAGAGGGAGACCTAAGTCAATGTAGCTCCCTAGTGGAGGAGTCAGAGGAAGATGCCCTATCTTATTCACCCATCAAGGAGCTTGCTCTAACTTTCCAAGGTTATATTTGTCGCACATATCTTGCAACTGATGCTTTGCATTGCTTCTACTTTGTTGAACTGCCACTAGCTTAGTTTACACATCGTGTATGTGAATACGGCCTGCCTATCCATTTTCAGTACATATTCCATCTGTCATCATACCATATTTATCCATTCAAATGTTGTTCTTGTGTATCAGATGTTCAAAAGGAAGAGGGCGGTTGCTGATCGTGGAGGAGCGCAAGCAAAGTATTTGGAAAAGGTAGTGGCACCTGATAAATCAAATAGCCCATTAGGTGTAGTTGCAATATCACCTGACCCAGAAAACACCCCAACTCTAGCAGATTCTAGCCCTACTACACTGGTCATTTCTGATGCCCGAACTCAGCAGACCCCAACTGCAACAAACATTATGATTATGCCAGTTGACATAGCACCAGCTCTATGATGCAAAACCCCCATTCCAGCAAAGAGTACACCAAATCCAGTTGCCAAATCCCTTTTCGCACCAGAGAGAGCCCCAATTGCAGCAAATAGGACTCCTCTTCCATTTCTTCCCAGTTTAGAAGACAAAGCTTATATTTTTGTCATGAACTTTGTGCGCATCTTTCCTTCATGGAAAGATTATACCGCATACACAGAACAGTCTTCCTCCGCAACTTACGCGTAAGTAATGTACTAATGTTATTCATGGTCATTACTGCATATGTTTCTGCTGATAGAAGACACAAGATTTCATTATTTTAAATAGGCGAGGACCAAACTGGATTGTGAAGACGAGCAAGGGTTGGTTGCACTTTTTAAGCACTCATTGATGAAGTATCGTTCCTACCAGAGGCAAGCGCACTTCGATGGCAAGCCTCTAAACAAAATTTCTATAAAGTCTTCGGTGCTACATTTATCCGACGGTGACAGGAATAATCTTGTTACACATTGGTCTCGGCTGCAGCGTAAGGTACTATCTATGATATCACATCACAATTTGAACTATATTTCTGCATTTGCCTTAACGTCTCACTTGCACGAAAACTGTTAGCAGGAGAACATTCGTTCTCAAGGGACCAGAGAATCTTGCAACTATACTTCACACTGCACTGCTCTTGTGAGTACCTCTTGCCCTGTATGACCATACTTACTTTCATAGTTGTTTGATTATGTAGCATCACTGCACATGTTAGCCTCGTTATCATCCATTTGGTGGACATTATAAGATCCGTATGGACTCTTACATAAATTTAGAATCAACCCAATGCTTTTGAAGAGGTTTAGCTCTGTAGTCCTCTTGTAAGGACTAAACGTCGTCTATGACTGTACTTACATTAACAGCTACTCCCTCCGTCCCCTAATATAAGAACGTTTTGTACAGTACACCAGTGTTCAAAACACTCTTGTATTATGGGAAGAGGGATTGGTTCATTGTGTAGCATTCTGCATCTTATCTCCCTCGCCCACCATTTACTAAAAAAGATCAGATCTATATTTAATCTTACCAAAAAGTCGAATACACAGAAAATGCCAGTGCAGAAGTGTAGCCCATTGCTCTTGTTAGTACATTTTGTCCGGTAATGCTTGTACTTCCAGGGATTGGTAGTTGATTATGTAGCATCAATCTACATCTTATCTTCATTATCCTCTATCCCATCCAGTATTATCATATCTATAATTACTCTCTACAAAATGTGGAGTACATGCAATGCTTATGAAGAAGATTTTGTGCTGAAATTCTTGAGTTATCCTTTCCTTGACATGGAGAAGGGCATTATAAAGCCATTGTTAACTGTTAATGTAAGTCAGTCCTTCTAATGCCTTTATCCTCAACTGCTGTTTAATTTGCTCATACTCCCTATCATTTACTGCTGTTTAGTTTGTTGTTTCTACCAAAATGCATGTTCGCAAGAACCGTAAGTTCTAAGTTTTACTTGTAAAACCAAATTCCTTATTCATAGCATACACATTAATCAATACTCCCTATATGTATGCTTGTTTTTGTGGATCTATAATCCAGTGTGTGGTGAAGCAGCCCATGTTTGCACCTTGCCATCTCCTGTTTTATCTTACTGATGTGGCTGATGATATGAACAACATGCCATGCACATTAACCAAAATAGATACAATGATTTCTTTGCCCTTCATCTATGCTTGTTATGTTGACATGGTAATCCCGTAGTGTGGTGAAGCTCCCTGCATTATGAACAATGCCAAATTGTGCTATTGATATTTTGAACTTACTCTTTATTTTCTAATTTGAAATTGGATGGAATTGACAGCACAGTTATCATCTTTGTTTATACACGTGCAAAACCTGTCATCTCTCTGCTTTGTTTCAGGGTGATATGTCTGATGGCATGCACAAGTCTGCTAAAGGATGTGCGACAAACCCAACATATATTGCAGCAAAGAAGGCAAAACATCATGAAGATAGCGAGACAACCCCAAAGTCTTGTCTTGATGCAGTGTTCAAGTTACTTGAGACTAGCAGTCAGACAAGCTCACAGAATTCGTTGTCTGAATCAGTTCGACTTCTTCAGTCCCAAGTTCTAGCAGAAAGGCATTCTGCAACTCAACTTTGACTTGAAGTCCTATCTCTAAGAAAGATTGCGGAGAACACCAATGAGAACCTCATCGCTAAACAGCTACACCTGGAAGCTATGACCGACATGCTAGGCTGGTCTCACAGCCTTGCTCAGCAGCTTGCGCAGCAGTTCCCGGGCAAGGCTAACCTTTCTTGAACTGTCTTGGAAGTGGTCTCGGTTTAGTATTATTTTGTTACGCTGCAATGGTGCCCAGTTTTTGTAATCTGCTTCTTCGTTGCGCTTTATGATAACTAGTGGCAAACTTCGATGCCCAGTGGATGTAATATACCATAAATTCTTTATTGTATAGTGTAGGTTTATTCTTAGTTACTATGTCATAATTTCTTTATTGTATATAGTAGGTTTGTTCTTAATTCCTACTAGTTACTGCCATCATTCGCTATCTGAAAAAAAATCAGATGTAGTCGACCGGGCCAAAACATTCGCCTCTAACGGGCCTGGTGTTTAGCGGGCCATAATTGGGCCGGCCTGCATCATTCTGGGCCCGAATGATTGGGGTCTTCACACTTTGCGCGAGGCCCACAACTTACACCGGCCTATATTTTAGTTGGGCCTTTTGTGGACCCAGCGCTTAGTTTGGCCCAGGTAGCGTTGGGCCATTAACAGGCTGAATATTGTACTGGCCTGTTACGGCGCAGATGAAACCATGGGCCTTTAGCAGGCCGAAATGCATATTGGGGCTAAATTTTCACTAGTCATCGATGGGCCTTCAGTAGGCTGAAATGTAAACCGGGCCTTTTTCGGCCCAGTTATATCACGGGCAGTTACCAAGCCAAAACATATCTCGGGCCTTAGTTGGCCCACTGATATCATCAGCCTTGAAGAGGTCGAAAGCTTAGTATAGACATCAACGGGCCGAATTATAGGACAGGCCTTTAACAGGCCCAAAGTCACGTTGGGCCTAACTATTGCCACCTTTATCACCGGCCATTAGTGGGCCTGATGTCCAGACCATATATGGCCCATGGGCAGCACGGGCCATTCCCAGGCCGAAAGTCACACCAGGCTGAAATGGGCCCATGTCTACATCGGGCCTCTAACAGGCCGAAAGTCACTAGGCTGTAATTGGGCCCAAATATTTGGCGAACAATTAATGGGCCAGATATGGCTTCGGGCCGTAAATGGGCCCAAATATTCGGCGAACAATTAACGGGCCAGATCTGGCTTCGGGCCGTAAATGGGCCTTTATTAAGCAAGCCGTTATTGGGCTGGCCCACTAGTACCTGAGTAAGTACTACGGGCCTTTGACTGGGTCGGCCTTTTTAACCTATATGGGCCTTTGTTGGGCCGTGCCATGTGTCGGCGTATCATAGGCGCTTTGGGTCCAATGAGTGGATGACATCTGTCCCAATGGTGAGCCAACACGTGTTTCCTCCAGCCAATGATGATTTTACACATGGAAAATCCCCATTGGTCAGGGTTGTTAATGAGTTATCGAATCCAAAACTGGACCCGATAGCTTAACGGCGTTCTGTTACGGTGGATGCCACGTGTCGGTCACCCTTGATGAAAGCACTTCTATGACGCGCGATTTATCGTCATGGAATCGGACACTTCCATGACGATATTTTTGGTAATGTCATGGAACACTTCTACGACATCACAGGTATGACTATCTTGATTATGTCATAAATTTGTCATGGGTGTACATGCATGAGAGAAAACGTGACCTACTGTGACAAACACGTATCATCACGGAAGTGTATTTTTTTGTAGTGCAAAAAGAACAAGAGCGGTAAACGACTTAACCAAAAACTTACCAATCACCGCGTCAGGATGATCTTCAACCTGCTCCACGTTGATGTGGTTCACCTGACCTCTGGTGAAGGGATTGGGCTTCTTCCCAGAGCTTCCATTGCCGTTGCCATTCTTCAACTCAGAACAATCGTTGGCGTAGTGCCCAGTCTTCCCACACTTGTAGCAGGTGACATGACTCAGATCCTTCTTAGCGAGGGTTGCTGGGTTGGAACGGTTCTGGTTACTGCTTGCTCCATTCCCATTTCCATTCTTGAGGCCACTGTGGTTATACGAACTTCCTCCATTGTGAGTGTGGCCTCCATGGTTATGGTGAGTGTGTCCTCCCGAGTTCAGGGTAAAACGTGGTCTCTGCTGAGCTCCTGAATTGTACTTCCCTTGTCCATACTTCCTTTTGCAGCTCTCTATCTGCCGCTGCTTCCCTTCACTCATAAGAGCCCTCTCTACCAAGTCCTGGTAGTTAGCAAATGTTGCTACCATCAACTGCATACTTAGCTCATCATTCAACCCTTCCATAAATTTCTCCTGCTTTGAGGCATATGTGGCCACATCATCTGGGGCATAGCGAGCTAACTTACTAAACTCATCCACGTACTGCCCCACAGTATGATTTCCTTGGCGTAAGTTTCCAAACTCACGCTTCTTCATGCTCATAGCTCCAGTTGAGACGTGTGCAGTGCGGAACGCTTGCTGAAACTGATCCCAAGTGACATTGGCTATAGGGAATATGGTTGTGTAATTCTCCCACCATGAAGCTGCGGGTCCATCCAGTTGGTGTGTGGAAAAACGCACCTTCTCAGCATCTGTGCAACCTGCGGTGGTCAACTCCCTTCCAATCCTGCGTAGCCAGTCATCAGCAACAATCGGCTCAGTGCTACTGGAAAACACCGGCGGATTCAACCTCAGAAAACGGGCTAAGTTATCAACTGGAGGTGGTGGCGGTGGGTTGTTGTTGTTGTTGTTGCCTTGGTTCTGGACTAGTAGCTGCATCAAGGCATTCTGCTGCTGGATCAACTGAGTGAGCTCCGATGCGAAGACAAATCCGGTGTCACGTCTCAGAGGTATCTGATAGGTTTAGAGGGAAGAGATTAGAATAGAATGGGGTCTAAAGAGAAATCACTACCCATATGCACATGAGACAAACACAATCATATCACACCACTCAATTCAGACAAGGGCGTACAACGATCTAACTACCGTTACAAAATACTCGGACTACTAGTATATACATGGGGAAATACTACTAATAATATGGTGGTCATCTAGAAATTTTGATCGGTGGAAGACTCCATGATATCCGCTCCAACTTCATCTTTGTAATCATCATCACTACTGTCAGGGTCGGAATCAGTGTCGTCGATGATGATGTAATCCTCGGGATGGTCATCATCTCCTCCTGGCGCGGGGTCTCCCATGAATACTCCTAGGTTTTTTGTCAGGTCTTCGTTCTTCTCCAGTAACACTTCAATATCCTCCTCATATCCATCGCGTGTAGACTTGAGTTCCTCTTCAAGCTCCATGTTCGTGGTCATCACCTTCTTCAGATCTATCATGCTTGCATACATTTGGTTCTCCTGGCGGCGAATGTGTTGATTCAACTCCTGGATGAAGGCTGCAATGGACCTGTCCCTCCTGGTGATGATCATCTCCCATTGCTCATCTAGGCGCCCACATATCTGATAGATAGTGTCCTTAAGATCCTTGTGGTAAACTTCGCCGATGCGTCCCATGGCGATGTAGGCTGTCATGCTCTTTCCTAGACTCCAGGTTGGTGCATCAAAGGAAAACTCTATGGGCCCAGTAACTAGCGTGAATGTCCTTCCTGGTACTTGAACTTGAATCATCCAACGCTCCTCTTCTGGTAAAGTGGCGGTGTAGGTCCCGGTGAAGCTTGGTATTCTGATGTTCTGTTACCTAGTGACTTCCTTCAAGTATCGTCCAAAAGGTGTGTCTTCATTCGGTTGAGGAAACTTGTTCCTTGGATCCGCCATCTACATAGTGGAAAATGGAGAGGAGTCGGAAATGAGTAGAGAAGAGTGACCTATGGCTTATCTTAGTGGTCGCGTCCTACAGTCAGCGTGTGCTCTGATACCATCTTGTAGCGATCCGACCTCAAATGATCAAAATCTTTGTGCATAATGTCATCCCTGGATCGGTAATGCTGACACACAGAGTACTTGAAGGATTTATAACAGAGTGCGGTCACACACTTATTACATCGAATGCCTCAAAAGAGAACTTATTACAATAATATGGCTTAAGGCCATCTAAATAAGATAACTGCGGAAGCATCGAAGGTAAATGAGTCCATCAACTCCAACCGCATAGCTGAGTGCACGACAACGACCTAGCGCACCTTACTCTTCGTCTGAAAAGTCTGCAACATAATACGTTGCAGCCCAAAACGGGTCAGCACATGGAATATTTTGGCAAAATAACACTGTAGAGCGAATGAACAAGATAACAACTATATCTATATGCATATAAGGCTGGTGGAGGCTCTATGGTTATCATTTTTGCGTAAAGCCAATTTTTCCCTACTACAAAGGAATATAATTTATTTAACTACAAAGTTGGCTGAAAACATTGAGAACGGAAACCCCATCTCAATCCCAATTAAAAAGTAATTAACAACCCAACAAATTTATTAAGAGTGTTAAGATCACATCAATAATTCAAGAACCAGATACTCAAGATGTCCATAACCGGGGAAACGGCTAACCATGATTAGTTTGTACACTTTGCAGAGGTTTGTGCACTTTTCCCCACAAGACTCGATCTCCTGTGTTGAATATCTCGCAATACATGATGTTTGAGAAATGGATGACCGAGTCACAGTCTTTCAGAAGCATTAACTCTCTCTACGGGTAAATCGTACCACCTACATCCCCTACATCTTCTAGTTTACCACTGAAAGAGGTCACACGGCATACTCAACTATGCCAGAGCCCATAATGGGTTGTGGCTGCACACGGAAGTTTCTAGTATGAACAATCTTATGATCCCTTTGAGCCTGGGTGGCAAACCATAGGATGATCTCACGGGTTCCCCGGGATATCCTTGGACAACACTAGATTCCCCAGGTGCCCACAAACAATCCACCCATATGTGTGTTAAAGTAGCCACCTTAAATAATCCCTTAGTTCATAATAATACTCACAACTGTCATGAATCACTCAAACCAATCCACGTCTATGAGCATAGCATAGCAATATAAGCATAACGTAGAAGTAACTCCCAGAGTTTAAATAAAAAGGGCAGTCGGTACTACCTCAACTACTACTTCCCAATACCCACAAGTTAACAATCCTACTCATGCAATGTTTGAGGGTTGAAACTAATGCATAAAAAACTGGGTAATAAAGGGATATGATCAAAGTGTTACTTGCCTTGCTGACGATCTGCAAACCCTAGTGACTCATAGTAGCACGCTTCGCACCCCGGAAATTCTATCGCAAACAAACAATAGAACACATAAGCACTCAAGCATAGATGCAAGGTAAAACTCAGATGATAAAGTCCAAAATGAAAGTTCAACTGAAGTGCTACGATTTGCAAAAAGAATCAATCGAATCGGAGCTACGGAACTGAAACTATGATCAAAATAAGTTGGAAAACAAATCTGCTTGAAACCAAATTTTAATTTTTCAAAACCATGTTCAAGTTGGTTAACTGAAAAGAGGGGTTCGAGACGAAGATTTTGGCGTTGGTTGCACTGGATTTGGACGAACGGTTAAAAAGTTACGAGGGTTTGAAGATCAGGGGCTAAACTGTGATAAAATAATCACAGATAGGTCCCTGGCCGAAAATAAAATAAAAAGAAAAAACTAACGAACAAACTTTTGTAACAGATCCAAATGAACGAACGTGTTCGCTAGCGAAGACGTTTGAGTGAACGCTCGCTAACTAGATCCGATCGGGAAAATCAAGAAAAACCCTAACCCTAATAATAAATCCGATCTAAACAGAAAACCGAAAAAAAAACGAACGAACCGGCAAACCGAGCGGTTTCTATATTGGTCAACGGGTGGCGGTCAACGATGAAGGCGGTATCGGGCGGGGCGGCGGCTCCCGCGGGCTGCGGGGTGCGGGGCGGCAGCTGCTGCGGCGGGAGGAGGCGGCAGCGCGACAGCAGCTAGCGGCGGTGGCGGGGAGCAAGTGCGGCGGCGGCGCGGCTCCGGCGGGGGCTGCGGGGTGCGACGGCGGCTTGAAGAGGGGGGTCGGGGTCGGCCGTATATAAAGGGGCCCCGGGGGTCCTACTTAGGCAAGGGGGCGCTAGGCGGCGGCGATCCGGACTCCTCGCCGGAGTCCGGTGCGGAGACGGGCGCGGCGCGAGGCGGTGCGGCGCTGGGCCGAGGCTTGGCTGCCAGCTGGGCCGGCCCAGTTCGGTGCGCGATTTTTTTAAATAAATTCCGCCGAGAAACAAAAATCCTAATAAAATATAAAAAATTCTAAAAATGCCAAAAACAATTTTCACCGTCTAAATAAAATATTTAGAACAAAGTGAACATTTTTCTGGCCTAAAAATGCAATTTTAGAAAAATGCATATTTTTCTAATTCAAAAAAAAATAGCAATATAAATTCCAAATAAAATACTTATTTGATTTTAATGTCCTTCCTCCAATATTCCTATTATTTTGGAGAAGTCATTTTATCTCCACTCATTTATTTTAATATCGGAAATATTCGGAGAGAGAAATTATTAAAACCAAAATGATCCTCTTTTCAAATTTGAGAAAAATCAAATATGAAAATTATGAAATCCCTAACTCTCTCCTTTGGTCCTTGAGTTGCTTAAGATCTCTAGGATCCCAACCAAAATGGAAATAAAATATGATATGCATACGATGACCTATTTATAACATCCAAATTGAAAATTGAGATGTTACATAAATGCAAGGATTAAATTAGGTATTACACTGCACACGGTTTGCGAAAGCGAAACGTCTGCGATAGACGTGGAGATCAGACACGTTTCTTGGATCCACTACGTGTGCGATCAATCTCTACTGCACACACGATCAACCAAGAAAAAACGTGTGTGATTTACAACATCATCACACACAGTTCCTTCTTATTAAATGTTTGCGAAAGTCACCTTATCACACACGCTTGGCAATTATAGACTGTTTATGATGTTGTGCGCATCACAAATGTTTGGTCATAAAAGAACGCGTGCGATAGGTCTTCATCTGACGCGGGTACGACGGATGAATCGTGTGGGATGTATTCAAGTTTCGCATACAGTTTTGAAGTGACAACTATATGTGCTCTTACGTCGAATCGCATACAGTCGAGGAAAAGTAAATGTGTGTGATTGTCTGCTTATCGTACATGTTCTATAATCGTGAACTGTTTGTGATGGGTCGCGCATCATAAACATAGCACCATAGAATACCGACTGCGATGGTAATGCAAGCACAAACAAGTAGCAATCATGGAGCGTTTTGGATTTTCGAGATATCAGAAACAGTTTTATAGGGACAACTGTATGCATCGAGGCTCCCTATCCCCGACCGTTTTTGGGTCGTGTGGGAAGGACCCCCCCTATCGCAGTCACTCACTTGGCGACGGTTCAAAATGCCATCGCGAAAAGGGGTTAAAAACCGTTTGTATAGCATCTTGTTGTACCAGTGCATGAAAGGAGTTGCCAATGTGTTTAAGGCCATACAACATGTAAAGGCGAAGTCCTTTAAGCTACTCCTAACCATTGGCCGACTTCAATGGAACTACACAAAAATAGCAGCCGGTTAATCCAGCACGAGGTTCCATGTCAGTTGTGCAAACTGATGACAAACCCCACCCATTCCACAGTCATAGGCATTTGATATTTTGGAATGGGAAAACCTTGTCCAAGTTTGCTCATTGTTGTTAGCAAGAAGACATACTTTTGATACTTTGGAATGGGAAAACCTTATCAAATTTTGCGCAATGATGTTAGAAGACGTGCATTTGATATTTTGGAATGGCCGCCCTTTGCCATGACTTCAGTTCTGAAGTAAATATTGGCTCTAATGTGTGAATCGTTGAGATGCATAATCATGCATGTTGACTTATATATGGTAATTTAAGAGTTTGTTGTGAATGTTGTCTATGAATTGCTAGGTATGTGAGTTTGATTGCAATGTTTAAGTTGGAATGTTGTGGCACACATCATGATGATGCAGGGGACAACCACACTAAAAAGATGCTCAAACTTTATGGTCCGTGTGAAACTGCGACAAACGATTGTTCACCGTGCGTCTTGAGAATAATGCTATGTATTGTTTTGCATGTTGATCTAGTGCCACTAATGCAATGAGCAAGTTATTTGCATGTTATTAAGAATAAAACTTAAAGTGTCCATGTAGAACCACAATGTCATCAAGCATGCCAGGAAGGTCTAGATGCTGGTGTAGTTTGTGCGCTTAATCAGTTCATCTCTTACTGTTTCGTGCATAGCCTATACAAATTGGGGTAAACTAGAGGTGAAACCCATATGATCTCATGACCAACTCACCTTGTTACTGTTTCATGTGTATCCTATGTTTTAAAATATTTTGTGTAAACACCCATGAACCTGTTTGCTTACCTGAGGCGCTCACATGGCAGCCCAGTGACTGACTCTTACATGATGGACCCACTTAAATCATGGTCAACGTAGTCAACATCACCATATATTAATATAAATGTATGGAATAACTTAAATTCTCCGTCGTTGCAGTGGTAAGGAATAGCTTCTAGGCAACACGTGTCTTGTGTTCTAATCTCGTCTTCTTCGGTTGGCCGCCCAAACCAGCTTCGTTGGGACCTCCTACTGCCACCCCCATGGACAGCAACACTGCCACGACCCTCGCCTGATGCGCGTCCCAGGTCATCCCTCTAATTCTCTCTCGCATTAAAGAAGTTCTCCCACTGAGACCACCGCCCACACGACGCGTCCTAGTCTCCGTACCATCCAATGCCGGAGTGACTTGACCCAATGGCCCAGGATGGCTCTTTACACATTAAATCAACTACCTGTCTATTCGCCTTTCGTCATTTAACATGCACGGCGACTGAGAAACCCACTCTGGCACCCACATTCACACAACCCGCGACCATGACCGCGAGTTGCAGAGGAATGTGGGAGAGCCTCTCGACAGAGGAGAAGTAGGAGCTAGCTTGAATTATGGCCGACTAGCAGGCTAACCGTATGAGCCGGACAGATGCTGGCTTGCTAGCCTACTTGCCGAGCTCAGCGATGACGACGTGACAATGGACGAGGCTTCGACCAGGAGTCGACACCACCGCCTTGCCGATTCATGCCGTGTTCACCACAGAGCAGGTGCGGCTGCACTTCGACGCTATGATGGCAAAAGAGCTACCAGTGTCGTCAGTGTCGGTGCTTTGATAAGCACAGGAGGACCGGTGCTACAACCTATGTCTCCTCAATGGGCACCGGCTCACGGAGGGACAAATCGCCAGCGAGCAGGCGAAGGACAATGCCATCACGGACATGGGGGCCGATGATCCTGGCTTCCTGGATGAGCAGCGGGCACTGTACCAGACCATCCATAGGGCCCACAAGGCCCTCTCCGTCGTCATTCACCTTGTTGCACTCGCCGTGGCGCCGCCGTCTCGCGTTGTCAACATGGTCAACCAGCAAGAGTAATCATGAGATGATTGTATGGGGACAGGATGACAATAGGGACCCACTAGGGGCCATGGCCGTATGCAGGCAACTACCTCCTTATTACAAGAAAAAAATGCTTCCTCCTAATGCTTTCCTGACATCTTGGTCCCACGCCATTTACAACATAGTCAATAAACGAGAGAATTGCACAAGGAGCAGCTGACGGTAGGGACCAAATAGCTCATGGAGTTGCTTTTTTAGCAATGTTTTTTTTGTTGAGACGGGCAGGTTATCAACTGGGTTGTGCGGGGGCTATGGCCCGTCTAGCCCAGACTATTATTTTATGTTTACCAAATAACCAGCCCAATTGTTTTTTTGTGAAAATGGCTAGCCCAGCTTTATTTTTTTGGAAGAATACACCACCCAGGCCAACTTGTTTTTCTCTGCCCTGCTGGGCTGCAAATCTTTCAAGAGGAGGAGAGATGCGTTCAGTTTGCTAAAAATATGGGCTTTAAGTAATAATAAATGGGCTGTAAATATAAAAAACACAACACACCAGCAATTAGTTTTAAATTTCGGTTTTCCAGATTTTGAGACTTCCAATTTCATTGGATTTTTTTGCGCGCGCAAAATTTCATTGGATTTTAACCTAATATAAATTTATTTTAAAATTAGATTGAATTTGACTCAAAATTTTGGGATAAAAATAGTTCAGACCACACAAAATATGCGAAATTTGGTTGAAATTTTTAACCTTGCTCTTGGATAGAAAATGGGATATAATGCTAACAAATAGTAAATATGCTGCAATAAATTCCATAAGAATTAGAAAATGGGTTGTAAATTACTAAAAATAGCAAATGGGCTGTATACTAAGTTGACGCGTATGCAAGGCTTTGTCTACTTGTAGCCAACACATGATTCTCATAGCCGTGGTCGTTGGATGTCCATCCTACGGTTGTCGTGCTTCTTCAATCTCTGATCTTCTTGCTTCAGCCGCCCAAATCAGCACCGATGGGACCGCCTGCTCCCGCCTCCCATGGTCGACTGTGCTGCCGCACAGGCCTCACCGCCCCACCCTGCTAGTCCCACTGTTGGTCAGGCCATCCCTCTACTCAACACACCTCTTGTTATTCTCCAGCGATGACAGCCTCACACTGCACCTGAACTACTTAGCCCTGGTACTCCCCTTTGCATTGGCATCCACAGCTGCGTCTTCCTCGGCTCTGGGTCATTCCCTTTCTGTGCCTCTCTGTCATCCACCGTCTTGGTGGTCTCGGTGCGGCGTGGTCAACATGGTCAACAAAGGACAGCCATCAGAAGAAAATTGTATGTGGAGAAGCTGGCAGCTCGGACCCACCAGCTATATGGTTGCATGCAAGCAAGTGCCTCCTTTTTGCTGCAACAAAATGATTCCTCCCCCAAACATCTAGGGCCCGCCAGCTACATGGTAGAACACAATGAAGTGCCTCCTTATTGTGCAAAAAAATGATTACTCCCTTTATAGTTGGGACCCACCAGCTACATCTTCGCACGCAAGGCCTCCTTGTTACGTGAGAAAATGATTCCTTCCCCCGACAGCTGGGACCCACCAGATACATCTTTGCGTGCAAGGAACTGCCTGCTTTTTGCGCGAAAAAATGATTCCTACCCCTGACAGTGGGATCCACCAGCTACATATTTGCACGCAAGGAAGTGCCTCGTTATTACGCGAAAAAAATGATTCGTCCCCCTAACAGCTAGAACCTACCAGCTACATCTTCGCATGCAAGGAAGTGCCTCCTTATTATGCGCAAAAAAGACCCCCCTGGCAGCTGGTACCCACCTGGTCGAAGTGTACATAGCGTTATTTGTCTGGTCACTAACATGTACATACATACCGGTCGATAGGTCTCTGCAATGATGATCCGTGGCCATGTAAGGAGCGACATGTGTGGTAGTAGATCCCTCGACATAGCATGTCACGCCGTCCTATCTAAATCATGTATGCATATATATAGCCATGCTACAAAAAATACGACCATGTACGTACATACGGTCGGGGTCTCGAACACGAACTCGCTCATACGTATGATCAGAGCTCGTGTACATGGAGAGACAATGTGGCAGAGGCAATGGACGGCTGCGCTGGATGGTGGGGGTACGTAGCAATGACGTCTTGTTCATCGGCAGCCAACCGGCTGGGTCAGAATGGAGAAACAATGTCGTGTTCATCGGGAGCCAAGCAACTGGGTCGGAATGCGTCATGTTCATCGGGAGCAAACGGTTTGGACGAAACAGCAAAAATGGGGTCCTATTCATTGACCCCCCCTCCCCACTGGCTAGGGGTGTGGCGTGCCGCAAAATGGACGAAACCGACTTTTGTTCAACCACCTACGGTCGAAACAGGGTCGTGCTCATCAGGAGGGGTTTGAGCGTACCACAAAATGGACTTCCTTTCAATCACCTACTATCAAAATGGGGTCATGTTTATTGGGAGGGGTCTGGCATACTGCAAATTGGATGAAACAGACTTCTGTTCAGTCGCCTATGGTTGAAACGGGGTTCATCGGGACGGGTGTGGCATAACACAAAACGGGACACCATGGGCTACTGTTCATCCATCGTCAACTTCCTATTGCGCGCCTCCACGGTCTACTGTTCATCCACCAATGCCTACGACATCCACTGGTTCATGTTCGTCCACCCCAACCGGCCGGGGTGTGGCGCACCATGACACAGCCTCCTTGGGGTCCTGTTCATCCAACGCCAACCGCCTACTACCAAGGCATCCTATTCATCCAACCCCCACCAGCTGATGTGGGGCATACGAGCGGGAGGCAGTAAAGAGAACTATTCATCCACAGCCAACCAATCAGCTAGGTCAACTCTCCACATCTCGCTCAAGGGGCTCGATCGATGCATGTATCGACTCCATCTATATGTACATATCGCACACACGGCAGCAACATGAAATGTTCATCAAGAGGCAACCCAACTAGCTATAGGCCAACTCATGTTTCGCGTAGGGGCTCGATGCAATGCATTGATCGATCGGCTTCAGTAAGCAATAGTGAAGGGATCGGTCGCTCGAGTTTAGTTAGCAGCGAAGGGATCGATCGGCTTCAGTTAGCGGCAAAGGAATCGCCCGGGTTCAGTTAGAAGTGAAGGGATCGATCGGCTTCAGTATGTAGTTGAATCAATTGCCCGTGTTTAGTACGCAGCTAGTACAAGAGATTGATCTCTCGGGTTCAGTAAGCGAACATATCGCTCGGGTTTAGTTAGCGCAGGGGCTCGCACACGCGTGCATACAAGAGAAACAAGCAAAGCGCTGCATCGCTCGGCCCCCACCACCCACCGTATACCGGGAACTCCCCAAAAAATTCCTCGCCCTCACTTCTACCATGATTTTTTACGTCATGGACAGCCCAAAGAATGTCTTGCAGGTCCACCTCCGGCCTGCCCAGGACGAAAAGCCCAATTGTTGTCATAGTTTTTTGCCATAGAAGTAGGATCCCACCACATCTACGATGATACGTGTTTTTGTCGCAATTATCGTCATGGAAGTGTCACATACATGATAGAAAAAGTTTTTGTTCGGGCCATAATGTGATGGAAGTATCTTTTTTTCATCGTGTCACCTCCTTCGGGTCCCCCCAGTCGAGGTTCTTATCTATCCAAGAGGCCAGCCTGCTCGGCAGCCCTGCCGAGAAGGGGGGATCCTTGTGGCTTCCCGCAAATGGATGGGCCATGTAAAACCATTCTTGTTGCCAAAGCTTCACCATTTCAACGAATGTGCCCTCCATCCACATTACATTGGTGAGCCTGCTAATCGTAGCCCCACCACACTCCATGAGTTGGAGGACACTGCTATGAAGCTTGGCATAGAACACCTTCTATCATAGCTCGGAGTGGGGCTCAACATGAAGGACGGCCTCGCAAAAATTTATGGAAGTGCCTATATGGAGAATAGAGTTTCGGGCAAAATGATGGAAATCAAGCCCGTGGTAGAACATGAGGCCCCGAACGAAGTGATGAAGGGGGAAACCCATACCTTGGATGAGGTGGAAAATAAGATTACCCGCTCCCCTTTGCATTGAGTGGGGATGGTGCAGGCCTATCGCCTAGAACCTGCGTCAACGGGAGATTGGCACTAGACCGTTGTCGGATTTCGGGTTCTGGCAAAACCCTTGAGGTTTGAACACTGGGGTGCGCACGAAGATCTCTCCTTCCTCTAGCTCCCACCCTCACCGCGATCTCAAGGTTCAGCTCGTCGAACCCACAGAACAATAGACACAAGATTTATACTGGTTCGGGCCACCGATGTGGTGTAATACCCTACTCAAGTGTGGTGTGGTGGATTGCCTCTCGGGCTGAGGATGAATAGTACAAGGGAAGAACAACCTCTTGAGGAGAGGTGTTCGTGTGCTTGGTGAGTGGTTGAGGATGATCTTAATGGATTTGGATCCGTTTGTCATTTCCTACTATGGTGGCTAGTCCTATTTATAGAGGCCCTGGTCGTCTTCCCAAAGATTGAGCGGGAAGGGATGCCACAATGGCCAAACTCGAAGGGAGACACCTAGTACAAGTTATCCTGACTAAAGGTGGTCTTCGCCTACCAAAGGCTCTGGTGGTGACGCCGCCTTGGGCTCCACGGTGACCTCCATCCTGTCGTCCTGCTGGTCTTGGTCTCGTTGCACCGATATGGAAACCTTTGCTTGATGCCTCGGGACTCCCCGCCTGCGCTTGCCTCTTTAGCATCAAAGAGGAAACAAGGACACTGCACGCGCTGGCGCCCGCCTGGCCTTGGTCATCACAGCTTTCGTCACTGGAACCTCACGAGGTGTCCCTTGCCTTGACCTCTCCACCCCTCGCGAGCCAGCCCGGTGAGGCCGCTCCCAAGGAGGTCTTGCGTCGTCTGTCTCACGAGGCTTGGCCCCTCGCGAGGGTCTTGAGTGTTTGCCGGTGAAGATGGGTCGTACAGGGCTGCTGGTGGAGCCACGTCGTGGGCTGCAGGCAGGCAAGTCTGGGGACCCCCGTTCCCAGGACACCGACAATAGCCCCCGGTCCCAAGGCGCGCTCGGACTACACTTCGAGGCGAAGCCAAAGGGCAAGTGCGGAGCGCCGCGGGCCCCAATAGCCTGCGGCCCCGCTTGATGTGTGGCGGTTGATAGGACATGGCGTCTCCGCTTCCCCATGCTGCCTCGGCAATTGCCTGACTTGATGAGTCCCTGCTGCATGCAAGGAAAAACCATCATTTCCTGTATCGTGGAGGTTGATGGTTGGCCTCCTCTAGGCTATAAATGAGGGGGGGCGGAGCCCCTGTCGCCCATCTCTTCCCGTTTCGCTCGCTTTTTCTCCCTTGTTCCATTGCCGGTCGTGACTCCCATGGCGCCCACGAAGAGGTTTTCGGCCGTAGAGAAGTGGAAGGCCCACCAGGAGGGGCCTGGTTCACCGCCGCCCAAGAGGGGGCGCGGTCGCCCCCGCAAGCACACCACGACCCTCGTCGTGGCCCCTCGCGGCCACATCGGCGCCTCTTCGTGCGGTGGGGGTCACCCAGGTCATGACAGCCCCATTGATGAAGGGGGGCGTGCTGTGGTCGCGCGGCCTCCCTGGCTGTGCTTCCACTCAGCGGAGGTGCTGCTGGAGTTCGTCGTGTGGTTGGAGAACCCGTCCGGCACCTGTCTCCAACTCCCGCGCTCCATCGCCGGCGAACTGCCGGCCACGGGTCCAGGCGGTCTCTGGCTGCAGGCGGACAGCTGCTGCAGCAAGGCTTTGTGGGTCGCGGTGAAGGTCTCTATTGCGGGCAACGCGTCCCTGGCCCGTGGCTGGCAGATGTTTGCCCGTGCACACGGCCTGGGCCAGCGCTATACCCTGCACTTCAATTACGACGGCAACGCCACCCTCTACATGAGGGCATTTGGAGAGGATGGTCGCCGCGTCGGGTGGTGCCCTGAGGACAACGACGGTGATGAGGTGCTCGGCCTTGGCGACGGCCGCGGTGACAGTGAAGGTGGACTCGTCCTCGGCGTAGACCGCGGCTCGTACAGCTACGGCGACTCTTCCTCTGGTGACTTCTCCAGTAGTGGCAACTATGACCAGCTGCCACGCCGCCGTGCCCGCTTCGAGAGCGGCAACGGGTCGTCTCGTTGCTGCGCCCCAGTGAAGCGCGAGGAGGGGTCTGGCTGAGCTCGGGACGGCGCCACGGGCCTACCCTCGCGGACCGCTGTGGGGGTGCGTGCCACTTTTGTTACGTTCTTCCTTTCCTTCCAACATTAAGAGAGAGACAAGTATGGGGCCCCGCACGGGCGTGCAACAAACCATGATTTCCAAGTTGTTATGCTATGCTTATCGTTCCTGTGTTGTGTCGCAGCATCGGCGTTTTATGTAGGCATATAGAAATGACTTAGCTTAACGTGCTCGAGGTAGTATCCGCCTCGTGAGGCGCTCATTTCCCAGTGCCTGGCGAGGCCTCCTTGGCTTAGAAGGCGTCTAGGAAATGCAAAAATTCGTTAGGAAACTCTTATCCTCTCGAGCCCTGATCGCAGGTGCAGCCGGCCACAACTCAGCGCTTTGCATGGCGGTACCCCAAGGGGCATGGATCAAGAGAGGTGCGCCAACTTGTGATCTCGAGTGAGGGTGCCTCGCGAAGAACAGAAAAAACGCTCATGAGAGCACCTGTGTAGCCCCCTCCCGAGGCATGCGAGGGAGAGTACGGGTCAAAACAAGGAACCAAGGGCAGAAACGGAGGCAAAAGACGATGGAACCAAGCCGGCAAGGAACACCAGAAAGCAAATTTTCATCAAAGATGGGCAAGTCAACTACGGAAAGCAAATGAAAAGCCGTGTTCGGCATCTAGTCTAGTCTTCTTGTCTTCTCATCAGTGCGGAGCTAAGTGCTGCCACTAGGACGTGGGAGGGAGCCCCCGAGGCCTGAGGGTGGCACTCCTGAGACTCCAGGGCATGTACAACCCCACTCATTATTACGTGAGAGTGTCATGAGCGAAGACCTTCATAGGCATTGGGCCTTGCTTCACAGGCACCGGGCCTTGCTTTATGGGTAGAACTTCCGGAGGTGCTAGATGTTCCAGGCGTTCTGGACGGGGACCCCGTCCTACGTCTCCAGGCGCACGGCGCCATGCCTAGAGACGTGAGCGACCCTAAACGTCCCTCCCACATGAGTGAGAGCTTATGCAGCCCTTCCCTTGAGAGCACCCGCCTTAGGACGAAGTCGCCCACCTCGAGCGTCCTGGAGCGGACACTGCGACAGTGGTACCGCCACAGCGCCTGCTGGTATCTTGCCACCCGAAGCATGGCTTCACGGCGGCGTTCCTCCCCTAGCACGAGGTCCATCCCCCGCATGGCGTCCTGCTGCGCCTCATCGAACGCCGGGACCCGCGCGGAGCGATGCTTGACCTCATGAGGGAGAACCGCTTCTGCTCCATAGACAAGGAAGAATGGGGTCTCGCATGTTGGCTTGGTGGCGGTGGTGCGGATGGACCATAGCACAGACTGGAGCTCATCGTATCAGCTCCTGCCGCAAGCCTCAAGCTTCTTCTTGAAGGTCTGGTCTTGAGGCCTCTCAGGACCTCCATGTTGGCGCGTTCGGCCTAACCATTGCTCCTGGGATGCATCACCGAGGCGTAGCAGATATGCGTTCCAAGGTTAGCACAATATGTCTTGAAGAGATTACTAGTGAATTACGAGCCATTGTCAGTGATGATGCGATTAGGGACCCCAAACTGGCTCACGAGACCCTTGATGAACTTGACCGCAGATCCGGCCGGGATGGTGCGGACAGCTTCTACCTCTGCCCACTTGGTGAACTTGTCGATGGCGATGTAGAGGTAACAGTAGCCCTCAAGCGCTCGAGGGAACGGGCCTAGGATGTCAAGCCCCCAGACTGCAAATGGCCATGAGAGCGGGATGGTATAGAGGCCCTGAGCTGGCTAATGGATCTGCTTGGCGCGGAACTTAAAGGCCTCGCAGGACTTCACTAATTCAGCCGCGTCGTTGAGCACTGTAGGCCAGTAGAACCCACTGTGGAATGCCTTGCCGACGAGGGTTCGTGACGACCAGTGGTGTCCGCATTCTCCGCCATGTATGTCAGCTAACAACTCGTTCCCCTGATCCCTGGAGATACAACGCAAGGAAACATCATTCGGCCGCTTCCTATACAACTCACCATCCTAGATGCAGTACGCTGTGGCCTGTCGGACCACGCGCTCCGCGTCCTCCTCTTTCTCCAGTAGCGTCCCCTTCATCAGGTACTCCTTGAACTCCTTGGTCCAGCACCCCTCCTGACGCTCGAGCGCCAAGAGCAGGCGTGCTCCTGAGGTTGGGCCGCAGGCTGGGGCTCCCGAGGCAGGTGGTTGGGGGAGCTCCTCCCGAGGCGGCGCCGGCCTCGCGAGTGGAGGTGATGCCGATAGCTTGAAGAGATGCTCCTCGAAGACGCCAGACTCCTGGGGCAGTCGCTTGGATGCTGTTTTGGCGATGTCGTCAGCTTCCTTGTTGGTGCCACGGGGCACGTGCTGCAATTCTAGACCCAGGAACTGTTTTTCATTTTGCGTACCTCCATGAGGTATGCATCCATGTGCTCGTCCCTTGGCTTCTATACCTTATTGGAGAAGTTGACCAGGAGCTACGAGTTGCCCCTGATGGTGAGGCGCTTCACCCCCAGGGCCACCGTAGCCCTAAGGCCAGCGATGAGGCCTTCCTACTCCGCAATGTTGTTGGAGACCTTATCGCCCTGCTGGAAGAAGAGTTGCACGGCATAGTAGAGTTTATCCTGAGTGGGCGAGATGAGCACCGCTCCAGCCCCCGCGCCCTGGCGCGCAAACGCGCCATCGAAATACATAACCCAACCATCTCGTGCTTCACTTCCTGGCGAGAGGGACCGGTCCTCGCCTGCTTCAATCTCTGGGGCGTCCGTCCATTCCGCCACAAAATCAGCGAGCGCGGCTCCCTTGATGACCTTTGTGCTGAACTCCAGCTGGAATGCTTGCAGCTCGATGTTCCACTCGGTGACCCTTCTAGCTGCGTTGGGGCTCCTGAGTACCCTTTCCAATGGGTAGGCCGAGACGACCTTGATTGGGTGGCCTTGGAAGTAGTGTCGTAGCTTACGCGAGGCCACCAGGAGTGCTAGCAAGAGTTTATGAGGCATGGGGTACCATGCCCTCGCATCCTGCAGGACCGTGCTGACGAAGTACACTGGGTGCTCGATGAGGGCAGGAGCATCGACGGAGCCTGCGTCCGCCGGAGGTTGAGGCGCCTCTTGAGGCGGCGGAACCCCCAGAACCTGACCGCTCACTGGGGCCCCTGCAGGCCCAAGGACGCCATCTTGCTAAGCCTGGTCTTTCGTTGGTGTTGCTGCAGCCTTCGCGATGCCCTCTGGGTCTCGTATTGCCCCGGCTGGGGGCGTGGCTTGGCACGACGCATCCTTGGCCTGGCGCTCTTCCTGAACCGCCACTAGAGCTGCGCTGGCGGAGTAGGGAGTGGCGGCAAGGTAGAGCACCAGGGGCTTGAGAGGGCGAGGCGCCACCATCACCGGAGGGCTGGTCAGGTATCTCTTGAGGTCTTGAAACGCTTGGACGGCCTCCGGGGTCCACTCATATGAGCCCTTCTTCATCAGCTTGAAGAATGGTAGGGCGCGCTCTCCCAGCTTGGAGATGAAGTGCCCCAGCGAAGTCACACAGCCGGCAAGCTTCTGCATCTCCTTGAGGGTTTGTGGCGGACTCATGTCGTCTATCGCCTTGACCTTCTCCGGGTTGGCCTTGATCCCCCTGTGGGACACGAGGAAGCCCAGCAGCTTATCGGAAGGGACACCAAACACGCACTTCTGCAGGTTGAGTCGCAAGTCCATGTTGCAGAGGCTCGCGAAGGTCTCCTCCAGGTCCTGAATAAATTTCTCGCCTCCCGAGATTTTACCACAATGTCGTCGACGTAGGCTTCAGCGTTCCTCCCGAGCTGCTGACCCAGGGCAATGTGGATCAGCCGCTGGAAAGTCGCGCCTGCGTTGCGCAGCCCGAATGGCATACAAGTGTAGTAGTACACCCCGCACGGGGTCAGGAAGGCCGTCTTCTCCATATCTTCTACCGCCATCTTGATCTGGTGACAGCCTAAAAATGCAAGAAGCACAGCAGGTCGCACTCAGCGGTGGAGTCAACAATCTGGTTAATGCATGGGAGCGGTAACGGATCTTGGGGGAAGGCCTTGTTGAGGTTGGTAAAGTCGACACACATGCGCTCCTTCCCATGTTTCTTTGGCACAACGACGGGGTTCGCCAGCCACTCAGGGTACCGAATCTCGCAAATGACACCTGCTACCTCCAGCTTGCGGGTTTCTTGGACAATGAAGGCCTGCTTCTCCGTGGACTATCGCCTCGCTTTCTGCTTCACAGGGCACACATTGGGGCACACCCTTAAGTGATGCTCGATCACCCCTCTAGGGACCCCTACCAGCTGTTTGGGTTCCCACGCGAATACTTCCTTATTCACGTGCAAGAACTTCACCAATGCCTCCTCCTGACCAGGGTCGAGGTTGGCGCCTATGGTGAAGGTGGCTCCAGAGGACCCATCTCCTCGATCGGCACCTGCTTGGTTTCTGCCCGATCTTGAGTGAACAACTGCTTCCTCTCAGCTGGAGCGGCCTCCTTAACTCCAGGGGTGGCCTCACTGGTAGGTCGCACCGCAGCGGCAGCTTTGAGGGCAAGGTTGAGTGCCGCCAAAGCCTCCTTGGTGTCTCCAACTGCAGTGAGGACATCCTTGCTCCCGGGCATCTTCATGAGGTTGTAGGCCGAATGGGTTGCCACCATAAACTGGGCCAGAGCTGGGTACTCGAGGATGGCGTTGTACGGGAGGCCGATGCGAGCGATGTCTAAGTCGACCAGCTCGGTGCGGTAGTTGTCGCGCGTGCCGAAGGTCACGAGAAGGCGAATCTGCCCTAGGGGGTGGGCGGAGCCGCCGCCGACCCTAGAGAAAGGCTTGCTGGGGTGGAGCCGCTCGAGTGGTACATGAAGGAGGCTAAAAGTCTCCACGGAGAGCACGTTGAGGCCAGCGCCACCGTCGATGAGGGTCTTGGTGATGGCCATGTTGCAAATGGTGGGCGTGCAAAGCATTGGGAGCACACCCGAGCTAACGGTGGTGATGGGATGATCCCCCGAGTCGAAGGTGAGGTCAGCCTTCGGTGCCGCCCAACCTGGGGGAGCTCCTTGCCGCACGAAAGCGGCGCCAATCTGGCGAAAGAACGGCTTGGTGTGACGGCCCGAGGGCGGCGCTTGCGATCCGCCGAGGAGGGTCACAACGGCGGGGGGCGCCAGTGCCGCGAAGCGCTTGGTGAAGAGGCCGCACAGCTCCTCCCAAGATGCCACGGAGGATCCTGGGAGGGCGAGCAGTCAGGCGCGTGGTGCACCAGTGAGGGCCATGGGAAGCTAGTTTTCCATGACCATGTCGTTGCCCCCAGCCTTAAGGACGGCCTCTTCATATGCCAGCAAGAAGTCCGACGGATCCGCCGCACCATCATAGTGTGGCGGCATCTCCGACTTGAACTTGGGCGGCCACTGCACCCGCCGCAAGGTGGGGGTAAAGGCCCGGAGCCCCCAGGCGCCGTTGTGGGCGTCCGCTGACCCGGTCAGAGGAGCAACGCCAGCCATGGGAACTAGGCACGAAGATGGCGGAGCGTGGATCGATGGAAGGAAATCTTTGACGCACCCTTACCTGGCACGCCAAATGTTAGATTTCGGGTTCCGGCAAAACCCTTGAGGTTCGAACACTGGGGTGCGTACAAAGATCTCTCCTTCCTCTAGCTCTCACCCTCGCCGCGATCTCAAGACTCAGCTCGTCGAACCCACAGAACAAGAGACACAAGATTTATACTGGTTCGGGCCACCGATGTGGTGTAATACCCTACTCCAGTGTGGTGTGGTGGATTGCCTCTCGGGCTGAGGATGAGCAATACAAGGGAAGAACAGCCTCCTGAGGAGAGGTGTTCTTGTGCTTGGTGAGTGGTTGAGGATGATCTTAATGGCTTTGGATCTGTTTGTCCTTTCCTACTGGGGTGGCTAGTCCTATTTATAGAGGCCCTGGTCCTCTTCTGAAATATTGAGCAGGAAGGGATGCCACAACGGCCAAATTCGAAGGGAGACAACTAGTACAGGTTATCATGACTAAAGGTGGTCTTCGTCTGCGAAAGGCTCTGGTGGTGACGCCGCCTTGGGCTCCACGGTGATCTCCGTCCTGCCGTCCTGCTGGTCTTGGTCTCGTTGCACCGATATGGAAACATTTGCTTGATGCCTCGGGACTCCTCGCATGCGCTTGCCTCTTTAGAACCAAAGAGGAAACGAGGACACTGCGCGCACTGGCGCCCGCCTGGCCTTGGCTGTCACGGCTTACGTCGATGGAACGTCGCGAGGTGCCCCTTGCCTTGATCTCTCCGCCCCTCGCAAGCCAGCCTGGTGAGGAGGCTCTCAAGGAGGTCTTGTGTTTTCCTCCTCGCGAGGCTTGGCCCCTCGCGAGGGTCTTGAGTGTTTGCCGGTGAAGATGGGCCGTACAGGGCCGCTGGTGGAGCCACGCCATGGGCCACAGACAGGCAAGTCTAGGGACCCCCGTTCCCAGGACGCCGACAATCATGGTGGGGAGATACCCGTCGTACTGGAGCCTAGCGATCGTGCCGGTGGACTTGTCGGAGCACAGCCACTGCCCTCCTTTTTCGGCAGCGGCGGGTACCAGGGGCACAGTACTCATCCCCTTGTCGGCCATCTTTCTTGGCGAGAAAGGTAAAAGCATAAGTTCAAGCCTGGGGTTTACAAGGAGTTCTTGGCATTGGAACTGAGGGTGTGAGTAGAATCAATGTATCTTCCCCCTTTATAAGACCGTTAAAAGCCAGGGGTCACCCACCACCCCCCGCGAAGTGTGAATCACCGGTTCCCAATGCATTGTGCAATATATGCGCACAGATATTAAGGCATTGCCATTGATAGCATCGCTAGAAATCCAGAAGCACGATCTTTTTATTTGACAAGACATGCCAATAGAAATGGCCTCGAGCCACTACGTGCCTAATAATTACTATTAACAAGACAACACGACCCTGCCATAGGTACTGACGCTTCGGTTCATGGCTGAAAAAGTTGTCAAAGTTTGACCTGGTCAAGCTTGTGGCTAATAGCATTTGTGGCTAAGTTCAAAAAGACCTCGACCCTGCTAAAAATGAATGGTGCCAAGAGGGGAGGGGTCTTGTTAAAAGATATTCTTATCTTCCAGGGCAGTATAAAGAAGATGGTCGCCATCAAGGAAACCAAGAAGACCTCGGAGCCAAACATAACATCAGAATCGGGAGCCAACGTGGAGGATGGAAATCATCTACGAAGTCGAAGACTTGAAATTATGAAGTTACCCTGAAGAAGATGCTTGATTCCTCGGCTTGGAGACTAGTTCATGGGTTACTGTTGGTGTCCTAGACTAGGGGTGGTTACCATGTTGGCCTGCCACTTAGGGGCCATGCCGAGGACCACCAATAACTAATGGATGGGCTAGGTAGGCCCTGGACCTCGGCGTAATCAAGAAGAAGATCTTTGAAGACTTGGTGTACACATCAAGGCATATTTTATTGATCGGCATGCTTATCCCTAGATTTTAACCGACCATGTGTAAACCTTAGATACCCCTAGTGCCTATATAAGTCGTGGGATTTTAGTCTGTAGAGGCATGGCTATAAGCTTTAGAGGCTAGAACTCATTCATACGATCTCTAGGTAGATCATACTATACTTTGTACACCCTCACAATCAATATAAACAAGAGCATGACGTAGGGTTTTACCTCCTTGACAGGGTCCGAACCTGGGTAAACATTGTGTCCCAACTTTCTCCTGTCACCATCTTGCTCAGATCACCAGCTTGGGACCCCCTACCCGAGATCTGCTGGTTTAGCACCAACACCAGGGCATACATGGACCATTCTTCAGTTGCTGGTGGGTCCTCGACCTAACCCATGAACGGTAGGACGGTGTGGTGCACACCCCCTAATCCAGGACACCGTCACCGAGGACCCTGGCACCTCGTTGTTAGTAGCAAGAGGCAGAGCGATCTTCGAATGATCATGTTGTCCCAAAACCACATGAGTGGGGGATGCCGCGCTGGCATCTACCCTTTCTACAAGAACAGGGGGAATTTATTACCCCTAGTTCACATCTTGGCATTCAAAGACTGATGTTTGAACCTCGGTCATAGAAGGACTGGTTCCAGCCCCAACATCAGACTCCGAGGTGGAGGTTGGTGCATAGCCTCTAGTTCATCGGCTTGGGTGCCTGAGGGATTGTCCCCTGCCCCCGAGGTAGCCGAAGAACCTCCTATGCTTGCCTACAGTGAGGTCTCTGGCAGGCTATGGCCTCGTCCTCGCTGTCCAGCTTGTCCACCTCGTCATGCTGCAACCTGGAAAAGGAATAAGGTAAAAACTCTAGAATGAAAAGGGCCATGAAGTGTGAGTCTGTTAAAAACTTACTAGTCAGGATGAGGGCGGACACGGCAATGTCGGCTTGCAGGCCAGGACTTCGAGGACGAGTCTGAGTTGAGGGCTTAGACGCTCGGTGTAGAGGACTATCCTGTTGCCGTGGTTTCAGGTTCCCTTCGTTGTTTGACGCCCTTGGAGGAAGACGACTCGGTGTCATCCGGAAGAACCACCTAAGTCATTTTCTCACCTCAGGGAGCGATTCCTCACTCGACTCCTCCTACTGCACCCCTGCGCTGGAGCCGGAACCCGAGCTCTCCTGGCTTCCAACAGGGAGCTTGGGGGCATTGTCTCGGATGGCCAAGCCCTTTGAGGCTCTGGTCTTCCTGGTCACCTTGGCCCTCCTAGGCATGACGGGGGCAACGTATGGGTCCACGGTCAGCAGCTACTCTAGCTCAACGCTCACATGCTCCCCACATTGAGGAGCCGGTTATCCAACTGGTCTCTCAAAGTGCGGTAGTACTACAATATGATAGCTCGGATTTAGATACTTGGCCGAGGTAAACAAAATAGAACTTGATTCAGAAAAGTGAAAAACTAACCTTGGTGGCTCGGCGCGCTTTGCAGTAGCCAATGTCATCTCCCTCGGTCCTCAAGGCCTGGTCTTTCTCCTTGAAAAGAGGGTCTGCATCCCGCTGACCGATGTCCTTCACCCTACATAAGCCTCGGATTACCGACGTATTGTTGCTAGGGGCGAACTTCCATAGAGAAGAGGCTTGTGCTTGGAGGGGCTGAACTTGGCGATGGAGCATGACGTGCACCACATCAATGAGGTTGACATCCTCACTAATGCGGAACTCCACCCGAGCATGAAGGGTCTCGACCTCCTCCTTGTTCCCCTATTCGAGGTTCTTGGCTTCCAGGAGTGCAGCCTATCCAGAGGTGTGGTCGAGAAAGAAGGGACTCCTTCCCTTTTCTCAAGTGGCACGTCGACCATGTAGAACCACTCCTCCTGCCACAACTTGATGGTCTAGATGAACTTGTCAGGCAGCCATTTTACCCCATGGAAATTGTTGTCCACGGCCCCTCAACACTCCATAATGTGGCCTCTGTTGGTCCGTGGTTTGACGCGGAACAACTTGATACAAAGCCCGAAATGTGGCTCGATGCATAGGAAGAACGCAAAATACGATGTAGGAGGCTGATGTCTCCTATGCAACTTTGTTCTTGCAGACTCTATTGGGCCTCCAAGCTCAGAGTTTTGTAGGACAGTAGCAAATTTCTCTCAAGTGGACGACCTAAGGTTTTATCAATCAATGGGAGGTCTAGGATGGAGATGGTCTCTCTCAAACAACCCTACAATCAAGTACAAGAAATATCTTGTGTCCCCAACACACCCAATACAATGGCAAATTGTATAGGTGCACTAATTCAGCAAGAGATGGTGATACAAGTGTAGTATGGATAGTAGATATAGGTTTTTGTAATCTTAAATATTAAAAATAACAAGCTAGCAAGTAATAAAAGTTAGCACAAATGGTATTGCAATGCTTGAAACAAGGCCTAGGGTTCATACTTTCACTAGTGTGGTCTCTCAACAATGCTAACATAATGGAATCATATAACAATCCCTCAATGTGCGACAATGAATCACTCCAAAGTTCTTATCAATAGCGGAGAACATAAGATGAAACTGTTGTAGGTAGCGAACCACCTCAAAGTTATCTTTCCGGCCAGTATATTGAGCCATCCCTATAAGTGTCACAAACATCCATAGAGTTCGTACTACAATAACACCATATGATACGCATCAATCAACTCTAATGTCACCTAGATAATCTAATGTCACCACAAGTACCCGTGAGTCAATTATTAGATATGCATTAAACAATTTCTGATTCATAATATTCAATCCAACACAAAGAACTTCAAAGAGTACCCCAAAGTTTCTACCGGAGAAATTGGGATGAAAACATGTATCAACCTATGTGCCAAGATTACCCCAATATCACCACGGGAATCCGCAAGTTGATTACCAAAACATGTATCAAGTGACTCAGTGGAATACCCCATTGTCACCACAGGTATCCACATGCAAGAAATACATCAAGTGATCTCAAATCCAATATTCAATCCAATAATAATAAAACCTCAAAGGGAAAGACTCAATTCATCACAACAATAGATAGAGAGGGAAGAACACCATATGATCCAACTATATTAACAAAGCTCGTGGTACATCAAGATCATGCCAAATCAAGAACATGAGAAAGAAAGAGAGATCTAACACATAGCTACTAGTACATACCCACAGCCCCGAGGGTGAACTACTCCCTCCTCATAATGGAGACCACTGGGATGATGAAGATGGCCTCTGGTGATGATTTCCCCCTCCGGCAGGGTGCCGGAAAAGGCCTTCAGATGAGATCGCTTTGGTGTAGAGGCTTGTAGTGGTGGCGTGGGAGTTCTAGGTTTCTTTCTGGGTTTTTTGGATTTATAGGATTTTTCAGTGTTGGAACCATTCCAATCAGAGTTACATGGGACCCACGAGCTCAGACGACACTCCCTACCCCCCAGGGCACGCGGGGTGAGATTGTTACTCCCTCGTGGGTCGTCTGGTTCTTCCTTGAAGCTTCAGGGGTCTCTTATGTTCCAAAAAAATGACCGTAAATTTTCGTGGCATTTGGACTTCGTTTGGTATGGATTTTCTGGAAAAACCAAAAACATGCACAAAACAACAATTGGCACTGGGCACTAGGTTAATAGGTTAGTTCATGAAAATCATATAAAAGTGCACCAAAACCATATAAAATTATTGTAAACATGGCATGAATTGTTCATAAATTATAGATACGTTGGAGACGTATCAGCATCCCCAAGCTTAATTATAGTAGGTAAATGATAAAACTAATAATTTATGAAGTGTGAATACTAGCATAGTGCATAAGCTTGATCAATGATAATTACTTTTTCTAACATCATTATATTAAACAGTAGCTCATTTCTCATAAAACTTCTCATGATCAAGTAGCAAGCTATTCACATGTTAAAGTATAGACCATAAACTTTCTTGAAAACCAACAAACTATGTTCTTAGTCATCAAACAATAATTCATCTTATTTTCTGGAAGGGTCTATGTAGGAGCTCTGATTTAGCAAATTCCACATACTCAACTATCGTATAGTCTTCCATGATTGCTGACACTCAAAGCATATTTCTACAACAAGTTTTTTCATTTAGACACAGAGGAAGATACATGCTTAATGTTTTGCCTCCCAACTTGCTTATCATAGAGATAATTTCAACAATAATAACTCATGATTAATTACCTATATTCAACTAGATATATACCTAGATCATTCCCTACCACATGAGGCTTGCCAGGTGGAGAATAATTGAGGTTGAAATGAGGATGAATACTACTATCTCTTGCATAAAAGTAAAAGTTAAAAATTAAAAGATAGGCCCTTCGCTGAGGGAAGCAGAGGTTATCATGCGCTTTGATTTTTGAATGTGCAAATCCTTAATGCAAAAGAATCTCACTTTGTATTGATTGCCCCTTGTGATAGCAACCTTTATTGTGCAGTCCATCGCTTTTATTTATTTACCATCACAAGTTCATACAAAGCTTATTCTCCCTTGCAATAAAATATCATACATATTTAGGAGCATTTTTATTGATTTTTGCATTGATGACAACTTACTTGAAGGATCTTATTCAATCCATAGGTAGATATGGTGGACTCTCATGACAATAAACTAGGTCTAATGGTTTTGGGATGCACAAGTAGTATTTCTACTTAGTACGAAATTTTGGCTAGCAAAAGATTATGAGCAAGCACCACATGTTAGAGGATCCATGACAATATAACTTCTATGTGAATATAAACAAACATAACCCCTTATGTCGTCTTCCTTGACCCATTATGTTGTCTTCCTTGTACAACATCAACTACTTGATTAGGCTTGAAAATAATTAATGGTGGCTCACAATCATATAAGATTTCCAAGATAGTCTATTTATATGTGAAATCTCTCTTCCTTCAATATTATTTCAACAATTGTTCAAGTGACCGATGTTTTTTTGCTAACTTTCAAGAAATTTTACAACTTATACTTCTTATATGTGAAGTCACTAATCCCCATGGGACAAGCATATGAAGCACATATAATTTCAACTTTATGGTATTCAATTCATTCAACAGTATACTCTTAGGATATAAGTGAAGCACAAGAGTGAATGATAAACTACTCTAAAAGATAAAAATGGAGATCAATGAGTAAAGATCATACATATTTAGGAGGATATGACAGAGTTAACACCAAGGGTATGATTCAGCGTAGACATTGGAAAATTAATGATGGACCGGAATGTGTTCTTTGTCTTACTAGAGTGCTGGAAGACAGAAATCATCTCTTTTTCCAATGCAACTTTAGTATGCGTATTTGGAGTTATCTTCAAATCACTTGGCTGAATAGTGATCACATGGTGGAAATTGCCCTACATGCCAGGAAGGATTTTAATAAACCTTTCTTTTCAAAAGTGGTCTTTCTAGCATGGTGGAACATTTGGAAAGTCAGGAATGATAAGGTTTTTAGGCACATCAGGCCTTCTTTTAGGCAGTCGAGGACTGGCTTCATACATAATATTACCCTCCTCTCTCACAGGATTAAGAGAAGATACAAGGAGGCTTTACTCAAGTGGATTGATTTCCTTCCCCCTTGATGTACTTGCAGATGTACTTTTCTATTCTTTTTCAGGTCTGTTTTAGTGTAGCCTGATTTGTATAGTTTTATTTCATTTTTTGTTTTTGTTTTGTTCCTCTTCTTGAGGAACCTCTTCTATTCTTTGCTGGTGAGGTTTTAATAAAATGTTGTGGGGTGTAAGCCCTGCAGTCTTCAAGGTCAAAAAAACGAGTAGTCAAACAATTATGTAGCTATGTAAAGACTCTCTCCGAATCATAAATTTCAGACCTGGTACTTTTATTAAATATCAAAGAAAAATAAAAAGGCACTCCAAGAATAGCACACATCATGTGAATAAATAAAAACTTAGGCTCAACCCAGACTAACCTATAGTTGTTGATGAAGAAAGGTGGGATGCCTACCGGGGCATCCCCAAGCTTAGTTTCTTGAGACTTCTTGGAATATTATCTTGGGGAGACTTCGGCATCCGCAAGCTTGAGCTCTTGTGTCTCCTTAATTCATCTCATATCACAATTTCCCCTAAGTCTCAAAAACTTCATCCACACAAAACTCAACAAGAACTCGTCAGATAATGTCGGATCTCGGGTTCCGGCAAAACCCTCAAGGTTCGAACGCTGGGGTGCGCGCGAAGATTTCCTTCCTACCAATCCACGCCCTAGCTAGCTAAGATCCCGCGGATGAACTCGACGAACTCACAACACAAAAGACACAAGATTTATACTGGTTCGGGCCACTGTTGTGGTGTAATACCCTACTCCAGTGTGGTGGTGGTGGATTGCCTCTTGGGCTGATGATGAATAGTACAGGGGGAAGAATAGCCTCCGGAGGTTGAGGTGTTCTTGTGCTCGGTGTGTGGGTAAGTGTTGGCAACAGATCGGATCTCTTGGGTCTGTTTTCGATCTTCTCCCTACTCTGGTGGCAAGTTCTACTTATATAGGCACTGGTCCTCTTCCCGAATATTGAGCGGGAAGGGAGCCAACAACGGCCAATTTGAAAGGGGACAGCTAGTACAGCTTATCCTGACAAAAGCGGTCTTCGCCTGTGAAAGGCTCTGGTGGTGACGCCATCTTGGGCTCCATGGTGACCTCCGCCCTGCTGTCCTGCCGGTCTTGGTCTCGTTGCACTGATATGGAAACCTTTGCTTGATGCCTCGGTACTCCACACCTGCGCTTGCCTCCTTAGCACCAAAGAGGAAGCAAGGACGCTGCGCACGCTGGCGCCCGCCTGGCGCCCGCCTGGTCTTGTTCGTCATGGCTCATGTCACGAGAGTCTCGCGAGGTTTGCCTTGCCTTGATCTCTCCGCCCCTCGCGAGCCGACCTGCTGAGGCCGCTCCTGAGGAGGTCTTGTGTCGTCCGCCTCGCGAGGCTTGGCCCCTCGCGAGGGTCTTGAATGCCTTGTTGATGAAGATGGGCCATACAGGCCCGCTGGCAGCGCCACGCCGTGGGCCGCAGGCAGGCAAGTCTCGGGACCCCCGTTCCCAGAACGCTGACAGATAAGTTAGTATAAATCAACTCAAAGCCTTACCATTCTCTACTGTAACAAATAACTAAAATTATAACACATTGCCTAGTAAATGACCCTGCATATTTAATACTCTTATCTACACATGGAAACATTAAATAAGCAAACATATGCAAACAATGCAAACATAACATCAATCTGTCTAAATAGAACGGTCCATAAAGGATGAAGCAAAATTCATACTTATTTAACACCAAAAATTATGAAACATTACCACATTACAGAGAACTCATGCATGCTTACTATGTAAAAGTTTCAATATTTTATCTTATTCTGACTATTCAGTAATATTCAAGACATAACATAAAACTTTCTGTTTCAAACAACTCATAAGTTTGCACACTGAGCATGGTAAAGGCTATACTTTACACTTTTATTGAAATAAAAGATGCTTATCAATAACAGCAAGCAAATCTAAACAAAATAAAATGATGCTCCAAGAAAAACGCATATCATGTGACGTATAAAAATATAATTCCAAGTGAGGTTATCGATAATGTTGAAGACGAAAGAGGGGGCGCCTTTCGGGGCATCCCCAAGCTTAGACGCTTGAGTCTTCCTTGAATATTACCTTGGGATTACTTGGTCATCCCCAATATTAGGTTCTTGCCGCTCCTTATTCTCCTCATATCGATATCTCACCCAAAACTTGAAAACTTCAATCACACAAAACTTAACCGAAATTCGTGAGATGGGTTAGTATGATAAAGAATTAATCATTCACTTTGGTACTATCAAGACAAGATCATAATTGTTCTCACATAATGCCTACTATACTCTATCATTCCTACAATTTATATTGACCAATATAAGTCATAGAAACTATAAAACAAGCAAACTATGCATTGAGAACAAAATCTACCAAAAACAAAACAACTTGTAAAGATTGATCATACTTCTATAACTCCAAAAATTCTGAAAAATTAGGACAACATAAAAAAAATTGTATCCTAATACCGTGTAAAACATTCGGCAATTGATCACGTTCTAGTACATGATAACAATTCTAGCTCTGAATGCAAAAGTTTCTGTTTTTTCCATCAGAATCAATTCAACAATCATTTGCACTATCCCAAAGGTCTTACTTGGCACTTTATTGAAAGAAAAGGTACAAAACATGATTACTACAGTAGCTTAATCATGTGAAAACACACAAAATATTGTAGTAATAATGTGAACATACAAAACGAGCGCTTTTCTTTATAACCTTTTAGCTAGGCATGATTATTTTAATGATGCATGCTCACATAAGAATAGTAATCTAAACATGTAAGAGAGCATCATGAATAACATGACAAGCATATTTAAGCCTAACCCACTTCCTATGCATAGCAATTTTGTAAGCAAACAATTTATAGTAGCAAGAGTCAACTAGCATAGGAAGGCAAAACAAACATAACTTCAAAATTTTCAACACATAGAGAGGAAACTTGATATTATTGCAATACCTACAGGCATCTGTTCATCCCTCATAATAATGTTTAGTAGTATCATGAATAAATTCAAAAATATAACTATCACATAAAGCATTCTTTTCATGATCCACAAGCATAGAATTTTTATTACTCTCCACACAATCAAATTTCTTCTCATCAATAGTGGTGGGAGAAAATTCAATGAAATGACTATCATGTGATACTTGATTGGCATAATCCAATTGAACATTAAAATCATGATGAAAAGTTTCATGGTTATCATTATTCTTTGTAGCATATGTGTCATCACAATAATCATCATAGATAACAACTTTGTTATCATAGTCAATTGAAACATCTTCCAACATAGTGGATTCGTTACTAAATAAAGTCATGACCTCTCCAAATCCACTTTTATCAATATTTTAATAAGATTTAACACCCTCTAAATTAGTGGGATCATTGTTACCTAGGACTTTCATCATTGCAATCATCATAAATAGGAGGCATGCTATCATCATAATAAATTTTATCATCAAAACTTGGGGGACTAAAAATATCATCTTCATCAAATATAGCATCCCCAAGTTTATGGTTTTGCATATCATTAGCATCATGGATATTCATAGAAAGAAAATTAAAAACATCACTATCTGGCTTATCATTCAAAGATTTTATTCTAACATTTTATTGAATTCTTCTTCTAACACTTTGGCACAATTTTCTGATCCAACATTTTCAAGAAAGACATTATAAAGACTACGAATTTGAGGCAACCTCACTTCCATTTTTTTGTATTTTTATTTTATAAACTAAACTAGTGATAAACAAGAAACTAAAATATTCAATTGAAAGATCTAAAGATATACCTTAAATCAGTCACCTCCCCGGCAACGGCGCCAGAAATAAGCTTGATGTCTACTACGCAACTTTATTCTTGTTGACTCTATTGGGCCTCCAAGTGCAGAATTTTGTAGGACTGCAGCAAATTTCCCTCAAGTGGATGACCTAAGTTTTACCAATATGTGGGAGGTGTAGGATGAAGATGGTCTCTCTCAAACAACCCTGCAATCAAATACAAGAAATCTCTTGTGTCCCTAACACACCCAATGAAGAGATGGTGATACAAGTGTAGTATGGATAGTAGATATAGGTTTTTGTAATTTGACATATTAAAAACAACAAGGTAGCAAGTAATAAAATTGAGCACAAATGGTATTGCAATGCTTGAAAACAAGGCCTAGGGTTCATACTTTCACTGGTGCAATCTCTCAACAATGCTAACATAATTGAATCATATAATAATCCCTCAACGTCCAACAAAGAATCACTCCAAAGTTCTTATCAATAGCGTAGAACATAAGATGAAATTATTGTAGGTAGAAAACTACCACAAAGTTATCTTTTTAGTTAATCTATTGAGCCATCCCTATGTGTCACAAACAACCCTAGAGTTCATACTACAATAACACCATATGATACACATCAATCAACTGTAATGTCACCTAGTACTCCAAAGTCACCACAAGTATCTGTGATTCAATTATTCGACATGCATCAAACAATTTCAGATTCATAATATTCAATCCAACACAAAGAACTTCAAAGAGTACCCCCAAAGTTTCTGTCGGAGAAATTAGATTGAAATGTGTATCAACCTATGTGCCTAGATTACCCAATGTTACCACGTGATTCTGAAAGTTGGTTACCAAAACATATATCAAGTGACTCAATAGAATACCCCATTATCACCATGGGTATCCACATGCGAGACCTACATCAAGTGATTGTAAATCCAATATTCAATTTGATAATAATGAAACCTCAAAGGGCAAGACTCAATTCATCACAATAAGAGATAGGGAGGGAAGAACACAGTATGATCCAACTATATTACCTAAGCTCGTGCTACATCAAGATCATGCCAAATAAAGAACACAAGAGAGAGAGATCAAACATATAGCTACTGGTACATACCCTTAGCCCCGAGGGTGAACTACTCCCTCCTCATCATGGAGACTGTTAGGATGATGAAGATGGCCTTCAATGATGATTTCCCTCTCTGGCAGGGTGCTGAAAAAGGTCTCCAGATTAGATCGCTTTGGTACACATGCTTGCAGTGGCGGTGTGATAGTTCTATGTTTCTTTCTAGGGGATTCTGGATTTATAGTATTTTTACAGTGTTGGGATCACACCAATCTGAGTTACATGGGATCTACGAGCTCAGACGGCACTCCCTACCCCCACAGGACACGCGGGGTGAGCTTGTGACTCCCTCGTGGTCCTTCTGGCCCTTCCTCGAAGCTTGGGGTCTCTTATGTTCGATAAAAACACCATATTTTTTGTGGTATTTGGACTTCGTTTGGTATGGATTTTCTAGAAACCGCAAAAATGCAGAAAACAACAACTGGCACTGGGCACTAGGTTAATAGGTTAGTTCATGAAAATCATATAAAGTGCACCAAAACCATATTAAATTATTGTAAACATGGCATGAATACTTCATAAATTATAGATGTGTTGTAGACGTATCAGAGGCTATGTGGAGTATGGAGTCTGGGGAAAGATGACGAAACTGAAGGCCATTGAAATATAAGAGGCCCTGGAGAAAGGGGTGGATGGGAAATCCCAAACCTCGAATCAGGTGGTAGATGCAAATGACGAGTTCGCCCTCTCGAGGTTTTGGAACTCGGGTGGTGAAGTGGGTTGCCATCCCAATGAGTGGGGAATGACACCAGATGTCATCGGGAGATGGAAGATACCTTAGCGCCTGGAGCTTGATGATGTCCCCAATGGTCAAATAGAAGGGAGCCACATCCCCTCCTGCTCGTCGCCTTTTCCTCCATCGCAACCATTATGGTATGCTTTCCCTTGATGGCCATAGATGGAGATTGGAACGGAGGGAAAAGGGGGATTGGAAGGCTTTGTTAGGTCTTTCATTCTCTGGGTGCGGGAGCCTGGGGATTGTAGGAGCAGAGAACGAGAGTAAAGGCGTGAAAATGGATTGAATCCATCATTTGCCTTTTATAAGCTGGTAAAAACACCCAATGGACGGATTGCACGACAATCATTTCGCGAGTTCCCAACACGACATGTGTTATGGGCGCGCATGAATCGAAGGTTTTTACTGACAAGACGCGCTAGTAGAAATGGCCTCAAGCTATTCTAAACATGGCGTAATGACTATTGATGGGACCTTTCAGTTCTAAAGTACATGGTGTAGTTTCGAGTTTGGTTAAAGTTGTCAGAGCCTGGCCCATCCAACACCCACTCTATTGCGGGAAGACTTCGCCATTAAGATAACTAGGCATAGGATGGGTCTTCGGATCTAATGAAAATAAAAGTGCTTCTTGGGAAGGCTCGGTTGGGGGAGCCTCAGATGTCAGAGGTATACTATTCCTCGAACGAAAATCTGTTTACATGGAAGGCACGCAAAGAAGGTGTTAAACCAGTTTACAACACCGAAGTACAACAACAAAGAACAAGTAGTCTGATGACCTGCAAGGGCACATGGCTATTGCAATTCATGGTAAGCAGAGTATGTCGATCCCACTGATAACTACCAAACCCGTAGCTACTGATAACCCACAAGTATAGGGGATTGGAACAGTTTTCGTGGGTAGAGTATACAACCCAAATTTATTGATTTAACACAAGGGGAGCCAAAGAATATTTGCAAGTATTAGCAGTTGAGTTGTCAATTCAACCACACCTGGAGACTAAATATCTGCAGCAGAGTGATCAGTAGCACAGTAATATGGTAGTTTGATAGTTATGGTAATAGTAGCAATAGTAATGGTAACAGCAGCAGCAGTAGTTCTGTAGCAATTGTGACAGCGGCAGCAACAATAGTAACTTAGCAAAGATCAATATGTGAAGAGCTCGTAGGCGTTGGATCGGCGATGGATAATTATGTTGCATAACATTCATCATGTAAGAGTTATAACCTAGTGCAACATAGAACTAGCTCCAATTCATCAATGTATTTGGGCATGTATTCCATATATAGTCATACATGCTTGCGATAAGAACTTGCATGACATCTTTTGTCCTACCCTCCCATGGCAGCGGGGTCCATAAGGAAACTAAGGGATATTAAGACCTCCTTTTAATAGAGAACCGAAACAAAGCATTAACACATAGTGAATACAGGAACTCCTCAAACTACGGAAATCACCAGAAAGAATCCCAATTATTATCACCTTGGGGTATGTGGATCATAACACGTAATAGGTGCATATAACTTGCAAGATAGGATCAAGAATACGAATATATTCGTGAAAACATAAAGGGTTCAAATCTGAAATCATGGCACGCAGGCCCTAGTGACAAGCATTAAGCATAGCAAAGTCATAGCAACATCAATCTTAGAACATGGTGGATACTAGGGATCAAGCCCTAACAAAACTAACTCGATTACATGATAAATCTCATCCAACCCATCACCTTCTAGCAAGCCTACGAAGGAATTACTCACTCTCAGCGGTGAGCATCATGAAATTAGGGATGGAGGAAGGTTGATGATGATGACGATGTCGAATCCCCCTCTCTAGAGCCCCGAACGGACTCCAGATCAGCCCTCCCAATGAAGAACAGGAGGTAGCGGTGGCTCCGTATCATAAAATGCAATGATTCCTTCTCCCTGATTTCTTTTCTTGGTGAATAGGTACTTATGGAGTTGGAGTTAGGGTTGCGAGAGCTGTCAGTGGCCCACAAGCCTTCCAGGTGCGCCCCCCAGGCTTGTGGTGCCCTGGTGGCCCCCCTCTAGTATTTCTCTTTGCCAATATTTTTATATATTCTAAAAAAATTCTCCATAAATTTTCAACTCAATCCGAGAACTTTTATTTCCGCACAAAAACAACACCATGGCAATTCTGCTAAAAACGGCATCAGTTGGGGTTAGTTCCATTCAAATCATGCAAATTAGAGTCCAAAACAAGAGCAAAGCTGTTCAAAAAAGTAGATACGTTTGGGACGTATCAACTCCCCCAAGCTTAACTCATTGCTTGTCCTCAAGCAATTCAGTTGGCAAACTTAAAAGTGATAAAGAAAAACTTTTACAAACTCTTTTTATTCTTGTTATTGTTAATATACTTAGCTAATGTTCAAGTTTTCAGCAAGGATTATGAACTAACCATATTCATGATAACATTTAGGTCCCACATTTACTCATACCAATGACATAACCAACTAGCGAGCAATTGATTGCGGCTAGAACTATGTCGGTATTTACCCAAAGAGGAAGGGATGATGCAGCACAGCTACGGTAGGTATTTCCCTCAGTGATGAGACCAAGGTTATCGAACCAGTAGGAGAACCATGCAACACTACGTGAACGGCACCTGCACACAAAGAAGAAATACTTGCAACCCGACATGTAAAAGGGGTTGTCAATCCCATTTGGGTAGCGGCGCTAGAAATTGGCAAACGGACGTGAGGAAGTTATAATAGATTGATAGATGCAAACAAAAGCAAACAAAATTCAGCGAGGTATTTTTGTGTTTTTGATAATGTAGATCTGAAAATAAAAGATGCAAATAAAGAAAAGATAAAATAGCAAAACTGACCTGAAAGTATATGATGAGAAAATAGACACGGGGCCGTAGATTTCACTAGGAGCTTCTCTCGAGAAAAATAGCATACAGTGGATAAACAAATTACTCTTGGGCAATTGATAGAACTTAGAATAATTATGATGATATCCAGGCAATGATCATTATATAGGAATCATGTCCAAGATTAGTAGACTGACTCCTGCCTGCATCTACTACTATTACTCCACACATCGACCGCTATCCAGCATGCATCTATTGTATTAAGTTAATGGAGAAACAGAGTAATGCAATAAGAACGATGACATGATGTAGACAAGATCTATTCATGTAGGAATTAGACCCCATCTTGTTATCCTTAATAGCAACGAGGCATACCTGTCACTGGGATAGAGCACCGTAAGATCGAACCCATCAAAAAGCACCTCTTCCCATGGCAAGAAAAATCGATCTTGTCGGCCTAACTAAACCAAAGATTACGAGAAGAAATACGAGGCTATAAGTAATCATGCATATAAGAGATCCAAAGACTCAAATAACTTTCATGGATAAAAAGATAGATCTGATCATAAACTCAAAGTTCATCAGATCCCAACAAACACACCGCAAAAAAGAGTTACAAATAGATATGCAAGAGACCATTGTATTGAGAATCAAAAGAGAGAGAGGAAGCCATCTAGATACTAACTACGGACCCGTAGGTCTACAATGAACTACTCACGCATCATTGGAGAGGCACCAATGAGGATGATGAACCCCTCCGTGATGGTGTCTAGATTGGATCTATGGTTTCTGGAACTTGCGGCGGCTGGAATTGTTTTTCGTCGACTCCCCTAGGGTTTTTGGGTGTCCAGGGTATTTATAGAGCAAAGAGGCGGTGTGGGAGGTGGCCGAGGTGGGCACAACCAACCTCGGCGCACCCTGGTGGGTTGTGCTCCCCTCAGAGCCCCCCTCAGGTACTTTCTTGGCCCATCGTGTGTCTTTTGGTATTGATTTTCTGTGAAATAAAAAACAAGCAAAAGCAGCAACTGGCACTGGGCACTATGTCAATAGGTTAGTCCCAAATAATGATATAAATTTGCTATAAAATGATTGTAAAACATTCAAGAATGATAATATAACAGCATGAAACAATAAAAATTTATAGATATGTTGGAGATGTATCAGCAATAACAAGATATCTCGGATGCCAACAATTTGTCAAAACAATCATGATATAATATGATAACATGGTATCTCGCTAGCCCTTTCTGAGACCGCAAAACATAAATGCAGAGCACCTCTGAAGTTCAAGCAGCGACTAAACATTGTAATTCATGGTGTAAAAGATCCAGTCATGTCACACTCAACATTAACTATACTCAATGCATAAGAATGACAATAGTGCTCCCCAACTAGTTCTTAAAAGGGTGATGACTCAACAATAAAGTAAAATAACATAATAGTAAATGGATAAGCCCTTCGCAGAGGGAAGAAGGGATTTGCAGAGGTGCCAGAGCTCGAAGCTTAAAATAGAGATGAATATAATTTTGGGAGGTATGCCTTTCCTATCAACGTCACGACCGGGAGTTTTCAATATCTTCCATGCTAAACAAATTAGAGGCGGTTCCCAAGCGGAAAAAGTAAAGTTTACTCCGCCTCCACTAACAAACACAAGCCATGGCTAGCCGAATCCTCGGGTGCCCTCCATACCAGCAACTTTTCGGGGGAGTTTGTTTCCTTATCTTGCAATTTGATCATGGGACTGGGCATCCCAATTACCAGCCCCTCTCGTGTAAGGACAAGTGAATAAACACTCATCATGAGAATAACCCGCTTAGCATGGAAGATACTGACCACCCCCTGTTGCTTCATGAGCGGTACAGGCACACGAAACAGATGTTTGTTTGAATGTATAGAGGTGGAACATGCAATTTACTTGGAACAGCAGGGTAATATCGCATATAGGTAGTGATACGTATCCAACGTATCTATAATTTTTGATTGTTCCATGTCGTTATATATTATCATTCTTGAATGTTTTACAATCATTTTATAGCAACTTTATGTAGCGACCCGACCTCAAACGGTCAAGCCTTTTGTGTATCCGTGTCATCCCTGGATCAGTATGATGGCACACACAGTACATCAATGTATATATCAAAGTGCAATCACATGTACAAATAACATAAAACTGATATATATACCTTATAAGTCTCAGCGGAAACAAACAAAGGGGTGTGGAGTCCCATCAACTCCATCGACAAGTTGAGTGTAGACCGTAACCCTATACTGTATCTCTTGTCGTAGAAATATCTGCAACATGAGACATTGCAGCCGTGTAGGTTAGTACATTGAATGTACTGATAAGATCACAAATAAGAGAAAGTAGATGATAAAACTATTCTATATACAATAAGGCTTTGTGGCTCTGTGTTTGAGTTTTTGCATAAATGCTAGTTTTTCTCTAACTCAAGATTTAACAGATTAAATTACTACCAAGTTGATGTCAATAATGAGATGGCTCTACCAACCAATTCTCATATCCAAAGTTATCATTAACCCAAATTCATTCAATCGGTAATAGTGTTGAGAATATCCTGACCATCCAATTCCAGTTGCTCAATCCGTAACTTGGGACACGGCTAATTGATTGGTTTAACACTCTGCATAGGTTTTCACACTTTTCCCGCAAGAATCGATCGCTTCCTTTGAAGTCCTCCCACTGCATGTTGTTTGAGAACGGGATAACCGAGGCACTGTCTTTCCGAATTACTCAACTATTCTAGTAGCTTGCAACTGCACATGGAAGCTTCTGAGCTTGAAAGATCCATCAATCTCTTTGAGTCTGGGTGGCCTTCCAAAAAACTGGGCGATCATAGGTCAATCCCTCGGATCCCCTAGTAAATCTGGGTGATCATTGGTCAATCCCCAGGATCCCCTCTTGAGTCTGTAGAACTGGGTGATTGCTAGTCAATCCCTAGGATACCCTCTTGAGAGTGTATAAACGGGTGATCGTTAGTCAATCCCTAGGATCACCTCTCGAGTCTGTAGAACCGGGTGATCACTAGTCAATCCCTAGGAGCCCCTCTTCTGACAAGCAGTCCACCCAGAGGTGTATTGAAATCTTGAAGTCTTGTAGTCTTGAGGTTGATCCAGATATTATTATCACACTCATCTCACATGAAATACTCATACCAATCCCCGTCTACTGAAGCATAGCTACAACTAATTTAACAACTATTCTCGGGGCTTGGTGACAAGGGTATGTGTTCCTACCTCATGATTCTACTCAAGCTACAGGTTTCAATATTCCTATTGAATGCAAGAGAAAAGTGGCACTAACAATAAAACCATAGGTATTCAAAATATGATCAAAGTGAACTTGCGTGGTAAGTTGATGAAGATTCGTAGCACTCAAAATCCTGATAATTCGACTCGTCACACTCCATGAAAATCTATCATAAACGAATAAAATCCAATAAGCATCCATGCCAGAAAAAGAACCAAAAGAACATAAGAACAAAATATGTCATGGTGCAAAAATAACAACATACAAAGGTTTAATAGGAAAAGGAAAAAAGAAATTCTTATGGTGTTGTAAGGTGCAAAAGCAATCAATTGAAATGCGCTACAGTGTACAAGATATGATCAAATGAAGGTCCGAATTCAAATTTGAATCACTCAAATTTGAAAGGTTCAAAAGTTGAAACTAACGATGCTACTGGATGTAAGAAGTCAATATGAACATGTAGGAAAAAAAACTTATTACATTGGAAATAACGAATCAAAAAATACAAATAATTCAACATGGCATTGAATCTTCTTAGAATGTTGTGTGACAACTCTTTTGTGGACTAGTAAAGTAATTTGACTATGATCAAAAGTATATGTTGAAAAGATAACACTAATTGTACAAACAGAAAGATTTGTTCGATATGAATCCGACGCAATTGGATTCATCGGAAATGAAGCTACGGATAAAAAATATGATCAAAAGAAGTTTGAATATGAATTTAGACAATTTTCAAAATTTGAAAGTTGCAAAAAGTTGATTTGATAGGCTCACTCGATAGGTGGGATTAAGACGAAAATATAGACGTTGGTTTCGGAAATTGGCAATGGCTCCGAGGTGCGTATGCACCCATTGTCTAAATACGCATTTTGAAAAGTTGAAAAATTCTGAACAAAAATCCCGCGTGTATATCTAAACATTCTATGTCTGTGCACAAAGTTTTCGGTGAAAACGAGGTTTTTTCTGACCTGTGTAAAAAGACGATTTCTGATGCTTCATTACAACTATTCATTTTGCATTTCTTTATCTTTTTTACGCAAGCCACAAAAAACGTTGTTTTTCACCGAAACTTTGTTCATGCACATAGAATGTCCGGATATACCCATGGGATTTTTGTTCCGAATTTTTCAATTTTTCAAAATTTGTATTTAGACAATGGGTTCATATGCACCTAGGAGCCAAAACACCGCGTCCCGTTGGTTTCATCTAATTTAGATAAACAAGTAAAAAATTACTATTGAAAGATTAGGACCAAGGTGTTTTACGGAAGGAAAATTGCTACGGCTAAAAGAATTCCAGACTAATGTGTAAATACATAGACTAATTGATAATATAACTATTTTACATATAAGACCCTGTGTGGAACTAAACTACAGGAGTATAAAGGAAAATATGAAGAGAGATACTTCGACTTCACAGGAGACGACTTCCAGAACTCCTACGGGAGAGAAGAAATGATTCTTTTTTTTGAAGCTACTCAAATCAAAAGATTGATTTAACCGGATTTGGATGAATTTTGGGTGCTGATGTAATCTATATTTATAGGTGAGAGGGAGGCTTAGAAGTCAAAGTCTAGGCAATGTGGGACTAAATATATACATTTTTAGGGGTAAAAACCTGATTTATTCATCAAAATCCACATGAAGTGGGGTACATCTCAGGTCGTGCGGGGTGCCAAACCAAACGTGGCGCCCCGGAGCTCTAGAGAAAGCAAATTTAGCTAGACTATGTGCTTCATAATTCACAGCACGAGACTTAAAAGAAAAAATACAATTGAGAGATGTTGCATGAACATTGATCTCGCTTATGATTGCTCCATATGCTCCTTTGGCGCTTCTGTCAATGTCTGAGATGACTTGCTTGCAATCGGATGCTACAACAAAATGTTGTATATGTAGGTCTTCAACAAGTGCTAGTGCTTGCGGCATGCGATTGCTTCAAGAGTGGACGGATCAATAACTCCTTCTATGACTAGGGCCGAGCTGCCCAAGAAATTTCCTTCCGCATCTCTGCAAACTGCGGCTGATGATCCTCCTCTTCTTCTTTGCACTCCCCCGTCCACGTGTATCTTGCAGTGTCCGGCAGGGGGCCTTTTTGGCTTCGTGTTTGCTTGATGGGATGTAATGTTCCGAGCTGGAGCGCTTGGTTTGGCGTTGATCAAGGAAAGGTCTTTGAGGAACCTCTCTATGAAGCTATGGGTCGCTTGGGGACTTTGAAAAATAGCTTCATGTATTGCCTTTCAACGAGCATGCCATATTTCCCGAAGTGTCATGGACATGTCAACAAATTCTTCATGAGTTAACATATCCATCAACGTAAACAACCACTGTTTGGCGTGCAGCTCATTATTTGCTATGATTTTATGTGTTACCTCCGCCTTAGCCAATGCCCAAACACTTCTTGATGTTGTGCATTCCAAGAGGGAGTGACGCCATGAGTCTTGTATCCCACAGATACCACATAGACTGGAGTCAGACATATGACGATGTGCTCTAATATTCTTAGTTGGGAGCGAGTGTTTTGAAAGCCTCCATAAGAACATTCGGATTTTCCCTGGAACTTCAGTCTTCCGCAACGATTTCCACGAGTTCTCCTCCTCCCTGGCATTAGAAGGGCTTGCATCTCCTTCTAGCCACGCTTCACGTCGTGCCCTCATGGCCACCAACATCTTATACGCCGACTTGACTGGGAAGGTCCCATGTTTCTCATAGTGCCAGGCCCAAAAGTTAGCTATATTTCGAGTACACAACAGGATTCCGAGGATCACTTGAGCGTCCATTGGTAAGAATGTAGCTAGGATCAATTGTCTAATCCATGTAGCGACCAGACCTCAAACAGTCTGATCTCTGTGCTCCGGTGTCATCCCTGGATCAGTAATGCTGACACCACACAGTACTCGGAGGATTTATAGCAGAGTAGCAATCACACACTTATTACATCGAGGGTCTCAAAAGATAACTTATTACAATAAATATGGCTTAAGGTCATCTAATAACGATAACAGTGGAAGGCTTGGAAGATAAGTGAGTCCATCAACTCCAACAGCATCACTGAGTATAGAACCACCACCTAAAACTCCTTAATCGTCGTCTGAAAAGTCTGCAACATTAACGTTGCAGCCCGAAAACGGGTCAGCACATGGAATATGCTGGCGAAGTAACACATAGAGAGTAATGGAATGAAACAGCTATACTATATGCATATTTGGCTGGTGGAAAGCTCTATGGTTACAGTTTTGCGTAAAGCCAATTTTTCCCTACTTCAAAGGAATACAATTTATTTAACTATCATGGTAGTTGTAAAACTTTGAGAATGGTTGATAGCATTCTCAATCCCAATTAAGCATCATCATTAAACATAACCCAACAAAATTAATTTAGAGTAACATGTTGAGATTCACATGATAATCCAAGTACTAGATACTCAACATGTCCATAACCGGGGACACGACTAACCATGATTAGTTTATTACACTCTGTAGAGGTTTGCGCACTTTTCCCCACAAGACTCAATCGCCTCCGTTTGGTTTCTCGCACTACATGGTGTTTGAGAAACGGATGACTGAGACATAGTCTTTTCAGAAGCGCTAGCACCTTACGATCGGGTAGACCATACCACCTACATCCCCTACATCTGCTAGTCTACCACTGTAAGAGTTCGCACGACTGAGTCAACTATGCTAGAGCCCATAATAGCTTGTGGCTGCACACGGAAGTTTCTAGTATGAATAGTTTCATGATCCCTTTGAGCCTGGGTGGCGGTCCAAAAGAAAACAGGCAAGTCCTGGAATATCCAGGTACCTCAATCCACCCAGATGTGTGTTTAAGTTGCCACCTTAGATAAACCATTAATTAACAAAACTCACATCTGTCATGGATATCCCTCACCCAATCCACGTCTACTAGCATAGCATGGCATAATAAGCAAACGTAGAAGTAACTTCCAAAGGTTTGATAATAAGGAGGTAATAGGTACTACCTCATCTACTTCCCATCCCATAATTTAGTTAGATCCTAACCATGCAATGTGTGAGGATTGATCTAATGCAATAAAACTGGGTAGTAGAAAAGGTATGATCAAAGTGTTACTTGCCTTGCTGATGATTCGGGAAACCTAGCGATTCGAAGTAACAGGCGGCGCACTCCGGGTATTCTATCGCAAACAAACAAACAAGCATACAATAAGAACTCATCTAATGCACGGGTAAAACTCAAATAAGAGATCTAACCAGAAGGTTCAACTTAAGAACTCCGGTTGGCAAAAAGAATCAAATCGAACGAAGCAACGAAAGTCAAACGGCGAAAGAAAACAACTTCGTTCTACTAATCTGGATCTAGGGCAAATTTTACAGTAGCAAAATCTTGTTTAAGTTGATTAAACGGATAGAGGGTTTCGAGACGAAACTCTAGGCACTTGAATCGCCTGATTCCGATAAACGAGCAAAAAGTTATACTAAAACGAAAATCGGATCAGGAATCGCGATCAGAAAAATCGCGGATTTAATCCGAGAAAAAGAAAAAAACGACGAACGCTCGCTAAATTAAATAAACCGGAAAAACAGATCTATTTAAAAAACCGAAACTAAAAAAACTGACGGAAAAACCGAACGGTTTTTCCAAGAAAAAAACCAGCACGGATTTCAAGGCGGCGGCGGACCTCGGCGAGCGGGCGGCGGCGGCGGAGCGGCGGCGGCGCGGGGCGGCTAGGGTTTCGGGGCTGGGCGCTGGCTCTCCCGGCTGGGCCTCTCCCCCGGCTTTTAAAGCCTGCCCCGGGCCGGTGTCCAGGTCGGACACGGCCCGTAGGTCGGTGCGCGTTTTTTTTAAATATTTATGCGAAGAAGAAAAATAAAAAGAAATACTAAACAGACTCCAAAAATTCCGAAATAAATTTTCACGGGCTTCTAAAATCAAGCCGCACAAGGTGCACATTTACTTAGGACCTAAATGCAATTTTGAAAAACACACATTTTTCCTAAATTCAAATAAAACACCGAAAAACTCCGAAATAAAATCTTATTTGATTTTATTATTAAATCCTCAATATTTCTCTATTTTGGGAAAGTCATTTTATTCCCTCTCTCATATTTTTGTAATAGAAATAATTGATGATAAAATAAATAAAATCAAATGATCCTATTCTCAAAATTTGAGAAAACTCAAATATGAAAATAATGAAATCCCCAACTCTCTCCGTGGGTCATTGAGTTGCGTAGAATTTCTAGGATCAACCAAAATGCAAAATAAAATATGGTATGCAATGATGATCTAATGTATAACATTCCAAATTGAAAATTTGGGATGTTACAATCCATGACGTTGTCGTGCTCGTGATGAGCTCTGAGACTCTTGTTGGTGGGTTCAGAACGCGATAGCCATATGGTCTAAAAGACTCCTCTCTAGGCAGCCAATTATGATTCCCTATTTCCGCGGTTTCTCCATTTCCAATCCGTCTAACCAGGCCATGTTTCATGATATCTCTACCCTCAATGATTCCCGCCAAATCTAGCTTGGGTGATTACCCAGCTCAGCCTGCAAGATGTCTGCATTTGGATAATATACACTCTTTAGCACTCGAGCACTTAGCGAGTCACGAGTTTGAAGCAGGCGCCAAGCTTGCTTAGCGAGCATTGCAAGGTTGAAAAGTTTGAAATCCTTGAAGCCTAGACCTCCCATTCCTTTTGGTTGGGTCATTGTTTTCCAAGAAACCCAATTGGGATTCCTTTTTCCTACTTTACTCCCCCACCAAAATGTTCTTACCAACTTATTTAGATGCTCACAAAGGCCCCGAGGTAGCTTCAAACAAGATATCAAAAAGACTGGTACTGCTTGTGCCACCGATTTGACTAGAACTTCTTTGCCTGCTAAGGACATAGTGCGCTCTATCCATCCCTGCAGCTTTCCCCAGAGCCGGTCCTTCAAATACTTGAACGAACCATTCTTAGAGCAGCCAATATCATACGACATCCCCAAGTACTTCTCATTTAGGGTTTCATTGGGGACATTTAGTGTTTCTTTGATTTCCTGTCTGATAGAATCCGATACTCCTTTGCTGAAATATATGAACGATTTGGAATAGTTGATACGTTGACTTGTTGCCTAACAGTACGTGTTCAGAACATGGTACACCTCATTGGCTCCACCACCGTTCGCCTTGAAGAACAGCAGGTTGTCATCAGCGAATAGAAGATGCTTCACCGGTGGTGCCAAAGGAGCTACCTATAGACCATGCAAGTTGGATGACTCACTTTTTGATTTTAGAAGGCACGACAGGCCCTCTGCTGCTATCAAGAACAACTACGGAGATATTGGGTCCCCTTGTCTGATTCCTCTTGAAGGTATGAATTGTTGCAATTTCTTTCCATTGAACAACACTGAAAATTTCACAGTTGTCACCAGGCTCATCACAATTTGGACCCATCTTTCAGAGAAGCCCAGTTTAAGCATTATCGCCTATAAATAATCCCATTCCACTCTATCATAGGCTTTCATCATGTCAAGCTTTAGAGCATAGGATTGATGTTTCTTGGCCTTATTCCTCTTCATAAAATGAAGGCACTCATAGGCTGTAATGATGTTATCAGTTATTAATCTGCCAGGAATAAATGCAGACTGCTCCTCTGAGATGATATCAGGAAGGACTAGCTTTAATATGTTAGATATAACTTTCGAGGCAATCTTATACAACACATTACAGAGGCTGATAGGTCGGAACTGAGAGAGGAGTGTAGGGTTTTCTACCTTCGGGATAAGCACGAGAACCGTGTCATTAATACACTCCACCTACTCAGTGCCTTCAACAATCCTCAAAACCGCCCTTGTGACATCATGACCACAAATGTCCCAATGATGCTGGAAAAAATGTGCAAGGTAACCGTCTGGGTCGGGCGCTTTCACTGGGTACATTTGAGAAAGTGTTGTTTTAACCTCTTTCTGGCTTCTGGAGTCTTCCAGTGTAAAACTTCGTAAAATAGCTTCCTTTGTCAATTCCGAGAATATTTATTTTCTAGCTCTCCTAGAACCAAAAACAGCAGAAAACAGGAACTGGCCACTTTGGCATCTTGTCAATATGTTAGTGGTAGGAAATCAATAAAAACACCAAGAAGCATAAGTAAAATATAAAGTAATTGGCAATAAACAAGCATGGAGCATCAAAAATTATAGATACATTTCCAATGTATCAGAGCTCGCGGGGCGGCGGAGGGTCAGGCAGCAGACAAAGGAAGAAAACAAGACTGAGAAGTGTTTTGTGTCGATGGCATGTGGGGCCGGAAAGGCGCGGGCGGACACATTTTTGTGTCCGGGCGTGTCTGGCCCGACGCATCCGTGACGCAAATTTGGGTAGAGGATGGGTCGCGGCGGAAATGCCTGTCCAGATGGGACGCGCCGCTGGAGGGTTGTTTTTTGCCCCCGGACAAATTTTGGACAAATCCGGACACAGCCGGACCGGATGGGTAGCCTCAATGCGGATGCCCTTAGCACGTACAGGGCGAGCGCGTGCACTGGTGCAGCACGTCCAGTGTTTGATTCCCCCGCTGCCGGGAGCACGTGGTACGACGCGTCGTGGCAGGTGTACAAAATGTATTTTATTGGAGTGCATTGGTTTAAAGTGCCTTTAAATCTAGACTATAGGAGCCACTATTGAAAATGCCTCTAATAGTATATATTTGGAGGCACTTTTAAAAACTGCCTACAATGATAATTTGTGGCACTGATTTAAAGTGCCTTTGAATATAGACTATATGAGGCACTATTGAAAATGCCTCCAATAATATACATTTTGTGGCATTTTTTAAAACTGCCTTTAATTAGAGGCACAATAAAAGGCATAATTTTAAAAAGTGCCTTCTAAAATACTCCCTTCGTCCGAAAATACTTGTCATCAAAATGAATAAAAGAAGATGTATCTAGACATATTTTAGTTCTAGATACATTTCTTTTTATACATTTTGATGACAAGTATTTCCGGACGGAGGGAGTAACTATTAGAGGCAATTTAAAAATATACCTTCTGCAAAGTGCCTTCTATTGACATGGATGTGAGGTAGTGGAGTACAGAATAAAAGTTATGGAATTTACAAGACTAAAACAAAATCTAGAATTTCTGGAAATTAAAAGAACGGGGGCAACCGCTAGGGTATCCGTAGCAGTGGTGCCTAGGTTCGGGTCAGCGTACCACGCAAACAGGCCACGCGGCCCGGGTCAACGGTCGGGCGGAGGACCCGCCAGGCCAGGTCATCCCGGGCGACCGGCCGTTAACCGACGCCAGCAACGGGGGAGCAGACCACCAGAGGACGCGCGAAGTGAAGCACGGGCTCGTGCCGAACCTAGCTAGGGCGGCGCTGCTACTTCTGAGTCGCCGGAACGACGCCGGCGACAACCATCTGAGGCGGCGCACGGCGCGGTGATGTTCCAGGACGCGGTTGAGAGGGAGGAAGGGCTGGGGAGGTTGGCCTGCTCACCAGGAGTGCGACGGAAGGAGCGGGGAGGCCGGAGGAGCAGCGGCGGCGGCGCCATGGTCAACGGCACGGCGGCCAGAGCTCGGGAAGACGGCGTCGCGGTCGTCGACAGCGGCCGTGGCCCATGTTAGACGGCGGAGAAGGAGGGTTCGTGGGGCTCGACTCTGGCCGCGCCTCCGTGATTCCTTCGCTGGGGTGAGAGACTTGACTACGGCGAACTCAGCTGGCCTCCGGATTACTACTCCATTTCGGAACAAAAAAAAAGGGTACCGGGCCATTTGGGGATAGTCCTATGCGGTTATACCAGATCCATATATATGCATACGATCGGAACAAACTACCAGAGCAGGACTACGGGGCACCGACTATCACGCTTCACGCGATCCAGAGAGATCCAGAGAGCTTGCATCAATCAATCAATGGCGTCGCCGTTGTCTGAGATTTCCGAGGACGTGCTACACCTCATCATCGACGGCCTCGTTTCCTCCACTGATCGGCGTGGCCTCGTCTCCACGGCATGGTCTGGACTACACCGGCTCCTCCACTTCTCCGATGGCTTCGAAGCGGCGCGCCGTGCCCGGCACTTGGCCTCTGCCGATCACGCTCGCTTCCACGCCGTGTGTCGTTCGTGGCACTTGGCTATGAGCCGGCACCTTCCGGCTCCAAGTCAGATCCCCTGGATTGTCATGTCCGATGGCTCGTTCCTCACACCTTCGGACGCCGCCGGCACCTCGCCCGCGCGCATCCCCTCCTTGCCCAGGAACGCAAGATGCGTAGCCTCGGCTGATAGTTGGCTCCTCCTCGACCGCACGGATGTCAGAAAGAAGACGCATAGCTACTTCTTGCATGATCCCTTCACCAACATGACTGTGCCGCTCCCAGAGCTTGACGCTGTGATCGGCCATGCTTCTGAGCTTTTTGGGGTCCACAAACTGCGTATGCGGACGACCCCTTACGACATTATAGTCGTCATGACCAATAATTGGAATTATCCTATCATCTTGATCCGGCCAGGGAAAGGTGTGTGGTTGCCTAAGCCACAAAGTGCCCTTCATCTACATCGTCGACACTGCATTTCTTGGAGACAAACTATATGGAATCACTCACGCCGAGGATCTTCTCTCTTTTGGTATAGATTTCGACAACAAAGGCGTACCCACCATCACAACTATCGAGTGCCTCATCAGGCACCCACCGGGAAATTATTGGTTCAAAGTGTGGAGCGATGATAATGGAAATTTTGACTCCGCGAACAATGATACGGGAAATATAGATGAGGTCGCCAATAATGAGGAACAGAGCAAAGAGGACACCATAGAGCAACGCCGAAAGAAAACCGGCGATGACATGATTCTTGAAGGCGTTACTCCTTGGTCGGATGATGAGGATGAAGTTAGGGACCACTGGTACTTAGTCGAGTCATGTGGAAAACTATTAATGGTGATACGACAAGTTCGAGTGCCCCCCTATAATATCAGCTTCACTCTCAAGGTAGAGGTTTATGAGGCGGATGCCTACAAAGGTGCCCACTGCTGGGTGCCGATTGTTGGTGGGCTAGGCAGCCAAACGCTTTTCATCAGCAGATTCTTCTGCAAGTCTATTTCAACTTGTGATGAGGCGTACCAAGATGCTATTCAGTTTATCGACACGGGGGAGAAATACAACATGAAGTCACAAACTATGAGCAAGACATGGAGGGACATTGAATACTTTGAGTCCAGGTGGATCTTTTCTCCCGAGCTAGTGGTTTAATACTAGTAAAAGTTCAATAGTATTTGTAACGACTTAGAAAATTTTCATACTATGTAACAATATGCCATTTGTTAGATATAAGTACCCACGGAGTGTTTTTTCATCGCACAATATTCCTCCTTTGTTTTAAAAGACACTATACAATGTTTTTTTGGCGGGGTACACTATACAATGTCGTAAGAAAAGCAACGTTATGCAAAGTTGAACTTTAAAAACATATGAGGTTACGCAAAGTTGTAACCTAGACTACCAAGTCTCCACATCAAAACAATAAAAGAAAACTACTATCACGTTGCATAAAAAAGAAAGAGAGAGCGAGAAAGATGCATGCATCAACAATGCATGAGCATCATTGTTTTGCCTAGGCAGAATCATTGTTGGAAAATGATACAGAGAAGTGCCGCACCGTACGCTCTCTCGTGCGGCGCATCACGACCCGAAAAAAGCATCGCGTGCCTATAGGAGCAGCCCACGCCTGGCCTATATCCCATCAAGCCCACACCTTATCTCCTCGTCCTGCTCTCAACCACTTTTTCGCTCTCTCTCCTCGAAGACCGCCGCGGGAAAGACGGGCCAGGAAGAGGAGGAGGTAGCCGCCGTCGCCGCGCTGGAGAGGACGGGAGGAGGAGGTCGCCGCCGTTGCGGAGCACGCATCGGAGTCCGCTGCCGCCGCCATGCGGCCGGAGAGGATGTCACTGCCGCCGTTGAAGAACGCGGGAGAGCACATCAGGAGGCTGCTCGAGGAGGCCGCCTCCCTACTACGTGCTGGGCTAGCCGAGTCGATGGGGGGGAGGGCTCCTCCTCCCTCCTAGCCGAATTGGAGAGGCAGAGGAGTCCCTCCTCCCCACTCCTTCCGGTGTGTTCTTTTTTCCTTTCCAATTTGGCATGTGGAGTTTGAATCGGGTTGGTATACGGAGTTCTATTCGGTTTGCGAAACCGTGGCCTCTTGTGTCCGCCTATATAAACGAGACCCCGGGGCAAGGCAAACAACACAACGAGCACACGTGCTCGCGCAGCCCCGGCCTCCACCCGCGCCCCGCCCGAGCCGCCGTCGCGCCGTCGCCGGTCGCCGCCGCCCCGTCGCCACCTGCCGCCGTTGCCCTCCCGCGTCGCGTTGGCCGTCCCCGGTGCCCGGTGCTCCATCCTCTCCTCCTCCGAGATCACGTCTAGATCTTCGGATCTCGCCGGTGATCACCGGAATCTCGTCGGAACCCTAGTTCCGGCAATCTCCGAAGGACCGTCCGGGCGAAGCCCTGCCGGAATTGCACCACGTTCATCGTCACTCCGCCATGACGTTGAAGTGATCTCTTTACCTCGCCGTGTATCCGCTGGAACGGAGAAGCACCGACGTCGTCTAGCTGTACGTGTGTATCACCTCGGAGGCGTTGCACTTGCAGCGCTTGGATCATCTCGCGGATCACCAAGACTGAACAGATCGTGATCAGACTTCGTCGACACCCTCCTTCGAGCTTCCGCTACTGATTTGCAACGGTATGTAAATCAAGTTATCCATGTTTGCATATTCGTGTTTCATTGCATGCATCTCCTAGATGGATCTTGGCTAGGGTTTATTCGTTGTTGCGTAGAATATTTTTTTTTCTTCCATGCTGCGAATCCCAACACAGATAACTATCTAGTAAAACCCCTCTCAAGTTAGCATGGGAGTGGCTTAATATTAACATTTTTCTTCTGTTCTTTTTTCATTATCTACCATATTTTCCTCAAAATTTGTATTTTTTAACCTTTTTACAGTTTTCAGAAATTTGTTTCACATCAAATAACTACTATCGAGAAATGTTGTAGATGTGGCAAAAAGTGACAAGTGCATAAAGTTCCATCCGAAGTTTGAACGCATTGCCCATCGTGTGTGCAACTTCCGGTCTCCAAGTTGAAACAATCTACTCCTGCAAGGATTGTTCAGGTTCTGTTTCTTTTTTTCATGCACCAAAAGATGCGCCAAAAGGAGCCAACTTCCATTACCAAAGGATAACATAACAAATAGTTTTTTTTAGAAAATACCAAAAAACGCATCAACTGAGAAGAAAAGCAAACTAAAGTATAGAAAGATCAAACATAAAACCGTCTAACACAACCACATTGACCACTAAGTTTAGAGAGACTCGTATTACAACTCAAAATAGGAAGCAGTTTGAGACAACCATCCAAACAATTTCTCCCAGCTAATGAATCCTGATGTTTGGATCAGCCTTCAATCGATTGTCACATCCTTTCTTCTTTTGTATCCACTGCTTGCTCAATTCACTGGTTTAGTTTCTTTGAATGTACTCCAGCCTTCAAGCGATAATCTTTAATACCGGTTGGTAACAACAACCTGTACGAAAGGTACACTACCGCACTCTCGACCGCGGCCACGTGGTTTGCATTAGAATCGGTTGGTAACTCAAACCGGCACTATAATTCTTTAACTGTGGCCCATCTATGGATGCGCCACAGTTAAGACCTTAACAGTGGCGCGTAGTCTGCGACGCTTAGATGAGGTTCTAGCGCTACAGGAAAGGATCATGCATTGGGTTAGGTAACCCTACCTGCCCATCATTGTGGTGAGAAGGGCCACTTCATTGCTGAGTGTGAGGCCCAACGGTGTGAGTCGTGTGGCAAGCCTGCACATGACTCGGGGGAGTGCCCGTTGTTGCGTGACCTGCCTCCGACGCTTAATATTTATGGAGTCTATTGTGCTGAGCTCATGTTTTTTGAGTCCCCGACGGCGAGAGAGGTCCCGGAGGATACCCTGAGCTTGACTACCGGGATTGTGAAAGCGACCCAGGGCGAGGTGACTGAGGCACAGATTGTGAGGAGGCTTCAGGAGCTGGCTCCCGGGGATTTTAGATGGGAATTGGTGCTCATCGAGGACAGGGTTTTAAGGTTGATTTCCCAACTGTGGATGATTTGCAGAGATTGTTGAGCTTTGGCTTGTGCAGAGTCCCCGGTACTAAGTGTATCCTGGAGTTCCACGAGTGGAAGCAGGTTGAGCCTAAGGGAAAGCCGCTTACGCAGGTCTGGTTGCGGTTTAGAGGGGCTCCATCTAAGCCTTTGCAGGATGCTCGAGTGGTGGCTAGTATGGGCATCTTGGTTGGGAAGACAGAAAAAGTGGATATGGCTTTCACACGTGCCCATGGGGTGGCCCGGCTTTTAGTGAGTGTTCTGGATATTGAGTTCGTGCCTGATAAGGTCAACTGGACCTATAGGGGAGAGGTGTTCCCGCTAGAGATCGAGTTTGAGGACACTGATTTATTTGCTGATGCGGTTAATGGTAACGATGTTGACATGCACGACAGTGATGGAAATGCGGGGGCCAAGGGGGCACCGTCAGATGAGCCCACGCGAGAGGGGTCGCACGGTTCTCACCCAGCTACTCAGTTGCCTGGGGATGGGACCGGGGTTGAGCCCGCAGCATCACCAGCGGTGCCCATGACTACTCTGCGTTTTGGGTCCTTTGAGCCAGCCTCGGCACCTCCCAGACTATGGAGTGACCGGGTAGATTCTGATGATTATCTTGAGGACACGCTCCCTCCGTTGGAGTTCAAGGAGGATGCTGGATTGTGTGCTGAACGGTCGGCAAGGACTTTGGTTGGAGCTACGGAGAGGAGGCCGGAGGGTGCTTCTCTTGTCCTGGCGCCTCACGTGGACGCGACTCCAATGTCGGCAACTGCGGGCGAGATGGGTCGTGGGGGAGGGGGTTCGGGGCAGGTGGCCTCGCCTTCTCCCATCCCCATCCCGATCTTGATGGCGTCGGTGACGCCGGCCCCGAGGGGGTCGGACGGTGCTGGGAGAGGGAGCCCGAGGCAGGCGGCCTCGGCTCCTGCTACTTTGGTGATGGCGATAACCACCGCGGCAGCAGCTGCGTTGGGGGGTTGCTGGGGCAGGAGGCCTTGGCTCCTCCTTCTTCCCCGACGGTCAGGAGGACTGCTTCTCCTTCGCCGATGGCTCATCCGTCTGAGCCGGTGGGTTGGGTGGGAGGAGGGCGCGGGCAGGCGATCCCCGTCATCCCCTCTTCGCTCATACCCATGGCCGGGGTCCCTGGTGTGGGGCACCCATCTGAGGGGCTCGGGAGCCCGCAGACGCCTTCTCTTGTAACCTCGGTAGACCCTTTGAGGGACTATGTGCCAGGTTTTACTAGGGAGGAGGTTTTCGCGTTTGGCGGGATCCCGGACCCTATCTCCGAGGGGAGACGGATGAGTGCTCGCATCCTCGACATCCCGGAGGTGGATGATATGCAGCAGCGGTGCGCTATGAGGGCGGCCAAGCTTCAGGAGGCTGCATTATCTTCTGGTATGTCCGTCAACTTATCTAATTCCTTATTGCATTTTTCTAATGAGGAGATTATAAATAATGCAAACCAATTAGGAGTTTCACTAGGTGCTACGGATAGTGAGATTACCAATTCGGTAAATGATCTATTAGATTTGGAGGCGGAACATGCCTTAGAGAATATTCGTAATCTTGCAGCAGTTAAACCAATGAATGATGATGAGATTGATGCGTTAGGGGTTAGAGTGCTCGATAATTTATGTGCGGATCTAGTACCCCCCAATCATGACTCTAAGGAAGATGATGTACCCCTAGAGAATGATGCTAGTAATATATGTGAACCTGGTTATGAGGACCGGGCGACAGAGCCTAGTAAACCTAAGCGTAAGTGGAAAAGGAAGATCTATCCCGATTTCGCAGTTCGTAGGAGTGCTAGGATTCAAACCACTAAAAAATTCCATGATGAAATATGAGAGGAATCTTTTGGAATAGCAGAGGTCTGAAGGACTTGGCTAAAAGAAGATTCCTAGCTGAGGCAGCTTTAGAGCAGAGTTAGATTTGGTTGCTCTATCGGAGACGGGTAGAGATAACTTTGTGCCCCAGTTTCTTTCTTCTCTTGTGGGTGGTATTGATTTCTATTGGCATTGCCTCCCTTCGCGAGGAAGATCGGGTGGTATCTTACTAGGTGTGAGATGCGATTCGCTTGAAGTCCGAAGTGTAGTGATGGGCGACTTCGCGGTGAAGTTTCGAGTCAGGTCTAGGATAGATGGTTTTAACTAGGCTTTTGGTGGCAGTTTATGGTGCCGCACAGCCCGAGCTTAAAGCGGAGTTTCTGGCGGAACTTGTTCGAATCTGTGGGTCAGAACAGCTTCCAATTTTAGTTGGAGGTGATTTCAATATCATCAGGAGGAGAGAGGAGAAGAACAATGATAACTTTGACGGCAGATGGTCGTTTATGTTCAATACCATTATTGAAAGCTTGGATTTGAGAGAGATAGAGCTTTCTGGTAGAAAGTTTACCTGGGCTAATGCTCTGCCAAACCCTACCTATGAAAAACTTGATCGAGTTCTTGCGAGCATGGAGTGGGAACAAAAGTTCCCTCTGGTTACGGTGCAAGCTCTTTCGAGGGGAATATCTGATCACACCCCATTGTTTGTGGACTCAGGGGAGCCAAACCATGTGGGTAACAAGAACACCTTCTCTTTCGAGATGTCATGGTTTGAACGTGAGGGGTTCGTGGACTTGATCGCTAGGGAATGGGATAGAGGTGTAGGAGGCAAGACTGCGATAGAGCGTTGGCAGAATAAGATTAGGCATTTGAGAAGTTTCTTACGGGGTTGGGCTAAGCACCTCAGTGGTGTGTATAAGATTGAAAAGGATAGACTCCTTACTCTTATACAGGCCCTGGACATACATGCCGAATCCACTATTTTATCGCCAGCTGAGCTTCAGGTTAAAAATGAGGCGGAGAAGAGGTTGAAAGAACTGCTCCGCGAAGAAGAATTGAAGTGGGCTTTGCGTGCTAAAGTCCGCAAAGTGGTCCAAGGGGACGCGAATACTCAATTCTTCCATTTGATAGCTAATGGCAAGCACAGAAAGAAGCGTATCTTTCAGCTTGAGCAAGACGAGGGCACTATTTTAGGTCAGGATAACCTAAAAACATATATTACCGACTATTATAAGCAGTTATTTGGACCTCCGGAAGATAATTGTGTGTCCCTCGATGAGTCCAGGACTGAGGATGTGCCCCAGCTATCGGCTGACGATAATGATATTCTGGTTGCCCCGTTCTCGAAGAAGGAGGTGTTTGATGCTATTGCACAGATGAAAAACAATAAGGCTCCCGGACCGGATGGATTCCCGGCAGAGTTCTATAAAAAGTGCTGGCACATTATTAAGGGGGACTTACTGCCTATGTTCCATGATCTGTTCTCTGGACAGCTTCAATTATTTCACTTGAATTTTGGGACTATCACACTGCTTCCCAAGAAAACGGATGTTGTGAGAATTGAGCAATTCAGGCCAATCTGTCTCCTCAATGTTAGTTTCAAAATTTTCACCAAGGTCGGGACTAACAGGCTCACACAGATTGCGCATTCTGTGGTGCAACAGTCCCAAACTGCTTTCATGCCGGACAGAAATATCCTTGAAGGGGTGGTCGTCCTGCATGAAACACTCCATGAAATCCATTCCAAAAAATTAGATGGAGTAATTTTTAAGGTGGATTTTGAGAAAGCGTACGATAAGGTCAAATGGCCATTCCTCCAACAGTCATTGTGTATGAAAGGTTTTGATGAAGCCTGGCACCGACAGGTTGAATCATTTATGCAAAAAGGTAGTGTGGGAATTAAAGTTAATGATGACATAGGTCATTACTTCCAGACACATAAAGGTCTAAGACAAGGAGATCCGATGTCCCCTATATTGTTTAACATTGTGGTGGATATGTTAGCAATTTTGATAGGAAGGGCTAAGGAAAATGGTCAAGTAGGTGGATTGGTACCTCATCTTATTGATGGAGGTGTATCCATCCTTCAGTACGCTGATGATACAATCATCTTTATGGAGCATGACTTGGCCAAGGTGAGAAATATGAAGCTTGTGTTATGCCTATTTGAACAATTGACCGGGTTAAAGATTAACTTTCATAAGAGCGAGCTGTTCTGTTTTGGTAGGGCCAAAGACGAATAGGATGCTTATAGGCAATTATTTGGGTGTGAGTTAGGAGAGTTACCCTTCTCTTACCTGGGGATTCCAATCCACCATCGTAGGCTGACAAACAGAGAGTGGAAGTGCATCGAGGACCGATTTGAGAAGAAAATGAGTTGCTGGAAGGGTAAGCTCATGTCATACGGAGGCCGATTAATCCTGATTAATTCGATGCTCACGAGTATGCCAATGTTTCTCCTATCGTTCTTTAAGGTCCCAGTTGGTGTTAGGAAGAGACTGGACTTCTATCGATCACGTTTCTTTTGGCAGGGTGATGAGCTTAAATGAAAATATCGGCTTGCCAAATGGGATATCATCTGTAGACCGAAAGACCAAGGGGGTCTAGGTATTGAGAATCTAGAAGTTAAGAATAAATGCCTTCTTAGCAAGTGGTTGTGGAAGCTCTCCTCGGAGAATGATGCTATGTGGGCTCAAATCCTTCGCAGTAAGTACCTCCAGACAAAAACTTTGTCCCAGGTTACAGTCAGGCTGACCGATTCACCTTTCTGGAAAGGCCTGATGAAAGTCAAACAGTCCTTGTTTAATAGGACGAAGTTTGTTATTGGAAACGACACGAGTACACGTTTCTGGGAGGATACTTGGCTCGGCGAGACACCCTTGGCCATCCAATATCCGTCTTTATACCGTATTGTTTAACGACATGAGGTGTTCGTCGCATCGGTCTTTCAATCTACCCCCTTAATATTCAGTTTCGACGAACGCTAGCGGGCAATCGTTGGGAAGAATGGCTCCGTATAGTTAGAAGATTGATGGAGGTCCAGTTTTCACAACAACCCGATGAATTACACTGGAAATTGACTAAGTCTGGAGTATTCACGGTTAAATCAATGTATATTGATGTTATTAATTTGAACTCCATTCCTATGTCCAAGCATGTTTGGGATGTCAAAGTTCCTTTGAAAATAAAAGTGTTTATGTGGTTTGTCCATAAACAAGTTATTTTAACTAAGGACAACTTGATAAAGCGTAATTAGACAGGACCTACTAGGTGTAGTTTCTGCGATCGGGATGAGACTATCAAACACCTCTTTTTTGATTGCCCGTTGGCCAAGGTACTTTGGCAGACGGTCCACATTGCTTTTAATATCAATCCACCGAATTCTGTTAATGCGTTATTTGGGACATGGCTTAATGGGATTGAGCCTGACTTAGCGAGACATATTCGGGTTGGAGTTTGTGCTTTGCTGTGGACTATCTGAACTTGCAGAAATGATTTGGTTTTTAACAGAATATCATGTATACATCTTTTGCAGGTCATATTCCGAACTACGGCTCTAATCCGTTCGTGGTCGCTACTCACCCAAGCATTTGGTTACTGGGTCTTTCCGCTGGGAGATGGTAGTTTGGGATATCTTCAACCGGTTTGGATGACGGTCATGTAATAGGATAGACAATTAGTTTCCCTATCTAGTTTTAGCCAGCCGGTTGTAGCGTCTTTTCTTGGCTAGTTGGTGTTTCTAGCCCTTATTGGCTCTGTGTGAGCTTTCTGTGTTTTTTTATTACTTTTGGAGACCTTTGGAACCATGTTGGCACTACTTTATTTGGTTAATAAGATGGCCGTATGCATCTTTCTGATGCAGAGGCCGGGGAATCCCCCTTTTCAAAAAAAAACCTGCCCATAGACGATAAACGACAGTTGAAGCGCATGCTTGCTGCTGCGATAATAAAATACTTTGACAACAGGGTTCACAAGGTCAGGCGGTGGTTGCCTCCTTAGGGGGTGTTTGGTTCAGAAGTCCTAGGACTTTTTCTAGTCTCAGGGACTAATCAAAAAAGACTCTCCAGTAGAGTCTTTTTCTAGTCCCTGCAAAAAAAGTCCCTCTCGTTTGGTTCCTAGGGACTTTTTAGGGACTTTTTCTAGTCTCTGGGACTAAAAAGTCCCTAAACCAAACACCCTCTTACTTGCTAATATTGATTAATAACTCTTTGATTGTGTCGATCTCTGTTCCGAACTTGTTCACTGGTGTTGACCATCTTGATCTTGATCATCGGACTCATGGCTCACATCGACTCTAGATTCTACCAGGAGGAACCAGAAACACCAAAACCAAGGAAAACGACAATCAACCATGGCATCGATGCAATGCACGAACAATACGATGACATGAATTAACCCTACGGCATGCCAATCATATTAATTAGGATTGGAATTCTTAATTATAGCATTTCCATAAAACCATAAACAATAACAAAAATTGATTTAATTATTTGAATTCCTAAATACGCTCAAAATTCAAGTTATTCAAATGTGCATGAAAATGATACTGAAATATAGAGCTTAAAATACATAACATTGTGATATATAAAACACATTTTTTTGAATTACAGAATAAAAGTTATGGAATTTACAAGACTGAAATAAAATCTAGAATTTCTGGAAATTAACAGAACGGGGGAAATCGCTGTGGTACATAGCAGTGGTGCCCAGAGTCACTGACCCCTGGGTCAGCGTGCCACGCAAGCAGACCACGGGCCCGGGTCAACGGTCAGGCGGAGGACCCTCCAGGCCAGGTCATCCCCGGCGACCGGCCGGTGACCGACGCCAGCGACGGCGGAGCAGACCACCGGGGAACGCGCGAAGTGGCGTGGTCGAAGCACGGGCTCGTGCCGAACCTAGCTAGGGCGGCGCTGCTACTTCTGAGTCGCCGGAACGACGCCGGCGACAAGCATCTGAGGCGGCGCACGGCGCGGTGATGTTCCAGGACGCGGTTGAGAGAGAGGAAGGGCTGGGGAGGTTTGCCTGCTCACCAGGAGTGCAACGGAAGGATCGGGGAGGCCGGAGGAGCAGCGGCGGCAGCGCCATGGTCGACGGCACGGCGGCCAGAGCTCGGGAAGACGGCGTCGCGGTCATCGACGGCAGCCGTGGCCCGTGGCAGACGGCGGAGAAGTAGGGTTCGCGGTGCTCGACTCTGGCCGCGCCTCCTCGATTCCTTCGCTGGGGTGAGAGAGTTGACTACGGCGAACTCAGCTGGCCTCCGGATTACTACTCCGTTTCGGAACCAAAAAAAAAGGGTACCAGGCCGTTTCGGGATAGTCCTATGCCGTTCCATATATATATATGCATACGATCGGAACAAACCACCAAAACAGGACTACGGGGCACCGACTATCACGCTTCACGCGATTCAGAGAGATCCAGAGAGCTGCATCAATCACGAGACCTTGCATCAATCAATCAATGGCGTCGCCGTTGTCTGAAATTCCCGAGGACGTGCTACACCTCATCATCGACGGCCTCGTTTCCTCCATTGATCGGTGTGGCCTCGTCTCCACGGCGTGGTCTGGACTACGCCGGCTCCTCCACTTCTCCGATGGCTTCGAGGCGGCGCGCCGTGCCCGGCACTCGGCCTCTGCCGATCGCGCTCGCTTCCGCGCCGTGTGTCGTTCGTGGCACTTGGCTATGAGCCGGCACGTTCCGGCTCCAAGGCAGATCCCCTGGATTGTCATGTCTGATGGCTCGTTCCTCACACCTTCGGACGCCGCCGGCACCTCGCCCGCGCGCATCCCCTCCTTGCCCAGGAACGCGAGATGCGTAGCCTCGGCTGATAGTTGCCTCCTCCTCGACCGCACGGATGTCAGGAGGAAGACGCATAGCTACTTCTTGCATGATCCCTTCACCAACACGACTGTGCCGCTTCCAGAGCTTGACGCTGTGATCGGCCATGCTTCTGAGCTTTTCGGGGTCCACAAACTGCGTATGCGGACGACCCCTTACGACATTATAGTCGTCATGACCAATAATTGGAATTATCCTATCATCTTGATCCGGCCAGGGAAAGGTGTGTGGTTGCCTAAGCCACAAAGTGCTCCCTTCATCTACATCGTCGACACTGCATTTCTTGGAGACAAGCTATATGGAATCACTCACGCCGAGGATCTTGTCTCTTTTGGTATAGATTTCGACAACAAAGGCGTACCCACCATCACTATCGAGCGCCTCATCAGGCACCCACCGGGAAATTATTGGTTCAAAGTGTGGAGCGATGATAATGGAAATTTTGACTCCGCGAACAATGATACGGGAAATATAGATGAGGTCGCCAATAATGAGGAACAGAGCAAAGAGGACACCATAGAGCAACGCCGGAAGAAAACCGGCGATGACATGATTCTTGAAGGCGTTACTCCTTGGTCGAATGATGAGGATGAAGTTAGGGACCACTGGTACTTAGTCGAGTCAGGTGGAAAACTATTAATGGTGATACAACAAGTTCGAGTGCCCTCCTATAATATCAGCTTCACTCTCAAGGTAGAGGTTTATGAGGCGGATGCCTGCAAAGGTGTCCACCGCTGGGTGCCGATTGTTGGTGGGCTAGGCAGCCAAACGCTTTTCATCAGCAGATTCTTCTGCAAGTCTGTTTCAACTTGTGATGAGGCGGACCAAGATGCTATTCATTTTATCGACACGGGGGAGAAATACAACATGAAGTCACAAACTATGAGCAAGACATGGAGGGACATTGAATACTTTGAGTCCATGTGGATCTTTTCTCCCGAGCTAGTGGTTTAATACTAGTATCTGTTTTTTGAACCAAAGTTCAATAGTATTTGTAACGACTTAGAAAAATTTCATACTATGTAACAATATGCCATTTGTTAGATATAAGTACCCACGGAGTGTTTTTTCATCGCACAATATTCCTCCTTTGTTTTAAAAGACACTATACAATGTTTTTTTGGCAGGGTATACTATGCAATGTCGTAAGAAAAGCAACGTTATGCAAAGTTGAACTTTAAAAACATATGAGGTTACGCAAAGTTGTATACTGAACCATGATCCTAGGCTGAATAATTTACTATCTTTTGTTCGCACGAGCTCACATTTTGTTAGTTGCAAAACATAAACCGTGATGCTTTCTTGCCGCTGTTGTAGTCTCTAATTAATGGCATTGTGAGAGACTGTAGTTAATTTAAGTTTCTTCTGTTTAAATAAAATAGGCGTTGGTAATTGCATAAGTTTAACCATGATGCTTTATTTTTTTAGGGAAGAACCATAATGCTTTCTTGCTGCTGCTGTAGTCTCTATGGGATTCTAAGATAATTTAGTTAAGCTAATCTCATCGGTTTGCACTCAAAAATCACAGGAGCCATACAGAAAAAGTAGGGTACTATTAGAAATTGGCCGTGTGATGTTCATATTCAGAGAATAGCACATCTGTTGATTAAACTGAAAATGTATATGGTGCATTTTGTTTCTGCTCATCCTGATCTAACCAAACTGACCCCATAGATTTGAGATTGTCGTGCCTATCAGGTTTGGACATGTTCTTATTTGTACTAAATCACTAAACTAGACTGTATAAATAAAATAGCCCCCCCTCCTTTCCAACAACTTATTTTATTTTTAGAGTGAGCAACGACATGTTATCATACTCTGTTCCTTGTGAGCAATACTTCAGTTTAGATTGACGTATACTCTTTGGTATATAGCATTTTTGCCTACCTCTTGCCTATTTCACATCGAATAGATGATTTGCTTTGGAGAGGGATTGGATAAGGCCTATGAGTCCTAAGTAAGTGTGATAAGCATGTCCTGCACTTCTATTTACTATTAAGCACCAACTGAATTTCTGAAATGGTGTTTCAGGAATGATACAATCAATCCAACTGTTACCTTTGGGGTGCTTTTTGGATGGACTAATCTGAAGATGTTGGCTAGCTTGCACCGCCATCATATAATCTAGAAGCAAGGGCAAGGATTATAGGGAAAATAAAGGTAATGCTCCCGGTATATTTTACTTTTTGGCGAAGTTTTGGTGCTTGCACAAGAAAGTAACACCATCATTATAGCTACTGTTTTTTTATCCCAGGCAATTCGCCAACCGGAGGAAATGCCAACCAATACATTTTTGTACTTCCTCTGTTACAGAGGTAAAATTACTACTACTTTTCGAAATCTTTTTTTGTTGCATGTTCCCTTTTCTTAATCATCTATTTGTTCAAATGTACATACATGAGCTTATAATCCTTACTGCACAATGCATCTCATCATACTATTGTTTTCCTGAAAATTTATACTCACATAGTTCCATCTTTTGTATGGGTGATCTTCTGTTGCCCTGATTTGGTGTTCATATAGCATGGGACATTATAGAGTCATTTTATTTTCTCTTCGTTCATGCACTAATGCATAAATTTTTTGGTATGGCCCTTATTATTTAATCTAGAGCTATGCAATGACAACCATGGCTTTAGTGTTCAGGTGAGTTCCATTTATAGAATGACGAACCCTTGGCATCTTATCTAAATTCTTTGATCCTAGATATTATGTATGCCCAGTTAAGTACCTTATACAAGTACCTTAATTAGCCTCTTCTGACTATTAACTATTTGAACTGTTCTATTAGGACTCAGACTTTCAAAGTTATTAGGATCTGGACATGTTTTTACCTTAGTTTGTACAGTTTTGCATTCTTTTGGCTTCAGGCTGCTGCTGCGCATAAAGTATAGTTAACTCAGATGATGCATGAAAAAAACTGCAGATCTAGCATAGTTTTTGAATTCAGATTTTGTAACTAATTATGTGATGCCCTTATGTTAAAATGCTTATTTGTTCTCCGACTATGCTCAGTTCGTTCAGGCCTTAGGGACGCTTTCCATCACTGTTCATGAACAAGTTCAACTCCGACAACAGTTCACCAATAATGTTGGCCGGTGCACCACGTCAGCAACGTCGACGGCCTGACAGGCCATTTTCCAACTGGGCCTATTGTAAATGACGAGACCATGAGTTTCTCCTTTTGGAGTTTACTTCTACGAGTGCTCACTCCCTGCATCTTGTTCTGTTTTTTGTTCTATTTTTCAGAAAATGAAGATGTACTTTGCCGTTCCACTAATCTTGGCAAAAGAGCAGATAATGGTGCCCCTCGTGCTACAGTGGAATTGAATCACAAAAAATTCTATAGATTCATCAAACAATGAAGGAGGTTAGTTTTTACCTGAGGGGCAACGGCGGCCACCGTGGTCTTGCTGGAGCCTCGCTTACAGTCGAAAGTCATCAGCTTCAGGGAGTGCCAGCACAGCCAAAATATACGCCACCTTCCACGGGGAGCAACAGCAGCAACTGCGAGGATTTGGCTAGCCGATACGAGCAACGGCGGCGACATACCCGCTTCCGCAGCTCCGAGCTGCTGGTCCGCCGAGATGCACATGGAGCCAGCGAGCCGTTGTGCCTCCAATCTGCCGGGCCACCGAGATGCAGATGTAGCCGCAGCGCCTCCGAGCTGCAGCGAGAGCCGCTCCGCCGTCAAGCTGCAGAGTGAGCTGCCATGAAGATGGAGCCGTGCTTTCTCTCCATTACGAGTACAGTGGGGAAAGGGGAACGAATCCAATGAACTGGTCGATGAAACCAAGACCAACAGTCAACCACGTGGTGACTTTATGCTATATGCGCCACGCGTGTGTATAGGTGTCCAGAATGTGTGGTTCTCTGTCACGGTGTCATAATTGTAATTTATTCTTGGTGCTAATTTGTAGCACTTGTATGATCTGTACTGTTTTGTGTGACTTATTCAAACTACTATTCTTAGAATATAAGAGCATATACAGCCACAAGTATCAAAATCTGGCCCCAACCGTCTGTGGACGCGCTGCTCGTCCGTGGATATATAGTGATTAGTCAGCACAAATATATATATATATATATATATATATATATATATATATATATATTCATGACCAGATACATCATTTGCAAATCATCAAATCCATACAATTATATGCAACTAAACTATAATTTTTCGCCGGCGACGGTCCTTATTGTTTCGGTCGTGTCCACATTTAGCAGCCGGTTGCGCCCCTCGGAGTGAAAGTGCCGTCGCCGGGGAAAAAGAGTAGAACATGGGACACGCGGGCCCTACTTTCATGGCTTGAAAACTTGTATGCTATCACCCTTCGCGCCATCCATCTAGCATGGAGAAAGGTCAAGCATATGTTTTCACCTTCAAATGCACTTTCAAGGGATTGTGCATGATCGTCTACTCAATATAAGCAAGTTGCAAGAGCCCCTTGTTATATAATTTAGCATTAATATATGTATGCCTACCAAGACTTCTATGTTTATCATCCTTCTGAATCTTATGTAATCACCTAAGATCATGCTATGTGTTTAACTGTCGGTCATTTGCTGCTTAGATTGTTGTGTGGTATGCTTTTGAAAAGGCTATGATGAAAGAAATATATGTTTTTGCCTTCAAGTGCACATTCAAGGGCCTCTACATAATTGTCTATCACTATCACTTGCTTGCTGCATGCAGTATCGTAAGTTGTGCTTTGGCAGCAACAATACTTTAGAATATTGTTCCTTTGTCTATTGCTCTGCTCATTGCAGGTATGCAAGCTCTGCTTTTTGAAATTCTTGATGTAAAAAAATATATTTTTGTTTGCTCTATCAAGAATATTAGCTCGAATAAATCCAAATGTATGCCAACTGAAAATGCTTTTATGCGTTTATTTCCATATGTTTCATTCTGTATCTATATATTACAATGCACATTCTTTCAATACTTGGTTTGCGCTCGACCTTTGTGCCATGGGCGCAACGGGTCATCTAGTATATGGGAAAGGAGAGGAGAGCAGCTCGAGGCAAGGCAACGCTATGTTACCAACTCGGCCTCGAGATCGCTACATACGTGGTACGTGTTTGAGCAATACACGGACACAAGAGTCCTACTAGGATACTATGTCTAACATCCTTTCTTAATCTCAACCCGGGAACATGTTGAGATTACGCTTGAACTTATCTAACTTTAGAAACTGGATGACTAGCTGATTATATGCAACTCGTTCTCTAACAAAGTGAAAATCAATCTCAATGTGTTTAGTCCGAGCATGAAACACATGATTTGCAGACAAATAGGTAGCACATAAATTGTCACACAAAAGACTTGGCTTTTCCTTCAGTTTTACGCCAAGTTCCTTGAGCAAAGCTTCAACCCAAATTAACTCAGCTGTAGCATTGGAAGTGACTTGTACTCAGCTTCAGTGCTAGAACGAGACACTGTTGCATGTTTCCTGGCACTCCAAGACACCAAATTTGGTCCAACAAAGATAGCAAAACCTCATGTCGAACGTCTATCATCAAGACAACCTGCCCAGTCAGCATCAGAGAATGCACTGAGAAACATAGAAGAAGATTGAACAATAGAGATTCCAAGCTTCAACGTGTCCTTGACATATCTGAGAATTCTTTTGGCTACTGTCCAATGTTCAGTAGTAGGAACATGAAGATACTGGCAAACTTTGTTCACTGAGAAAGCCAAATCTTGCCGAGTCAAGGTCAGGTACTGCAAAGCTCTAACCATACTTCTATACTGAGTACTATCTTCAGCTCCAAGAGGTGTGCCAGCTGAAAGAGACAACTGTTCTAAAGAGGACAGAGGTGTAGGAGTTGCCTTGCAATTTCTCATGCCAGCAAGTATGTCTGAAGCATATTTTTCCTGAGTCAGAATTAGACCATTGTGTACCTTCTTCACCTCAATACCAAGGAAATAGTGCAAATCACCCAAGTCCTTGATGGCAATTTTTTTGTTCAAGTCACAAACTAGATCATTAATGGCTTGATCTGAGGATCTTGTAACTATGTTATCATCAACATAGACTAGCACAAACATAGTCACATCTAGCTTGTGAAAGAGGAATAATGAAGTATGTGCCTTTGAAGATGTAAAACCAAGATCATGCAACTTTAGCTGAGCCTAGAAAACCAAGCTCTTGATGCTTGCTTCAAACCATATAATGCTTTATCAAGCCTGCAAATATGATGTGGAGCATGAGGATGTTCAAAACCTGGTGGTTGTCTCATATAGACCTCCTCCTCCAGAACACCACGAAGAAACACGTTCTTGACATCTAGCTATCGTAGACTCCAACCACGAGAAACAGATAGAGCCAAAACAGTTCTAATGGTGGCAATTTTAACCACTGGACTAAATGTATCCTCATAATCAATGCCATACATTTGCTTGAACCCTTTTGCAACTAGTCTGGCTTTGTATATGTCAATAGAACCATCTGCTCGTTTCTTGACACGATGGACCCATTTACAGTTAATAATATTCTTTTTGCTGCTTGGAGGAACAAGATGCCAAGTCTTGTTCTCAATCAAAGCACTATATTCCTCTTTCATTGCATCATGCCATTTAGGATCATTGAGAGCCTCAGTCAATGTAAGAGGTTCGCATGTCGAAGAGAGCATACCATAACGAATAGTGCCATCAGTATATTTCTTAGGATGCCGTATACCTTTCCGAAGACGGGCGCGAACACCAGGAGGTTGTTGAACCATACACACAGGAGTAGGTGGTGCAGAATCGTCAGAATTATCGTCGGATTCATTTGCATTTCCTTCACTGCCCAAATTTTTCAGAACTGGCAACAGAGTGTTCTCCATTTGAGCCCCCCCATGGAAGATCCGCCACACAACCCGCCAGACAGCGACAAGACGGGGCTGGTCGGGAGCATGTGCCCGCCCGGAGCCGCAGCAGCGTCGCCACATGGCGGGACTTGGCTGGCCAAAGGCGTGTGGCCAGCACGCAGGTGGAGGGGAGCGCGGGACGGGTCCGCAGCAGGGCTGGCCGAGGGTGTGTGGTCTGCATGCGGGCGCAGGGGACCGTGGGACGGGGCCGCGATAGGGCTTCCACGCGACGTCAGCGGAGAGGTCGACACGGAACTCGAAGGCGACAACAACGGTGCGTTGTCCTTTTCCTGCATGTAATTTTCCTCGGGATCGGAGGCATAAGAATGTTCCTCAACATCAGAATTTTTGTCAGTTTCGTCATTTTGCCCAGAATTTTCAAGTTCAGGTTCTGAACTATTTTCTTTACCGTTTGCACCCGAATTTTTACCAGGAGTGTCATATACCTATAGAGCATCAGTAATAGGCACAATAGATTGCATATGATCATTAGAATTTTGTGCACCTTCATAAAGATTTGGTGTGGATGTGGGGAGTAACAGGATTTCTTTTCAAAGGAGAGGACCAGCATTAAGATTTAGAGATGCAAAGGGGAACACGTTCTCATCAAACACAACATCTCGAGATATGTACACACGTCCTGTGGACATGTCAAGACATTTAACCCCTTTATTAAGAGGACTATAACCCATGAAAACACAACGTGTGGAACGGAAGGCAAGCTTGCGTGTGTTGTAAGGACGAAGATTGGGCCAACAAGCACAATCAAAAGTTCTAAGAGCATCATAGTTGGGTTTAATATGAAGGAGACATTCACAATGAGTTTCAAGATCAATGACTTTGCTCGAAAGCAAATTTATGAGAAAGGTGGCTGTGAGGAAGGCTTCATCCCAATATTTGAGAGGCATGGACGCATTTGCAAGCAAGTCAAGCCCTACTTCAACAATGTGATGATGCTTTCTTTTAGCAGAGCCATTTTGTTGATGGGCATGAGGACAAGACACGTGATGAGAGATGCCAACCTTTTGAAAGAAAGCATTAAGTTTTTCATATTCACCTCCCCAATCAGTTTGCATAGTAATAATTTTCCTATCAAACTTGCGCTTAACATACTGCTGATAATTCAAAAAAGCTTGATACACATCAGAACTCTTCTTGAGCAAATATATCCAAGAAAATTTACTATAATCATTGATAAAGCTTACATAGTATGCATGTTACCCAGCAGAAAGAGGAGCAGGACCCCAGACATCAGATAACACCTGTTCCAAATGAACAGTAGACCTACTAGTAGACACTGGATATGGTAACTGATGACTCTTAGCTAACTGACAAGAATCACAAACATATGGAGTAATCTCTGGGGTATAAGCTATTTTATTTTTCTAAGAATTTGTTGAACCACAAATGAAGAGGGATGTCCTAAGCGGCGATGCCATGTAGAAGAAGATGGCTTGATGGTGATGAAAGCATGCTTGGCAGACTCATTGGAGATGGGCATCAAGGGATAGAGACCCAAGCCCGTTTTCTGGTACTATGTAACGGGCAAGAGACTTGTTGGAAATAATACATACTGATGTATGCGGTCCAATAAGTGTAATAGTGCGCGGTGGATATCGTTACTTCGTTACCTTCACAAATGACTTAACTAGATATGGTTATATTTACTTAATGAAACATAAGTCTGGAACATTTGAAAAGTTCAAAGAATTTCAGATTGAAGTTGAAAACCATCATAATAAAAAGATCAAATTTCTACAATCTGATCGTGGAGGAGAATATTTGAGTTACGAGTTTGGCACACATATGAAACAATGTGGAATATTTCCACAGCTCACACCTGCCGGGACACCACAACAAAATTGTGTATCCGAGCATCGAAATCGTACCTTACTAGATATGGTTCGATCAATGATGTCTCTTACCGATTTACCACTATCATTCTAGGGTTATGCACTAGAGACAACCGCATTCACTTTAAATAGGACACCATCTAAATCCATTGAAACGACACCGCATGAATTATGGTTTGGCAAGAAACATAAGCTGTCATTTCTTAAAGTTTGAGGATGCGATGTTTATGTCAAGAAACTGCTATCTGAAAAAATCATACCCAAAGCGAAAAATGTGTCTTCATAGGGTATCCTAAAGAAACAATTGGGCACACCTTTTATCAAAAATCCGAGTGCAAGGTTTTTGTTGCTAGGAATGGATCATTTTTAGAGAAGGAATTTCTCTCAAAAGAAGTGAATAATAGGAAGGTAGAACTCAAAGAGGTTGTTGAACCTTCTCTTCATGGAATGGTGATACATTGCAAACGTATCTATAATTTTTGATGCTCCATGCTTGTTTATTGCCAATTACTCTATGCTTTACTTGTGCTTCTTGGTGTTTTTATTTGATTTCCTGTCACTAACATACTGACAAGATACCAAAGTGCCAGTTCCTGTTTTCTACTGTTTCTGGTTCCAGGAGAGCTGAAAAATAAATATTCTCGGAATTGGAAAAGGAAGTTATTTTACAAAGTTTTACACCAGAAGACTCCAGAAGCCAGAAGGGGACACCTGGGGGAGGCCTGGTGGGCCCACACCACCCCAGGCACGGGTACCCCCCTGGCCGCGCCTGGGAGGGGAGTGGCCAACCTGGCCCACCTCCGGCTCCGCCCTTTCGCCTATTTATTCACCCCGAGGGAAAAACCCTAGATATAGCGCAAAAGTTCCAGAAAGAAGTCCGTAGCCGCCGCCATCGTCTCGGGGAGATCAGAAGCTCTTCCCGGCACTCTGTCAGAGGGGAAATCGTCACCGGAGGCCTTCTTCATCACCATGCCCGCCTCCGGAGTGATGTGTGAGTAGTTCACCATATGACTACGGGTCCATGGCAGTAGCTAGATGGTTGTTCTCTCCATTGTATGAATCTCATGAGTTGCCTAACATGATTGAGATCATCTTATTACTGTGCTTCATGTATGAAATCTTGTGAGCTGCCTAACATGATCAAGATCATCTTTATGTAATGTTCCATGTGTTGGTTTGCTGGGATCTGACTAGTTATTGAGTACAATGTTCAAGTTGAATATAGATCTTGAGTTTCTCTTTGATAGATCTTGAATCTCTTTGGTGTTATTGTGATCTTGCATGCTCTCCGTTATTAGTGGTTGCTCTGGCCAAGTAGTTGCTTTCAACTCCAAGAGGGAGTATTTATGCTAGATAGTGGGTTCATGCCTCCAGTATGTCTGGGCTCGAGCGACAGAAATGACTAAGGATGTGGATGTGCTGTTGCCACTAGGGAGAACAAGATGGTGCTCTGCCCAAATAGGGGTGTTTCTACTTTCTACTTTACACACTTTACTTAATGCAATAGTCTGTTGTTAGAGCTTACTTAGTAGGCTTGTTTGCAGCTTAATACTCATGGTTTGTTCGGATGATATCTCCGTGAGTGGACTATTTAGTCACAGATGCAGTTGGATGGCGGTATGTGATCTTTGTTGTAATGCCCAATCAATCTCATAGTATTCATCTTGTCTAGTATTTGCATCTTTGTAAGCCTTCTCAATTGTCAATTGCCCAGCTGTAATTTGTTTACCCAGCACCTTATTGTCTTGTGGAGAGACACCTCTAGTGAACTGTGGACCCCGGTCTTTCTCTTTATTATTGTTATACAACCTGCTTCTTACTGTTTCCTGTTTTCTTTACTACAAACAAACTCTTTCCATTCGATACAATTAATCCTTTGTTTTCAGCAAGACCAGTGGGATTGACAACCTCACTGTCTAGTTGGGGCAAAGTAATTTGTTTGTGTTGTGCAGGTCTCTACTTCAACCTTGGTGCCATTATTTGCTTCCTACTGGTTTGATAACCTTAGTTTCATCACTAAGGGAAACTTGCCCGCTGTCTTACATCATACCTTCCTCTTGGGGTTTCCCAACAATCCTCAACCATCATCACTGGGGACATCAAGCACTTTTCTGGCGCCGTTGCCGGGGAAGTAAAGTGGCACTCACAGAAGTTTTTCTTTGTCATCACCTGCTAGACTTTTCTGGCGCCGTGGGGAAGAAGAATATTTCCACAAGGGGAGTCCTTCACATCCAATCTCTTTATTTTGTTTTTGTCTTGCTTAGTTTCTTTAGTTTTGTTTTGCTTGCCTCTTTTAGAAAAACACAAAAAAATTAGTTTCCTTTTTAGTAGTAGCTTAGTTGCTTTGTTTTCTTTAAACATGTTGCTCCCTCAGTTCATGTTTAAAGAACTTTTGATAGTTAGTGGTTCTATAATTGGAAGAGAAAATATAGAAGATTTCTTCAATCATGTTAGTAAGCATGATGACATTGAGGACAAATCCATAGTAGACCTTGCTCCTAATTATGAGATTGCTGCAGCTTCTTTAGTTCACTTATTGGAGGCTATATTTGCTAGTCTTAATCCCATAACGCAGCAAATGTTTCTTAACAATACTGAAGATGCCGAGAAGAAGGATTTCATCCTATAAACTTTGCTTAATGAATTTGGTGGTGTTGCTCTAGAAGCTAGAAAAGTCTTTGATCGTTATAAGATGCTAGGCTCTTGTGTAGATGTTATTAGTGTCCTTGAAAAGCTAGAAAAAATCAGAAATAGAGAGGATGTCAAGGTAGCAATACCTTGTAAGCTTGTAGCATTGCATGAAGCCTATGAAAAGAAGTTTGATTGGATTGTCCCTGAAAACCCCTTTGACGAAAGTAGCCAACCCTAGAGAGTTGAGAGAGGGAATTCTGAAACCTTTAAAGATAAAATACAATGCATTGTTGAAAAGACCTCTGCTATTGATCTTAATGCTCCTCCACCTGGGAACACTTGACTACACTTCTTTTTTTCTGCGCCTAGCTGAAAGGCGTTAAAGAAAAGCCCTTCTTGGGAGATAACCCATGCTTTATTTTCTGTTGGTTTTCTCTTTTTGTTGAGTCTTGGAAGTTGTTACCTCTGTAGCAACCTCTCCTTATCCTTTTTGTTTGGTTTTTGTGCCAAGGATAGCCTCTAATGGAAGAAGGTACAATTTTGGGGAGTTGCTGTCCTGAGACAGATTATGTGCTGTTACGAAAACAATTCCTGTGCCCAGCCAGAACGTCAAAAAATTACGAAATTCAATTATCATGTGACCCTGGTTTTTGTCTAACTTTCATTAGTTTTGCACTTTTCGATTTGAGCAACAGAAGGTGGTCTAAAAAATTGATCTTTACCTGTTGTTCTGTTTTGACAGATTTCTGCCATATTTTGCCTCTAGCCTTTCTACCTTTTCTTTCGAGCTCTAATGAAACGAGGAGCCTCGGGAAGAAGTATCTACAGTATCTATGCTTTATGTATGAGTTTTATTTGTGTTGGAACTGAACCCAAGTGATCCTTTATTTAGATTTACTAATGCTGCTAATTGAGAATTTTGTGAAGTTTTGTATGAAGGAAGTTTTCAAGTGTAGGGAAAGAAGAATGATGAGATAAGATGAAGAATGGATAAAATCTCAAGCTTGGGGATGCCCATGTCACCCCAAGACATATTCAAGAAGTACAAGCGTCAAAGCTTGGGGATAAAAGGCATCCCCTGCTTCATCAACAAAAATATCAGGTCCTGTTTCAGTACACTATATTTTTATTGCTTCATATGTTATGTGTTGTTCTTGGAGCGTCTTTGTTTTTGTTTTTATTTTAGTTTAGTTTGCTGTAGTACTTGGTTAGATCCCAGCTCTTTTGTTTTGGAGAGAGACACGCTCCGTTTTCATTGCCTAGAACACTCTAGTTTCATTCCTATTGCTCTGCGAGTGTTCTCTTTTTGCTAGAACTGCCTTTAGTGTTCGTTTAGTTCAGAATTTTTTAGTTCTTCTTTGTAGTTAGATGTGTTAAACTCTCTGGTCTTTGATGAGTAGTAACCTTGTGAGTTGTTCCAAATAAGTTGATTGGTGTTGGATTCGAGAAAAAGGCTCTTTGCCAATAGTGGTACAAAAGGTAGCTTGTGTAGACTTTGTCCTAGACTATTTTAGCTTGTCATGCTCATTATGATTAGTGTTTATTGTTGTAGCATGACTTGTTTCAAATAGTTGAGAGTGCATATTTGGGCCTATTGAATGTTCATGTTTAGCTCTCTGCATGCAATAGCATAGTCTAAGTGGTATTTCTCCTAAGAATGCTCTGTTTGGCTGACTTGGCACATGCTTACACCATGTTATGACTGAATCATAGTCAATCAAGCCTCTATGATCACTTATCTCCTATGACTTGAAATGGCCTTTATGTGTTGGTTAGTAATGCTTTGTCGCTCTGCATGATTATGTCCATTATTGCTCTCTTGGTTGGTCACTCTCAGTCTTTTGCTAGCCTTCATTTGTACTGAGTATGAGCTCTACTCGTGCATCCAACTCCCAAAAACCAAAGTTTTGCCAAATGTGTCCACCATACCTACCTACATGTGGTATTTCACCGCCACTCCAAAGTAAATTACTTGAGTGCTACCTTTAAAACCTTCAAAATGTACTCATGTTTTGTGTTCCTGTTTAGCTCATGAGGACGTATCACTTGTTTTACCGTTTCTTTCATGGTTACTTGGCTTCACACCTTGACCAGCATGCATAATGTGTTGGTCCAAAAATCACAAACAGAGCAAGGCCACGGGTGCCCAGCCCAAACTTTCTGAAAAGAAAAGCTTCAAACATATAAACAACCAAAAACTGCTCTGTGCACCATCTTGATGTACTAGAGAACTATCTGGGAGCCGCTCTTGAAGCTGGGTAATTGTGAAAGGGATGGTAACTCACTTGATACCATTCGTTGACATGACATACATACCTCTCAAAACCCAATAAGCTTATTCAAATAAGCATGTTTTCTTCTTTTATAAATAAAAAGCTCTAGCACTTGAGTAATCCCTGCTTCCCTCCGCGAAGGGCCTTTCTTTTACTTTAATGTTGAGTCTCCATCTTCTTGCTTTATGCACCAACTGAAAGAGAAAGAGCATAGTGGTCATTCTTAGTTTAATGTGCAGTGTCCCAAGGTTATTATTAATTACTCAATATGATCTTAGGACTATTTGCTTCTAGTTACCAATTATCTTTGAAGGTGTCCTGGCATTTATGTTTTGCCCTCAATATGAAGGACTAACTGATTACCACTTATGCTATGCTGCTTTTATGTTGAGAGACAAACGTGTTTTCAAGGCTCTTTTATTCATGATCTTCTTCTTTGTTTACTTGTTAATGCCTTGACAATGCTTGCTAAGTCTTTTGATAGATTTATATCTTGCATGACTTGTTTAGAAGTTCTTTGATCCTAGCTCACAATGCTTTGCATATGGATGTTTGAGATTGTGATAGCATGTCACCTCAAAAATTATTCTTTTTATCACTTACCTACTCGAGGACGAGTAGGAGTTAAGCTTGGGGATGCTGATACGTTGCAAAAGTATCTATAATTTTTGATGCTCCATGCTTGTTTATTGCCAATTACTCTATGTTTTACTTGTGCTTCTTGGTGTTTTTATTTGATTTCCTGTCACTAACATATTGACAAGATGCCAAAGTGCCAGTTCCTGTTTTCTGCTGTTTTTGGTTCCAGGAGAGCTGAAAAATAAATATTCTCGGAATTGGAAAAGGAAGTTATTTTACGAAGTTTTACACCAAAAGACTCCAGAAGCCAAAGGCGACACCCAGGGGAGGCCTGGTGGGCCCACACCACCCCCAGGCGCGGGTACCCCGTGGCCGCGCCTAGGAAGAGTGTGGCCCACCTGGCCCACCTCCGGCTCCGCCCTTTCGGCTATTTATTCACCCCGAGGGAAAAACCCTAGATATAGCGCAAAAGTTCCAGAAAGAAGTCTGTAGCCGCCGGCATCGTCTCGGGGAGATCAGAAGCTCTTCCTGGCACTCTGTCGGATGGGAGATCGTCACCGGAGGCCTTCTTCATCACCAAGCCCCCCTCCGGAGTGATGTGTGAGTAGTTCACCATAGGACTGCGGGTCGATGGCAGTAGCTAGATGGTTGTTCTTGAAAGGAATATGCCCTGAGAGGCAATAATAAAGTTGTTATTAAGCTATTACATGTTTATGATAGTAGTTTATTTTTCATGCTAGAATTGTATTAACAGGAAGCGTTGATACATGTGTGATTAATAAACAAACAAGGTTCCTAGTAAAGCCTCTCTTTTATACTAGCTCATTGTGTAACGGATGATCATAGGTTTCCTGATCATGAACATCATATGTTGTTAACAACGGGGTAATGTCATTAGAAGAATGATGTGATGAACACTCACCCATTATAAGCTAAGAAACACAATCAAGTCATTAAGTTCAAATTGTTGTAGCAAACAAACAAAGTAACTTTAGTCCTTAGACCATGAGATCATGTCAATCACTTACACCGGAAGAGTGCTTAAGTGACATCAAACGTCACACCGTGAAAGGGTGACTATAAAGGTGAAGCTAGGTATTCTGAAAGTGTGAGTAGAGGCAACATGAATCAAGAGTGGGATTTGTCCATCCAGATGATGGAGAGATATACTCTGGGCCCTCTGAGTGATATCACATTAACATCGCTTGCAAGCATGTGACTAGGTCACGGGAATGTTATATCACGGAACGAGTAAAGAGTACTTGTTGGGAACGAGATTGAACAAGGTATAGTGGATACCATTGATCGAATCTTGGACAAGTAAAATATCGCGAGACAAAAGGATTTAGTTACGGCGTTTATGGTTCACGCGATCTGAAGATTAAATCGCTGAACGTGTGGGAGTCAATACGGGTCCCCAGACCCCACTGCTGCTTATTGATCAAAGAGGTGTCTCGATTATGTCCACATTATTCACGAAACGTAGGGTGACACACTTAAGGCAAGAGACACACTTGAGAAGATACGAGACATCAGAAAAAGATTGAGAACATCCGGAAGTGTTTCGGGGATCGTCGGAATTGTTTCCGGAATTTTCACCAGAAGTGTTTCAGGAAAATACTTAAAATGTCAAGGGGCTTTGTACAAATGTTTGTTAATTAATGAATTAACAAAATTCTATACAAAATGATTAAATTTCGAATTGACACATTTAAAGAAAAGCCTCTTCATTTTTAGTGGAGATTAATGCATGGAAGTGGATTTTAATTAATGGGAGTGGATTTTAATTTCCCATGAGTGGAGGGTGAGTGGGAAATGATGAGAGGAAGAGGTGGGGGCACCACCATGGTGGCTGGCCACCCCTTGTGTCGTCCATCCCCTCCTCCTATAAAAGGAGGGGTGGAGCTCCTCTCCAAAACACACCTCATGGCTTGGCCATTTCTCCTCTCCCTCCTAGTTGCATAGTTTCTCCAAGTTCTCGGGTTTCCGGGCTGGCGTAGCCCTGCCCAAGTTAGTTTTCTGAGAGAACCACGCCGTTGTGCTGCTCTAGTAGCTCGGAGGATCTTCTACTTCCGCTGCCCTGCTGGGACGGGGGACGGAGGTCGTCATCAAGCCGTATGTGTGCCCGATCACGGATGCGCTGCTAGTTTGCGGAGCTTCTTCACGATCTTGAGATCGGCAAGTGAACGACTACATCAACAACGAGAATTGATCTCGTAATGCTTTTGGTCTTCGATGGTATGTGATTCCAAGACCTTGGCTACTCGTTGCTTACATCTCCTAGATTAAGATCTTGGTTATTCGTTCATACCGTAGGAAAAATTTTGTTTTCTATGCTGCGAACCCATCAGTGGTATCAAAGTCGGATCTATGCATAGAAGTGTTGCATGAGTAGAACACATATGAGTATGTGGACGTATTGATCTTCATTGTTGGAACTTCCTAGTTCAGTTCTTGTTTTTGCGGTATAGCAGAATGCAATCTGGCCCGGACCGACTTTACGCTTTACGCGAGACTGGTCTCGCAACACACGTGGTCTTGCACCACGTATGCGATTTACGGGTGTCAGACTCTTCTACTATAGTGAAAACGGAATTGAACTGGAAGCTGGATAGATTTTTAAAATCTACACGGGGCTCACGGTTATGAACAAGTTCATGAAAGGCGGCCTAAGATTTGATCTTTTTCCGCCGGACACCCCGGAACAGTTAATAAGCAACAAGTAGATCAACGTTGTGGCTTTGCGTAGGTAAGATGCGATTTTTATGCGTTGCCCATAGAAGCCACGTAAAACTTGTAACAACAAATTAGAGGCGTCTAACTTGTTTTTGCAGGGCTTGTGATGTGGTATGGCCATATGGTTGTTTTAATTTCTGTTAGGCATGTGTGCCTATACACCATGCTTTTGCTTTACTTTATTGCTAAGGAGTAGCTATAGTCGTAGTTGCAACAATATGGTGGATACAACCATGGTGGCACTGAAGAACCTAGGTGCCAAGGTGATGGAGATCACGCCGGTGCGTTCAAGATGGAGATCAAGACGCTGTTGACAATGGCTATACCATGTCACATATTTTAACTGCATGTGATGAGTTAATCCTTTTATGCATCTTGTTTTGCTTAGTTCAATGGTAGCATTTTAAGATGATCCCTCTAAAATAATATCAAGTACCGTTCTCCCATTCTTTGTACCGTCATTAGAATTCTCGTCTGAGTCACATCACCCGTGATGAGCGGGTGTGGCGGGCCACGCGACGTATTCGACGGGTGTAAGCCGGATTTACACACGCAACATTATGGTTATACTTGACGAGCCTAGCATGTGCAGACATGGCCTCGGAACATAGAGCTGAAAGGCAAAACATGAGTCATATGGATGATATGATGATCATATTGATGCTCGCCATTGAACCTGCACCAACTCACGTGATGATCGGACTTGGTGTAGTGAATTTGGTTCATGTAATCACCAAAGATAGCCAGAGGGATGCTGTTTTTGAGTGGGAGTTGACATAATAATTTTGAATTAGTTTAACTCCATATATCTATCATAAACATAGTCTAAAATATCTTTGCGTGGATATTTGTAGTATTGGCATCTGTAGTCCACTACGCACTAGGCTTGTTAGTTGAGATCAAAACAGTTTGAAATCTGATAGTTACTCTATGGACTGGTACCATATTGTAAGAAAGTAATTATGTCTAGAAAAGTTTAAAGTCCTATAGCAAACTTTCGGTAAGTCTAAAATTGCTCCATGTGATTTGGAATCTAAAATGAGCAACAATTCTAAATTAGTGTCTAAATTCATTCTTGTCTCCATGAAACTCAATTTCGAATTTGTTTGAGATTTGAGGAGTACCATGGAGCTGAAATTTGTTTTCAGAAATGAACAAGGTATGAGATATGTCTGATATCTAGGACCTTGTTTTAGTTGCAAGTTTGATCAAATTTCAGTGGGAGTACCTAAGCTCATACTGGATGAGTATGTACTAAAGATAGAAGATGCTAGGCATCTCAAAATCCAAATTATTTTGGCACTGATTCATATCCAATCTAATTAAGCCATGGTAGCTTCGTCATGATAGGATTCATGATGAGATGGATAAGTAGTGTAAGTGAATTTGTTCATTGCACTAAAATACTACTAATAGTGAAATCCAGAAGAACATTTTTCATATGATGATTAACTTCAAGGTAAAATTCCAAAGGGTGATAGCACTTGACTATTCACGCCTAGGATTTCGATCCAATTTGATTGGCACGAGTGTTGATGTTGAATGCTTCTTCCACATATAAGAGGAAAACCGAAAGAGGAAATGCAAGAATATTTTGGCAGAAAAGAAAAGACTAGAAAGTCTATTCAGGTGTATATGGTTGATATACATTTATAGATATTTTTCTTATTAGTCACATGTTGTAGTTCTTGAGTATTTGTACTAGATTTGTTGGTATGAACTGTCATACAACTAAATACAAGAATTCACTGGCCTAAGTGACTTACGAGGAATGTGGTATCAATACGCAACGCAGATATGACAATTTGTTATTGTATTCATCGTTGGTATTATACCTAGCCCTTGAGATTTATACTAAGAACTTAATAAATTTGTTATTTTGTTCTGGTCTAAACAAAACAAGTAGTTGTTCGAATTTTGACCATGATCCATAGAAGATGGATAAGTTGTTATAAATCTTGTTGGTAAAACTTATATCTATAATACTGACGCTAAACGCCGTAAGGCTAATGATTTGAATTCCACCTAATCGTGGAACCGCCATTTAAGTCATATTAGAAAGAATTACATGAAGAAACTAAATGTTGTTGAATTTCGGAGTCACTTGATTTTGAATCATTTGACGCTAGCAACACATTCTAAAAGGAAAATGACTTGAACTTCGTTCGAGAGGCCTAAGATTGAACGAACGGCTATACATGTTGGAAATTATACATAATTGATGTATGTGATCCATTGGGTGTAGCCATGAGTGGTAGATTCATCTACTTCGCCGATGAGTTGAATATTATATTCGGATATACCCATTTAATGAGAAAGAAGTCTGAAACATTTGAATATGTTCAAAGAATTTCAGCATGACATAGAAAATCATTGTAACTGTAAATATCTATGATGAGTTCATAGAAGGGATTATTTGAGTTACAAGTTTAGCACAAAACATCTGAGTGTTGTGGAATATATTCTACAACTTATGCCTCCCGAAACACCACAGGAGTGTGGAATGTTTGAGAGACATAATCGAAACATGTTTGACATTGGAAGATCAATGATGTAAATTAAAATGAAATGCCATTATATTTTTGAGTACTATGCTTTAGAGACTACCGCTTTTACACTTAAAAGAGTACCATCATACACTACTAGAGAAAACGCTACACGAGTAAATGAGGGCTTGAGGCGCATTCTCTAGAAATGCGCCTCCTATATATTAGACGAGGCGCGTGTATATATTAGACGAGGCGCGTGTCCAAAATGTGCCTCGGGTAAGGCAGGTATAGGAGGCGCATGTCCAAAATGCGCCTCGGGTAAGGCAGGTATAGGAGGCGCATATGTCCAAAATGGGCCTCGTATATTCCATGTGGGTGCCACCCCCTCCCGGCCCCAGGTTACGCGAGGCGCATATGGCATATGCGCCTCCTATACCTGTATATATGAGGCGCATTTCAAAACGAGCCTTGCATAACCTGCATATAGGAGGCGCATATCAAAAATGCGCCTCCTATAATGCCT